>NC_138049.1:54817022-55269634 GCF_964194185.1 Rhinolophus hipposideros | reverse complement strand
TAAAACAAGGCAGAAAAGTATGAGATACTGAATTATACTAAGAAGCCAGTTTGAAAGGGACTTATTTAATGAAGCTTGTTTTAAATTCTCCATCTCTTGTAAGGATATGTGCACTTCTCAGAGTCCTTCTGTGACGGGGTTTTGTTTTTGTGAACTTAGTGAATAGGATTTAAACTTCTTAGCTTTTTTTTTCTTCAAAAAACTACAAACGCAATCAGTTTAAGTAGAATCTATTCAATTGGCCTCTGCTTTCTGAATGCAAGAAAGAAGCTACTTTTCCTCCCCTTCGTTTCATTCCAGCTGAGCACAGTGCAGCAAACATCTCATGCTGAAATCAGTGCCTTTTTAAAACTTCAAGGGGCTTGAAAGCTCCAAACCTGTTCAGAGGTGACAGGGCTCAGAGAGATCAGCTCAGACGCACCCGATTTGCACTTCCCTCTTCTGTAAAGGATGTCAGTCCTTTATCCACAAGCCTCATTATGAAAGTTCTCTCACTATGAACGCTGGACCAGAGCAGGTCTCCTCTTTGGTATTGTAGCGTCATTCTCTGTTTCACTCACTGTAAAGAATCCTGGTCACTGGCTGAAGTCTACTGTGAGATCAAGAGAAATGAGGTTCTCTACAGTGGAGGATAGTAGTTAATTGCTCTGCCCTTCCCAAAAGCCCCCTCGCCATCCTGCCTGCCTTCACATCAGCACTGGCTTCTTTCTCTTCCCTCCAAGGGTTATCACTATTACAGAAGGAAGGGTCCTAGCTCTGTAGAGCTGCCCGACAGAGTTCAGAGAATATGAGAGTGAAAACTTCCAAGCCACTGTTTAACCTCATGTAAAGCAAAAAACTGCAGAATCCCTAACACCTTTCTGCAGGAAGCCAGTCTTTAGTTTGGGCTTCTTCCCTTCAACAGGTGGAGTTAACTCTAAAACCAGAAGCTTTTCAAAAGGGAAGAAAAAAATAAACATTTCCATGTATTGGGTTGAAATACACCTTGCACTTAACTGCAATGCAAATAAAGTGTGGGCTAACTGGTTAGCTCCTAATGAGATGCATCTTGTATTTCAGGTCTTCTTCTTCTTCTGCAAACATGCCTTAGTACGGAAGGCTTTACTGTTTCTGTGTGTGTGTGTGTGTGTGTGTGTGTGTGTGTGTGTGTGTGTGTGTGTGTTTAAATTATTATTCAGTCTCCAGGGCAGTGATGGATCACTCCAGCTCTGTTGATGAGGCTATAATTTGTGAATTCCTAGAGAAAAATGTCTGCTTCTTAAAGGTTTGTTTAGTAGACTTTCTCCTTGGGTGCCCGAATAATCATCAATTGTTCAGTTGACTATGTAAGGAGCCACCTTAGCTTTTGCAGGTGACTAAAATAGCATCCACCACTAATGACTGTCTGATAAAACAACTACTTTTTTTCCCCCAGTCCTTAAATCTCACAACAGTTTCTGGCCCATAGTAGGATTTCTGTTGGTAGAATCTTGCATCAATAGGCTCTTTTCCACCAGGATTTCTGGTTTGGCTGAGCACTGACAGTAATGCTCTCCCCATAACTCCGTAAGTACAAATTAGCATTGTTTTAAATGGTTTTAGAATTTTCATTCCCAAATCTAGCTGGTTTTCCACTATTATGTCTTCATATAGCATCCAACTTAACCCAATTCTTTGAGAGCCAAAGCTAATTTCACGGAAATTTTAAAGAAGAAGCCCCTTAAAAGAAACACTTAAGGGATGTCTCTTATAAGCAGCAATATTTAAGGACTATCAGAGATTTCAAATATAAGGTTCTTCTCCAAAATCGTTGCTCACTATGAAAATTTTAAGATTTTTAAGATTAGCATTAAATGTTTTGTTTTAACTACCCAAGACAAGGAATAGACTTTGTCTTCGGGGGAGAAAGGAAGACATTGTGGCTGTTCAACGATTAGACTTAAAATACTCTGAGTATTCACCACCCAGAGTACTCAGAGTATTTTAAGTCTAATCGTTGAACAGCCACAATGTCTTCCTTTCTCCCCCGAAGACAAAGTCTATTGGATTTATAGACGATGTAATACAGAATTGTACACCTGAAATCTATGTAAATTTACTAACAATTGTCACCCCAATAAAATTAATTAAAAAAAAAAAATACTCTGAGTAATCAGCAACATCAGGTTTCTGGAAGCGTTTTTATTTGAATGGATCTTATCTCTCTGTAGTTAAGTAGTTTATCTTTCACATCATCACATACTGAATACCAAATATTAAATGTTTTCATTGAAAGTGGATTTCTGCGTTTCAGGGGAGGAAGATGCAGTTGGTATGTTATACAAGACAATTGTTTACGTAGTTTTAAAAGAACTTAGGAGATCAAGCCCTGTTCACAGTGAGGTGAGCATTTCAGAGGAATAAGGATAGTCATATTCCGTACTTCTGTCAAGCCTGTTTCACTGTTTCTTTTTTTTAATAAAGTACATTGAACATAATTTACAAAACTCAATACAAGAGGGAAATGTTCTGGATTTGTCTTATGGTTTTAAAGTAAAAAAACTAGTCACTATAATATAGCCCGGATATACTTGATATTCAGAGGCCAGAACCAAACAACAGGCACATAACCACTCCCTTTGGAGGCTAACGATGTAGTACAAGATCTAATTCAAGTGCTTACAATCTCCAAACACCTGCCAAATTGAATCGCTCACTGCATTCTTATAACTAACATGTCTCTCAGATGATACTCGGTAACAAATGGCCTTGGGTTTAGTAAAAACTTAAGATGCTTTCTCTATTTATTATCCTCAACATTCAAACCTCTTCATCGCCAACTAAGAGGTCTTGAGTTAGTGTGTTAAGAAAAATGTGCAACACTTCTCTGTGCGTCTCTGTCTTGGCATGCAGCCAACCCTGATTTGTCACCTGGTGTCACACAGACTTGGGTCCAGAATACCCAAGAGTCGGGAACAAAGGAGGCCATCTCCTCACACACCTGATACTTGAGCTAAAGGGCCCCTTTTGTGTGAATTGGGTAATTGGGACAAGTGTTAGAGATGGCTCTCCTATAGGCTCCTTCAAATGGACTCTAAAGTATTTTCAGCAGGGAGACATTGGTATGGAGATAGGAGACTAAGAAAAATTTGTTACCTGCTCACTGCTTCAACCACTATTTACTGAATCTCGACTTAGTTTCAGGCACTGTGCTAGGCACAGAATAGCTAATTTTAAATGAATTGGACAAGGTCTCCACCATCCTGTAGTTTACGACCTATTAAGCAAACAAATAAATGTACTCCACAATCTCAAAATGCGGCCAGTTCTGTAAAAGAAAAGAATGAGGTGCCATGAGAGATTGAAGGGTGGACCTGATTGAGACTGAAGTGATGGATGGGATATCTAATTTAGGGACCAACAGGACTGTTTGAGATTCTAGAATTAGTATCTTCCCTAATAGCCACTCTATAATTTTGCTTCAAGACTATAGTCTATGTAGCCTAATTTTTAGGTTGGTGTAAAAGTCAATGTGGTTTAAAAGGTTAAAAATAATTGCAAAAACCACAATTACTTTTGCACCAGCATAATAAATAATCCAATCTTGTTTACCTCTCTAGATTTATGTCCTTCTCACCTGGCCTCAATCTCTAGCCTCAGAAACATTGAATCTCTTGCCCTTCACAATGCTGTGTCAAGCCTCTATTGCTTGGCGTTTGCCAGCCCCACTTCTTCACTACAATGACTCCTCTTTATCTTCCACAGTTCATCTGGGATACGATTGCCACTAGGAAATCTCTGATTCTTCCCATTAAAGGACCCATCATGTGGCTCAGTTCCAGGGGGCACATTCCCATTTCTATCCTTGTATGTCAAAATGGTTGAGTATCAGCCATTTCATATGGTTCAATCAATAAGCTATGTAAATGGCAGCTTTGCAGTGCTTTCCATTCAACAGACAACGATGTGCATGAGATTTCTGAAGTTGTACAATATGGCAGCTTTGCTTACTGAATGGCCCTTCCCTATGATTGCATGACACACTACACCCACCTCTAAAATTTATTGTATAAAGTGATAAGTTCAAATACAAATTTTTTGTATAAAGTGATAAGTTCATGCCTTTCCTTCCTCAATACCCTTAACAATTATCAGTCTTTTGTTATAACACTAAGAGTAACTAACACTTATTGAGTGTTTACCTCTACCAGATCCTTTAAATACATTATCTTTAATTCTCACAACGATGTGGACAAATAAATATGTATATTATCCAACTTTTACAGTTGAGAAACTGAGGTTTAAAAGTTAAATAATTTACTGAGTCCACAGCATATTAAAAGATGGCAGAGCTCAGATTTAAATAAAACTCTGTCTGATTCTAGAACCCAATTCTTTCAACCATGCCATGCTAGATTTCACTCTTTTCATTCATTCATTCATTCATTCATTCATTCATTCATTCATTCATTCATTCAACAAGTTTGTTTATATAGTGATAAGCTTTATATAAATGATAAAATCTGACTTGATTTCAAGGAAATTCCAGTCTGACAAGGCAGGCAAACACTGAACAATCAATTACAAGTGAAATAAACTAGGACAATCATATATGGCACTGAGCTGAATGTTATAAGAGATAAACATGCTCATATATTATGATAGCTATCCCTAAAAAGAAATAGTATTTTTAACTTTGTTTCATTTTTGCATATTAAAAATAATCCTTCTCCCTAGTCCCTTTATCTTTAATCCTTCTACCTACACTCATTCAGAATAACTAGGTTATAGTCTACATATAATTCTTACCTAGCTGTGATTGAAGTCAGCTCCACCACAGCACTTGCTAGTAACAAGTCTTTCTAGCTTTTAGCTATTTGTGGCTGAGTTACTGTCATTTGCCACAAAAACAGATATTATTTAAAGTAATTTCTGGAACTGGGTCATTACAGGTGACAGATCCTAAGGTGTGGACGTGGCTCATTCACAGAACAAATCCCTTGTCCTCACATGGGGTGTTGGCTGACCTCACAGTGTGGTATTAAAGCAGCTGGTTGAAACTAGCCTGCTGAAACCTGGGACTCAGGCTGAAGCTTTAGGAATTTCAGTGGAAAAATGTCAAGAGCACTACAATTTATGGAGAATAGAATGGTGAAGAAATCCTATATAACTCTAAAACGAAACACAGTGGAGAATGTCCCTGGCTCAGAGGTGCTGATTTGCCAGTTTCATATCTACCTCAGCTCCCACTGATTTTCCTAGAAAGCATAATGTGTTTTATGTTTTGCTTCCGTTTTCAACCAACAGGCTGTGCACACCGCTTGACATCAAGAGAAACAGAAAACCTAAGGAGTGGTTCCACAGAGCATGAAACAATGAGAAAACAAATAGGAATCTCCGGAGCAGAGCATCTGGAATCCAGAGCCCTTAGAAACCCTCTTCCCCAGATTCCCAAACAGTACAGGAAGCCCTTTTAAGAGCTGTCTGTCCCCTGCCAGAGTGATGGTAAATACTTGCACGGACAAAGCGGTCATCTGCACACCACAGCTCCTACTGTGGAAAGTGCCTTTAATGCACGCAAAATATACCTTCCGTGACTTCAACAAATGGGACCACTTTCTGTCCTCAGAACAGTAGAATCCTTGTTCCACACAACAAGGATTTCACTCTTTTATGCACCTGCTGCATTTTTTTTTCTTTAGGGTTTAGATATATTTAGTGTAGGTTTTGCTGAAATGGCGATAGTCGTCAGACAGAAGATCATTGAGCATCTGGACCCTGAGGGAGCACACTCACGCCAAGAGGAGTGGGTCTCCAACACTGCTCCACGAGGAATAAGGATTCAAATATTCATTAGTTGACATGGATGATATCCCACAGCCCAGTTAATACACAACTCTATTCAACAATAGCAGAGTTAATGCAGTTACCTGGCAGCAAAGCATTTCCAAAAACGCTACCCTTTCTTCTCATTGACTATTGATGACTGCAGCCCAGGGGAAAGTAGTACTTTCATAAGCATCAATCAGGGCAGGAAAGGCGCCTTCCAGTCTCTTTGAAACAAGATAATGTATGTGAAAGCTCTTTGTCAACTGCAAAGCAGTATACAAATGTAAAGAATTTTTATCATTGTTTTAAAAGGAAGTTGGAATAGAATTACCATTGTTTGTTTTAAAGTTTTCTGTGTGGCCTTACTCAACAGATACCTAACAGCAGAGCACGGCCTCTCTTTCCATCTCTGTGTTAGATAGTAATGAAATTATTTTTAAATAGAAAGGATCAGGCTTATTGTTTGCCATGTCGGCCACACTTCTCTTTCCAAGTTTTTAAAGGCAATTTCCTTTCGTATTTCCTCAGTGCACATTTTATTCTAAAATGTCAGATCACAAAGACACCTGGGTAGGAGTATGAAATGTAATTCATCTGAATCAACATGAACTCCTAATCCTGTGGAAGACAGAGATGTACCATTTGTAGAGTAGCTGCTATGTGCTACAAGTTGTACATAGATTGTCTCAATTAATCCTCACAACCACCATAGTCTTGGTTTACAGATGAGAAAGATTTAAAAACTTCCCTAAGCTTGAAAAGCTAGTAATTGGCAGAACTCAGAATTCAAACCCTGTGTTTCATCCTAAATGTTTTGCTTCTGTATCTCCGAAGAAACTGTATTTGAAATGTATGGATGAAAACCAGACTATCATTCCCATAATGGTTTTTTTATATTCCATAAAACTATGAATTTTTAAGTACTTTATAAATGTATTTCTAGTTGATAAAACATTATATGCTATTACCTACCATTTTTTACCCACTTAATTATATCACATTATATCGCATTTTTTACTATAGAAACTTAGAACTTTTAAGTTCTTACTATTTTGTCATTAGTAATCTTGGTAGTTGCTTTTTACTCTCAATTAAAATTAAAACTTCTGAAACTATCATGCTTATTAAAAGAATTAAAAATTACCTACTTACAGAAATTGAGCGTTTCTTTAAACCTTTAGAAATGTATTCATAGCACATTGTCTTTAAAACTGTGAGGTTAGACTATCACTTCCCATAAGAAGGAATTAGCATACCTTTCTCGATTTATCCCACTAAGCACAATTAAAAACTCTGGAAATTCTATATATAAAACAAACATAAGAAGACTCTGATAAGTGAAGAGAAAAGACAGACCTGCTAGCAGCCTCAGAACTGAGGAACGCCATGTCAATAGCTCACTGGGCTTTTGTTTTGCCTCGTGTATCCCACCTCATAATTCCTACCAGGAATTCTGCTGCATAATTCCTACCAAGTGAGGTGCTGGAGAACTCAGCAATCTTGAAATATCTACAGGTATAGACCGAAAAAGCCACAAAAACAACACTATGTCTCTATCCAAAAGATAAGGAAATGGACAGCCTAGCAAAACAGAAAACTTGTAGATAATAACTGCTCTGCTCCAGCCAAACACCACAGAGAAAACTATGGCTCCACTCCCACCTTCACTAGCAAATGCTGAATAGAAAATGTAGACTTCAACCTTGCCAAGGTGTGATAAAATTCTGCCCATGGTATTAATGAAGACCATGTGGTGAGCCTGGAAATTCTGGCCCGAATTCTAGTCAGTATAATAATGCAAGAAAATGACATAAAAGACATACAGATCAAAAAAAGAAGGAAAGATTGGTAACTACAATATTGCTACAGGGACATGAAAGACAGTTTGGGGAATATAATCAATAATGTTGTAAAGATTTTGTAGGGTGTCAGATGAGTACATGTCTAATAAGGGAGACCACTTCATGGATGGTGTAGGTGCCTGACTATTGCAGTGTACACCTGAAGCTGAAGCTGAATAATGATTTATTTCAACTATAATATATATATATATATATATATATATATATATATATATATATATATATATATATATATACGCGATATGGAGTACAGCATAAGGAATAGAGTCAATGGAATTGTAATAGTTATATACGATGTCAGAGGGGCAATAGATTGGGGGAGGGGACTTATCACTTTGTGAGGGTGAAATGTCTAGCTATTATTGTTTTGTACACCTGAAACTAATAAAAAAAAAAAGGAAAGAAAAAGAAAAAGAAAGAAATACAACTCTCCCTATGTGTACATTACATGAATATCTATATAGGAAATCCCAAAGAATCTACCTCCCCCCCAAAAAAACCTCCCAGAATTAATAAATTAGTTCAACAAGGCCACCAGACAAACATTCAAAAATCAATTATATTTCCATATATTATGAACACCAAAATTAAAAATACAATGCTATTTTCAATTACTCGGAAAAAAATGAAATACTTGGGTGTAAACCTAACAAAACATTTACAGGACTTGTACATTAAACACTACAAAATTCTGAGGAGGACATCAAAGAATAATTTCTAAATAAATAGAAATACATACTTTGTTCATGAATTAGAAGACTTAACAGAGTAAAGATGTTCATTCTCTCCATATTGTAGATTTAATGCAATTCCTACCAAAATTCCAGCAAGATGTTTTTTATACACAGACAGGATTAATCTAAAATTTTACATGGAAGAACAAAGGAACTAGAATAGCCAAAATAATTTGAAAAAGAATAAAGTAGGAAGAATTAGTTTATCCAATTTCGAGATTCTGCAGTAATCAAAACTCTGTGGAAGAGACATAGACACATAGATCAATTTAAAAAAAAACAGAAACAGATTATGCCCAACTGATTTTTTTTTAACCTTTAACCAATATTTTTTAACCTTTAACCAATGATTTTTTTTTTTAACCTTTAACCAATATTTTATTGAGAAGACAAAACATTTCAGGGATGAGACCCTCCCAATCATATAAGCAGTTCATTACATTGCTGAATAGCTCTGAGAGACAACTCTTCCTTGTATTGAAATCAAAGTCTGTCTCCAGTCTATTTTTAAATTAAATTTATTGGGGTGACATTATATAAGTAAAATTATATAGGTTTCAAGTGTACCGTGTTTCCCCGAAAATAAGACCTAGCCCAACAATCAGCTTTAATGCGTCTTTTGGAGCAAAAATTAATATAAGACTTGGTCTTATATTATATTATATTACATAAGACCCAATCTTATAGTAAAATAAGACCGGGTCTTATATTAATATTTGCTCCAAAAGATGCATTAGAGCTGATTGTCTGACTAAGTTTTATTTTTGGGGAAACATGGTACATTTCTATAATACATCATCTATATATTGCTTTGTGTGTTTACCACCTAGGGTCAGTCCTCTTTCCATCACCATATATTTGACCCCGTTTTCCCTCTTCTATCATCCCCCTCCCCCCTTACCCTTTGGTAACCACTAAAGTATTGTCTTTGTCTATGAGTATTTGATTTTTGATTTGTTTTATTCCTTTGTTGTTTTCAGTTTTATATCCCACATATGACTGAAGTCATATGGTTTTCAACTTTTTCTGTCTGATTTATTTCATTTAACATGATAATTTCATGTCACAAATAGCAGTATTCCATCTTTTCTTATGGCAGAGTAATATTCCATTGTGTATATATATGCCACATCTTCTTTATCCCATCATCTATTAAAGGACACTTTGGTTGTTTCCATGTCTTGGCCACTGTGAATAATGCTGCAATGAACATAGGCATACCTATATCTTTATGGATAAATGTTTTCAGATTTTTTGGGTAGATACCCAGAAGAGGGATTGCTGGGTTGTTTGGTAATTCTATTCTTAACTTTTTCAGGAATCTCCATACTGTTTTCCATAATGATTGTACCAATTTACATTCCCACCAACAGTGTATGAGGGTTCCTTTTTCTCCTCAGCCTCTCCAACACTTGTTATTCCTTGCCTTGTTGATAATAACCATTCTAACAGATGTGAAGTGCTCTCATTGTGGTTTTGATATGCATTTCCCTAGTAGCTAGTGAAGTTGAGCATTTTTTTCATATATTTGTTGGTCATTTATGTATCTTCTTGGGAGAAGTGTATGTTCAGGTCCTCTGCCCATCTTTTAATTAGACTGTTTGCTTTTTCTGTTGTTGAGTGATATGAGTTCTTTTTTATTTAGGATACTGTCCCCTTATTGTCCCCAATATTTTGGATATTGACCTTATCGGAGGTCCAGCTGATTTTTGACAAAGATTTGAAAGCAATCAATGAAGGAAAGATAGCCTTTTCAACAAATGGTAGTGAAGCAATTGAACATCCATAGGTAAATAAATAGATAAATAAATAAATACCTCAAACTAAGGTTCTCATCTTATACAAAAATTCATTCAAAATGCATAATGAACTTAAATGTAAGATATAAATCTATAACACTTATATTAAAAACATAGGAGAAAAATCTTCAGAATATAGGGCTAGGCAGAGGTTTACTAGACTTGATAAGAAAAGCATAATTCATAAAAGGGAAAAATGATAAATTAAACTTTACCAAAATTAAGAACTTTTGCTCTGTTTAACACCCTGTTAAGAAGAAAAGATAGACTACATATGGGGAGAATGTATTCGGAAACCACATATCCAACAAAAGAACTAGTAGCTAGAATATATAATGAGCTCTCAAACTTAAACAGCAATAAAACAATCCAATTAGAAAATGGCAGAAAATGTGAAGAGACATTTCACTGAAGAGGGTACAAAGAGGGCAAACAGGCACATGAAAAGATGTTAAACGTCACTAGCCATTATGCAATTTAAAACTACATGAAATATCTCTACTTACCTATGAAAATGCCTAAAATAAAAAATACTTGCAATAGCAAATGTTAGTGAGGATGGAGAGAAACTGGATCGCATATATTGCTGATGGGAATGTAAAATGGTAGACATTCTGTAACATAATTTGTTGACAGATAAATGGGTGTGGCTAATATAGCTACCTGAAGGATCCTTATGGTGATGGACCTGTCGTTATCTTAACTGTATTGAAGTCAGCATCCTGGTTATATTATATTATGGTTTTGCAAGATGTTGCCATTTGGGGAAAATGAGTAAAACACACACACACACACAGGATCTCTCTGTTACCTCTTATAATTTCATGTAAATCTACAATTATCTCAAAAAGTTTAAAAATGGCATGACATCATTTCATGTTTTGTACGTTACATTGATATACTGATGGACATATAGCTGAAATATTTAAACTCTCAGGTCAGCTTTAAAAGACACACTTCCTTGTTAGCCTGGGATATAATGGAGAGATAACTATGAGTTAGAAGATGAGACTTTCGTCATCATTAACAAACATAAAATATTATTAGAAATATGTGGTTTCAGCCATCATTTATCGAGTAGCAGCCATATGCCTGTGAGCAGGTAAAGATGGGCATAGCACAGTCCAGGCTACCAGGAATTAAGTGCCTCCTAGTGAATGAAGAACACACCAAACCACAAGGACTGCAAGTGTACCTTGGAGAGTGCAAGGAGCATTAACAATGGAGCAGCTAGCATTTGTTGAGTACTTGGTTTATAGTAGTTTATGCTCCCATGTTTACATTCATTTTCTCATTAACAACCTTGAAAGTTAATTTTATAACCCACATTTTCTTGATGGGGAAACAGAAGCCATAGAGGTTGTGCAGTTCATTCAGGAAGTGAACAAAGCAGTAATTTAAATGCAGCTCTGACTTCAGAGCAGCCTGTGCACTTAACCAGAGCAGAAGTCTGTACCACGTACCACATAGGGCAGAGAAGCACAAGTCTGCCACCATGGCTTGAGGGTTGAAAGGACAGAAAAGGGCCAGGAAAGATTTAAAGAGGAGTCACAATTTGAGTTGGGTTCTACAGAGTGAGTTGGAGTTTAGAACGATCAATCTATTTCGTGAGGTAAACAGTAACGTGATAAGAAGAGATAAGGGAAAGTGTTCAAAGTCAGGGCCTATTATGAGTTGAATGGTGTCCACCAAAAATTCATGTATTGAACTCCTAAGCCCTAGTACTTCAGAATATGACTTTATTTGGAAATTAGGACATTGCATTAATCGGTTAAGATGAGGTCATTAGAGTGGGCCTTATATTACTGTGTCCTTAAATGAAGGGGAATTTTTGACAAAGAGATTGACATGTATGCAGGGAGAACATCATGTGACCATGAAGGCAGAAACCAGGGTGATGCCTGTGCGAGCAAAGGAAGGCCAAAGCTTGCCAGCAAACCACCAGACACTAGGAGAGAGGCATGGAACAGATTCTCCTTTACAGCCCTCAGAAGGAACTGACTGCTGACAACTTGATCTCAGACATCTGGCCTCCAGAACTGTGAGATAATAAATTTCTGTTGTTTCAAGACATCCAGTTTACAGTATTTATTATGGGAATCCTAGCAAACTGATACAGGACCCAAGCTTCTGGATCCCCCTAAGTTTTAGAAAGTGGGGGGAGGGTGGTCCAGAGAAGTGTGTGCTAGACTAATTAACACCAGCTGGAGAGAAACAGTTGTTAAATTTTCAGGTGTTTTGCAAGCTAACCAATAAACAAAGCCATTATTCAAAATAAAATTTTATGAACTTATAATTAAAGAAGCTATATAAAACAAAGATAATCAATACTCAAAACTCATCACCAATTAATAATTTTACGTTTTACTAGGACCTATGTTTTTGAGGCTATTTATAGCTGTTGTATCTATATGATGGAAATACTACATAATTATGTGCGACTGCCCAATTCCACCATCAGGGACATCACAGAGGTAGCTTGAAATCAGCCCCAGTGGGATCATTTACACCATGAAAATCAGCAAATCAGGGCTTTGAAACCCTGGAGAACAGGTGGTTAAACATTTACCAACACTGGTCCAGAGATATTGGTGGCTCATCCAGTACCACATTTGCCTCCTTTCATTGACACCAGAAATGTTTTTCTTGTCCCTCTTTATGCCATTCTTCTGAAATCTCTACTGTCTGTCTGACCACTGGATGGCTTTGGCTTCATTCTCAGTTTCCCCAGCACAGCCAGCTTTGCACTGGGTGAGCCCCATTGCATAGCTCTTGTCACTCACAGTGTGAATGAATGCATAGATAAATGGCTAAGTGAATGAATGAATGAATGAATGAATGAATGAATGAACGAACGAATGCTTCAGAAACTATGTTCAGACTATGATCACGCTACTATTGAACTTCCACAACATATAGACAGGTAAAAAGGACACTATTTATGACTCAGAAGTATTAACTTTGCTCCCAGGATTTTGAGCATAACTCTTCTGATCCCAAATTGCCTTCTGGTTAAAAGAGACTCTTAATCCCCTCTCTTCACTAACCCCTGAGGATAATGTGAAGCTTAATCTTCATGAAGGCACTTTGAAAATAAGTGCTGCCATACAAACATATGGCAGTATTACTATTATTACAGTAAGCTTCAAATCCTTGAAGGCACAACTCTTGCATGCTCCCAAGAAACTAGATATACGAGTATGGTTATGATAACTTGCATTGGAAATTAGTGTAAAAATAGAAAATGCCATGTTAAATATTTATCATGTATTTTTTTATATAGCTGATTCGTTTTTTTAAACAGTGACTTAAACATGATTTTATTACATCCTGTATGGATATGGTTATTAAATAATAATACAGATATAAGCTCACTGAAAAATAGCTGTATAGTTGTAGCAGTATTAAAATGTAAACTCTTAGAGGCAGACAACAAGCTTCATGGTAATTATACTTGCCATTAAATGATAATATCCAATTGGTATCTAATCTTCAGGCTACAAATAGGCGTGTAATACTGCAAATACACTCTAATTACATGGATGTTTGTCCACTGTAAAAGTAATAAGATGAACTACAAGCAGTGTTGCAAATTCCAATGAAGAATTTTATTCAGACTCTAATGAAAGATGCCAGGTGAAGTTTATGGCTTAATACCCTCCTTGTTTCTATCTTCAGTATCAATGATTTTATTATTTAGTTCCAGATGTCAAAGTTTGTATTGCAATATTATTATCATTATTTGACACTGTGTTGCTTAATGAGAACTGACCTAATATTCAACAGAAGCCAGCACAAATCTTACTTTGGAAATTGAACCAAAATATATGTTTGTCTGCTAGAGATCTAATAAAGAAAAGTGACTATTTTCTCCATCTTAAATTCTTGGAAGATAATTCGATTATTTCACTCCTCTCATTAAACATTTATCTAAAGTCATATTTCTTTTTTGTTATTTTGACTTCAACACAAAAGTACATTTCCTAATTGAAGTGTTTGAGTGTTGAGATAGTACTTGATACAGAACATGGTAAATATTTTGAATAAATGAACGAATGAATAGTTGAATAATAGTTTCTAAATCTAAATTTATTTCCTGCAAGTAAATGAAGTCAAATATGTTTGTCTAATTTTCTCATCAAGTTAATAAACCATTTTGGTGATTTTTGTGAATGGATTAGGTGTGCTGTATTATGAAGCCCCAGAACATTGACATGGATAAAACGTTATGATTTTATGTATCTTAACAGTGAACCCTTGCTCTCATGACTTTAAGCCTGTATATACTCACATAATCCCTATCAAATTGACTGGGAGGTGATAAAGGAAAAGTATATTAAGAATTAAGGCCAGAGGTAGGCAGGAAAGAGGCTTCCAAGCTTGTCGATTTATGGCCTTAGAAAGTTAGGTTTTCTCTGTGCTTCCTCTATGCTTCAGAGGAAAAAGACTAAAGTCAGTTATAATCATATAGACCCCCATTATATTGCTCTACCTTAGAATGATTGATTTCTAAAACAACAACAGTAGCTAATATTTATTGAGGATGTATTTCTTACTGTCACCCTGTGGTATCTACATGTGTGAAATGGCCTTCCCAGAATTGGACAGCTGGTGGAGCAGAGATTTGAATCCAGAGCTGACACGAGGATTGTGCTGAGCTGTAATGCCTTTCAGGGAATGATGCTGCCAGACTTCACACTAGTTTCAATCCCTCTGCCTTTAGAAGCACCTCTTTCAGCTAGATTTGCTTTCTCTTCCTCCACTGTGACCCAAACCCCACTACCCAGGACCCTCCTCATGTTCTCCCATTCCCCCAGTAATTTTATCGCCCCTGCCTCCTATCCCACACTGTATTGAAAAATGTACGCACACTATAAGATTACCACTTAAACCGTTCTGTTCAGTTCTCCATTTCTTGAGGCGAAAACATTTTTTTTGTGATAAATCTTTCACCACCCCCACTTCTCCACCCCCCAGTACCTAACACATACAGAAATGTAGCTATTTGTTGATAGAATGATGTCTCTGAAGTTCTTAAAAGAGCTCAGAAATAGTTGGCATACTTTCAGTATTTAAATACTGTTGCTTTGTAGTTGTTAACAGAAGCAGATGAAATCTAGATTTTTTTTTTATAGGACATGCACTGTAAAAGCTAAAGTCACTTATCACAGAAACTTCCAGGTACTGAAAAGTATGAATGAAGACGTGGCATATTTGATCCCCAGATTTTTACTTCCTCAATATCCTGCCTTTTCCAAAAGATAAAGTGACTGGAATGTTTTGTCAGTTATCCTGAAAGATCCTCCTCATCCTGTGTTCCTGAGACACGACAGGGTGTGACTGCTCTGTTTCCAGGGACACCGTGTGTTCAGGATGGAATTTTAATCAGACCAAGTCCACAGAATAACCAGTCCTTGAGAAATATTTTGTTCTATATTTTTTTATTTGTCTTTTCCTTCTCTCTCACATTTATCATCATTTTCTGCTTGTATATCTGTCCATTTGTCTTTCTTTCCTTTAATTTCTGTTCCACAGTCCCCAGATAGTAAATGAAATATTAGGTTTGTCAAGCGTATATCATTGTTTAAACGCCTGGAGATGATGGGTTAAACAGACCAATCAATGAAACAAACCTCTAGTGCATTGCAGGGGCTGCAAAGGATGTTCCCTTTGGCTCTTTAAGACCTAAGAAGTCAATAACCTATTAATATCATATTCTGCCAGTCACCTCTAAACAATTCACATGTGACTTTTAGGACAAAACTTTACAGCTTGTGGGAATTAAACAAAAGAATGTTTGTGACAAAATCCAAACTAAAAATAAGACTGCAAATAAACTTAAAAAGTGAAGTGGAAATAATAATCACATGATTATCACTCTAATATGCACCAAAATTATTATAGCTACATATATCATGACTATCGTAAATACATAAAATGATCCAAATTTTTAAGCAATGCATCCAGTCACGTTATTTTTCAGCATATTAATAAGTGTACTTCCCAAAAAATTAAATGGCCAACGCATAAAAAGGTAGGATCACTTTGGGGAATTTATATTAAAAAGAGATGATCGGACAGATAAAAATATTTTTTAGTTTATTTTTTCCCGTGTTATATAATGAACAATCAAAATTCAATAGCCTAAATATCAAAGAAAATATGTACAATAGCATTGCTCATTACGTACAGAGCAAAGTTGCTTAATGTATGTATCTAATAATCTTTTGTATTTATAAAATCATGCATGTGTATTCGTTAATATTTATATAAGATATGAGGGATGACGGCATCTGAGTTGGAAAACTAACTTACTTTCAGATGATTTACATTTGAACCTCTCTTAATTATTTGTTCCTGTTTCACAAGTTATAAAATTACTGGAAATATTTTAATACAGCCCAGAAACTTCTCCAAACATTAACTCCTGAATTCCAAAATTGATTTTACATCATTACTTTGCACAAAATGGAAATCAATGAGTCAATGTATTTTCTAGAAATAGAATTCTTCACTGTAGTATGTCTAAAGAATGAATATGTTTTGTAGCATTAGAAGAATTCCCTAGTCTTTAGTATCACCCTTTTCAAATAGAACTGTTCCTAACATCATAATCAACGACCCAATTTTGGAGTGCTACAGATTTCATTTTAAACCCTGGCTCCATCACTCAGAAGTTATGTGACCTCAGCTTTTTTAATATGTAAAATGGAGATATTAACCTCTACTTTAATGGGTTTGGTGAACATTAAATGAAGTGTTGTATCATAATGAATGCAGTGTATTGCCCAATACTGGGCACAGAGTAAGCACTTAATAAATGGAAGAGAATGGAGTTCATTCAACTAACCTCATTCATTCTAGAGCCCTGGGCATAATTTGCTTAAATACCCTTTCACAAATATGCCTTACATATCCTGAGCTCATCTACCTATCTCACCACAGGTCTGTCATTTGAGATGAACATTATACAGCTATTAAAGCAACCCAAGATCTACTTTTCTTTTCTTTTGTGTTGGCACAATTAGCCATATCAAGCTTGTAGTAATGAAGATGGAGGATCAGCTCCTATTCCACATAATAGCAATGAGGCAAGCAATTGGAATGACTCATCTTTGGGGAAAGTACTGTGCCTTGAAAGAAAGAACATTACGGATACAATCACCCAGATTACAAGATAGATAGGTAGCTTTTCCAACCTATATATGTGATACTTCCAGCTTATTTCCTGAGTACTCCCATCATTTTCATTCATTCAACAAACACTTATTGAGCCCCTGCTCTGTCCAATGCCATGAAATAGGCTTGAAATTTAACTGTGAAAATTACAAACATTCCCTACCCTCACAGAGTTCTAGCACTCCCATTCTCTAGCACACCACACATCCCTCGTTTTCTAACCAAGTAAGCCTCTATCCAAGGCTTTCGTCAGTAGCTTAAGTTAGATTCTGATTTTTTAGAAAAAGTTTACTATCTGGTGTCTACTTTTGATTTTTTTGTTTTTTAACCAGCTTCCCATTCACCCTACACTTTGACCGAGACGCCCTGGTAGTTCCACTCTTTTCATTTTGTCCAAAACATAGTCCTCCACTTTAGATGCACTTTAGAATCAGCTGGGTAGATTTTTTAAATCTTGATACTCAGCTTGCATCCCTGAGAAATTATACCAGAGTCCCAAGACCTGGGGCCAAAGCATCAATTATGTTTAATCCCTGGGTAATTCTAATGTGCAGTCAAGATAGAGACTGTCTGCTCCAGAGTCTTCCTCTGCATGTACCACCCTTACTTCACAACTCACTTTGTTGTTGCCTCCCTCCTACTGATCCAGCCACATATAGCTCAGCTATGCTTTCTTCCTATGAAGTCTTTCTCGGAGCCAACCCACTATCTAGGCTGGCATAGGGGTGTGTATTGGTTTTTTTTATAGCTGTATAACAAATTATCACAAACTTAACAGCGAAGACAGCACTCGTGTATTAGCTCACAGTTCTGTAGTTCAGAAGTCCAAGCACAGCATGGCAGGGTGTCACAAGGTTGAAATCAAAATATTGACCAACTGTGTCCTTATTTGGAGTCTCAAATAGGGGGAGATCTATTTCCAAGCTCCCTCAGCTTGTTGGCAGAAATTATTACCTTGCAGTTGTAGGACTGTTGTCCCCATCGTCTTGTCAACTGGCATTCAGGAACTGCTGTCGACTTCTAGAGGCTGCTCTCAAGTCCTTGCCATGTGACCTCTTCTATAACACCTCTCACACTCTCACTATCTCTGACTTCGGGAAGGGCCTAGTCCTTGTTAAGGGCTAACCTGATTAGGCCAGGCTCACCTGGACAACTCACCATTGATTAATTCAAAGTCAACTGATTAGTAACCTAACTGTGAAAATGCTATCTATCCCATCATATTCATGAATTCTGCACATATTCAAAAGGAGGAGCTTATACAGGGTGTGTACACAAGAAGGTGGAGATCTTGGAAGCCATCTCTGAGTTCTTCCTACCAAGTGCCCCTCTTACGGTTGCCAAAGTGACTCTGCTTTCCAACACTTCCCACAATGCATTGTTCCTCCTTTGCCAAACATTGAATCCTAGGAGGGAAGGGACCACATCACAGTCATATTTGTCTTCTTAGCATATAACTCAAAGCTTGGACTAAGGTAGGTACTCACCAAGGTTTTGTCAAATATTTATGCTACAGAGTTCATATGCATAAATCAGACATTTTGCATATTAGAAAATAGAACAAGCACAGATTTGGACAAAAACCTCATCTAGGGAAGATGCAACTAACTCAATAATTTCAAAAGTTAATAAGAGTTAACATCAAAAGCAAGCTCATAAACATAACAGTACTTTTTCTTTGAAGATTTTTAAATTAATTTGTTTATAAAATCATTGTTGTTTCAAAATATGTATGAATTTTTATTCGTATTTATTGCCTTTGAACCCCAAAAGCCCTCTTCCCTTTTGCATGGTTTGAGAAATCAGTTTTCCCTCCACTGGCCAACATGCCAAATATATCATTCATCTGATGTACAGTAACAAAAATTAATAACAATTAATTAATCATTATGTTATGATCATGAGGTTAAATGCATAACACAGTTCTTCTGCCTTGAGAGTGCTTAGCACAGTAAAAATGGAGTCTTTGGCACTTACATTGCTATTCCAGCACTTCCTAGACCCTAGCTTTGGATAAGTCACCTCTACTGTCTTGAGTACTTTCATCCCTAAAATAGAGATGGCAATACCTTTTTGAATATAGATGTAAGAATTTGAGATAAATTATGAGGAGATGGCAAAGAATAAATAGTGATAATGTTAATAAAGTGCCAGCAATTCTCCCTATACCCATCCTATCCAACATTGAGGGATTTGCTGGTGTTAAAAATAGAAAGGCCTTTCAAAGGTAGAGGCAATAAGCATTTATTTGAGATCAATAAGAATAGCTATTTGGAACACACTGATTCAGGCAGAAGCCCCAAAAGTTTTCCAATTAGGAGACAAAGACAATGGGAATTTATGAGAAGAGGAAGGGGAACAATAGAAGGAAAGCATGTCTGTCGGTGCAGATAACATAACATAGTGATATTAACTCTAAATAATATTTTAAATTTTCAGCCCAGTAATCATCAGTCCAGTAGTCACAATAACTGCTTTCTTGTTATCTTTGCAAACAGTTCTTTTGGGGCACAATGTTGCCCCAGACCCATTTCAAAAGTTATTTTGTCCTGTTTTAACATTCCAAAGATTTCAGGCATAAAACCACAAAGCAGTTCCTCTGGCATGGCAGTTCCGACTTCATTTTGAAGTGGCTCCTTGTTTTTTTTTTGACACTGCTGAGAAGGTAAAATATATTATGTATTATCCCTCTTCTTACACGAATATCTTGAGAGAAGGTCTATGTACCTAAAAATTTAAGCTGACCTAAAGTAAAGATGAAATTGTACAGTTAGAGCTTAATCTGAGGTACCGTGTTGCCCAAAGTCTGAAAGCAGGAGAATGAGAAAAAAGTAACTAAGACTACTTTATATAAAGTTAAACAGGAGAAATTGCTCCCAATTATGTTGCTGTTAAAAAATCTTTTTCTGATGAAGAAGAACTGACTATGGGTAGTGAGCACACAATGTGATATATAGATGATGTATTACAGAATTGTACACTGGAAACCTGTGTAATTTTACTAACCATTGTCAATCAAATAAATTTAATTTAATTTAAATAAGTAAATAAATAAATCTTTCTCTTCTATAATATAGTTCTAGACTAGCACTGTCCAATAGAAATATAATGCAAGCTATGCAGGAAATAAATTTTCTTGAAGCCGCATAAAAAAGTTCTTTTAACATGAAATTAATTTTAATAATATATTTTATTTAAGGCAATATATCCAAAATATTATTCAACATGTAATCAAAATAAAAAATTATTAATGGGATATTTTTAATTTTTTACTGTCAAATGTTCAAAATCTCACATATATTTTTTACACTTATGGCATATTTCAATTTGAACTAGCCACAATTCACGCACTCAGTGACCACATACCATGTCTGTAACTGGGTGCTTTTATGTGCATATTTATGTCTGTGTATCCTTGTGCATATGTTTTAACCTGAAGATCCTAAACCACAGGAAAAATGAAGGATGTATTTTCCCTTCACACAAGCGAAAAGGAATCTGACTCAGCTCACTAAGGTTCACCCTGGACCATTCTGCTGGATTGGAGAGCTCTATGTGATTTTTCTACCTCTCTCCCCCTCTCTTTCCCCTTCTCCTTCCTCTCTCTCAAAATGGATGCTCAGATAGGGAAACAGGCTAAGAATTGAAGTACCCATAAAGGGACATCCTTGTGAAGGGTTTGGCACTTTTACCTACAAAAAAAACATCACATGAAATGTGTTTTTTTTCATTATTTTTTTCCTCTCCCCTATAATTACCTCTAGTTTCCTCCCATACTTTTATTGATGACACTAGCTTTGTTCTAGTGGTGTATTTGGTGGGGGGGGGGGGTTAAAGAAAGAAAGATAAAGTATGGTCTTCCCTATGCCATCTTTCTGCCAAGACCAGAGTATCGTTTTGAGGAAGGAGCTGGTCCTAAAATTACAGATGTGACCAGTAGCAGAGGCCAAGACAGTCTGCGGATGATAGGGGGAAAAGCAGGAGAGAGGCTGCGGCACTAGTGTGGTCTACTCCCTTTCTTCAGGTGCTTTATAACAAGACCCTTAAAGCAGAGGCAGACACTCGGGCTCTTTCTTTGTTATTATTGATACTACAACATAAGTTAGTCACTGTTTACACTGAAAGGAAGGAGGCTAGTTAAATGGATGGGATAGGAACCTGTGATTCTGTCTAGTGCTAAGCCAAAATTCTTACCTTAACTCTCAGTAGACTGTGTGCCAGGAAGACTTCCTGTCTAAAGTCTGATTTGACAGAGCAGCAAAGTCTCTATGAAAAATAAGGAGATATCAGGTGTTCGAAAAATCATCTGAGAGGTAGAAAAAGTAAATATTTGTCTAAGTATCCTGTTTAGCAAGTTTTGAAACCTTTCCTGGTGCAGACACACACATACACGTGAAAGTGTAACACCCATGCCCAATAAGAAGAGACACAAAGAAATGTTACTGTGCATTAGGTAATTTAGTAGTATCTTGACATTTTTAGGCTATCATGTTTCCATTTCCTCAATGAGAGCAATGTTAATAACCCCCTAGTGATCCAATTAAAAAGAATGAATACACTATGCAAAAAACAAACAAATTTAAAAAAAAACACACACACAAGCTTCTTTAGCCATTGTGATCTGACCCTGTGGGAGATACTCTCCACCAAATACATATGCAGTTTAAATCAATACCTTAACCTTGAAATGAGTTAACATGATATTTGATAAATCTTTTGCGTGTGGGCATATGAACACACACACACACACACACACACACACACTCACATGCTTTTTATATGTGAAGATGAAACTGCCCACACTGATTGCTCCTGGTGGGTGCAAATGTCAGGTGAAAGGGCCACTGAAAGGGTAAGTATCCTGTCCACAAGTAAATATCATCCTTTCATCGGTTGCCGCAGCTGCTATTTTTCAATGCCTAAAAGAGACAAGATGACCCAGAGACAAAGCTACTGCCAAACCTCCACTCTAGGACTTAGAATACTGAGAAAAAAAGGCTTCACCTTGTGGAGAAGATATTTGGGAAGATGATAGATCAGAAGGAAGCTCTTTTTGCATAGCTTTTTGAGTAAACCACAATTTTAAAGTATTAGTCATAATTAATACAAAAGTCTATCTGTAGACAGATAAAATAAGGCTAACATCATTTCACTAGTAATCAAATAGCTGAAGTCTATCTAATGAATTATGTTGCTGCATTAACTGAGAAAAAGGAGATAAAAAGTCTGTGATCTACTCTGAAAATAGTTAGGGATCAATTTGAGGTTCCAATTCACTGAACATATCTGTAAAGTTTATTATAACTCCAAACTGCTGGTTTAAATCGGCTTCTTCCTGAAGATTGGAGTGTATAAATTGCATGGAGATGGAGAAAAAGGCGTTGTTTCTCACCAAAAATGGAGCTCAATTTCAAAGAAACTGTTCATAACTTGCATTATTCTGGCTAATAGAAGTTACCTACCACAAAACGAGAGTGTGAAGTGGAACAATTGCAGGTCATGTGTACCCTCTGTCAAAATATTTCTCAGATTCTTTTAGTTAAATGTATATTCCTGATCTCATCTGTGTCCCCGTTCTATGTAAAAACTGTGTTTCCTGTGTCTTAAATATGTGAAAACTAAAAGCATTGAGAATGTTTCCATGTCAGTGCATTTAACTTATTTTTAAATATTTACTTTTTTCAGTAGAAGAAATAACCAAAAGGGTTAACCTATTTTATAATGTATATTTAATGACTATTAAGCCTGTCCATTTTATGAGTGCAAGTAAATGTCTTTTATGTACTAAGTATACATCTGATAGGTTTTTCTGAAGAACAGTTTTGAAAATAAAAAAAGAAACTCCAGAAATATTTTAAGTGCCATTACCCAAAAATAAAAGCACCTAATTTTAAGAATTTTCATGGATTTGCCTATACTGAATATTTCACACATGTGGAATCATATAATATGTAATTTATTGTGACTGGCTTCTACAGAGGCAGAAAGTGGATTAGTGGTTACTCAGGATTGGGGAGTGATGACAGGCTAGAGGATTGGGGTTGATAAGTAAATGGTACAATGTTTATTTTTTGAGGTGATTAAATGTTCTAAAATTGATTGTGCTGATGGTTGCATAAGTCTGTGATTACAGTAAAACCCAACAAATTGTACACTTTAAATGGCTGTATTTTATGGTGAACAATAAAGCTGTTAAAAAAAAAAAGAATTATAGTGGTTTTATGAAAGAATAACCAGGGAAATTTTGAAAAATAAGAGAGTGGTCTAATCTGTTCTACCAGCTATTAAAACATATTAAAAATCTACCATAATAAAAACTGCTTGGTAATCCAATTATTATTTTTCCTTTGAATGCCTTTAATTTTTAGTTGGGATTCCCATTGTCTGTTCTTCATGTCTTTGCCTCTTTCTCATAGTTTTCATTCATTTGCTGCAGCTTTTCCTCTTTGAAAGAAACTCCTTTGGAAGTCCATGAAAAACAAAGTAGGCTACTTCGGAGGTAGTCCAGCCTAGTAAATTACCTTTCCCTGTCACCGTTGCAGAATTAACACTTTGCAATTCATAAAGTACAAGCAATGCACCTAATGTTTCAAACATGGCACCCAAGTCAGTGCAGAGTATCAAAAGTATTACAAGTAGCAATTCATCAACTCTATGAGTGCCAACCAGAAAACAGTTCCTACATGATTCAGCAGCAAGCCAATTACAGGTAATTTACTGGAGTATGTTGATGATAATGTACCATTCTGGACAACTAATAAACCTTCCCTCACTTCATGTAATTAAACTGTTGTATATGTTTCATTTACCACTAAATCTTCATATCGTGTAATTCAATGGATTGATTTGGGAAGTACCAACAAGCAGTAGATTGTCATAATCAAAGATGTCTATTCTACACCAAGCTCTGCCATCTCCAGGCTTTTGTACATGCAGTTCTCTCCGTCCGGAACATAACCATTGCACACCTGGTCTCTGTCATCTTTTCCTTCATATTGACTACTCATGGCTTGGGTTTCTTTCAAATATATGTAATTTATTCCATTGCATGAATTTATTTAATTTCAGAATTCTTCTTTAGTCTCAATGCAGACATGAATTACTTCAAAGCCTTTTCTATCTCCCAAACATTAAATTAATTAGTTGTGCAGATTGTCACTGGTCTCTTCTTACACCATGGCCTGTGTTTATATTTATCATAGCTCTTATCACTAGATAATGAACAGCCTCTTTGTTTCTCTATCTCTCCACCGGAGTATAATCTCCAAAGGACAAGTACTAGGCAAGTCTTAACTAATGATACATTCTTAGCACCTAGAACCAATACAAACAAGCAATTCAAATTTTAGCTTCTTTGGAAATATAATGACATTAAAAACAACACTTTGGTTGTACTAAACCCTTTGGTATGTACTAAGCGTACATACCAACAAAAACAAAAAAGAAAAAAGAAAAGAAAAGGAAAAGAAAACAGGGTATGCCATGGACATTTCCTTAAAATCCATCTATCTTTTTTCTATTTCTAAAACCTTCATACATATTTTTAGGGACCTCACTAGTACCCCCACTTTCCATCCTGCCTCCAAAATTTCCATTCAATTTTCAAATGTAAATTGGACCATCACATCACTTACCTACTTAAACCCTTCATTGGCTGCTGTCCACTGAACTTAAGATAAAATATCAAGTCCTAAAAATGACTTATAAGGTTTATAAGGCATATCTAGCCCCTTCTACCTCTTTAGCTCCATTTCTCTCTATTGAACCTAATGTTCACCAACTGTGCTCCCAGCTCAAGTGCGGTTCCTTCTGGGCTATTTTCTATTTCTCCCACCACCATCAACACATCCATGCCTCATCTGAATGACCCATTTCCACGCTCCCACCTTGCAGATTTCAGAGACCCTGTTCCTCAATATGAAAACAGCCTTACCTGTTATATTCTTTCATGAAACATGCTTTTTTTTTTCCCTTCAAACAGTTTTTCCCAGTTTGTAATTACATTTCTCTAGTAAACTTTCAGTTCTACGAGGGAACGAATCACACGTATTCTCTTTACTACCGTATCCACAGTGCTCAGCTTGGTGCCTACCTTCTGGTAAGTTCTTCGTACATGCTTTGAATGAGTGAGTAACACAGGTGGAAAATAAAGGAGAGATTCAGAATACAGAGTGGTTATTGAGAGTTGACCTCTCCTGCAAAGGAGCTGGACCATGAGTTATACTGTAAAATATGACATTTAGAAAAGTAATTTCCAGACATTAAGATTTCATGGCACAATTTTTTTTTAATGGAGACTTACAGAACTCTTGATTTTTCCAAGTAATCCATTAAAGCCCAAAATAATTGTAACTGAAATAGCCATCATTTTGTTTAGAAAGATATATTTTAACGCTAAAAACAGAAGAAGAAAAAAAACTCAAAATAAAAAATAGTTCTTTAAACTAGATAAATTTAGCTTAGATGAGAAATAAATCATCCTGGGTGTGTGTGTGTGTGTGTGTGTGTGTGTGTGTGTGTGTGTGTGTGTGTGTGTCTCAGTTCTCTTCAGAAAATTTCAACAAGGACTTGCTCAAATCTATGGACCAGCCGTAGGTCACCACTGACCTGGATAAGAGGAGGGGATGCAGAAGGCAGACCCAAGGCCTTAGGAGTGCTCCAGGCACATTCAAAAAATATAAATAGACATAGACAGCCATGGAGGAGAGGAAATATTAACTAGATAGACAGTACAGGCAAAAATGTCTGAACAATTTAGCAAAAATGC
Source organism: Rhinolophus hipposideros (assembly GCF_964194185.1). Taxonomy (NCBI): domain Eukaryota; kingdom Metazoa; phylum Chordata; class Mammalia; order Chiroptera; family Rhinolophidae; genus Rhinolophus; species Rhinolophus hipposideros. The sequence continues at coordinate 55,243,506 of NC_138049.1, read as the reverse complement.
TTCCTTTCATCACGTTTACCTCACACAAAAAAAACACCAGTATTTCCAATAAGAAGAGAGGCCAAAAGGAAAGGAGGAGGATAAACTACTCAACTGCTTATGAGGAATATATTGAACATCTATCATGTGCCTGCACTGGATGGGGGCAGGGAGAAAGTAGGAGAAATACCGGATGTGCTACCTTCCCAGCAGGACCTGGGGACAGGATGAAGGGCAGTGAAATAGCAGTGCATTGGATTCAACACTGTCAGAGAGGCTGGAAGTAGACACAGCATTTGCAAGATTATAATTAAAATCAAGGCTGCAAAACAGCAAGTGGGAGTTCTCTGCTCCTTTGTACACACATGCCTGCTCCATTGTCCAGCCCTAAGTGCCTGGGGACTTGGGGGGGAAACGGCAGAGCTGGCTGGATGGGGAACACTGAAGAGCTCCAGAGTAGACCTTTGTCCCTTTTTCTCTTCCTTATTCCATCCCAGCCCCTGCAGAGTTACAGAATGTAGAACCATACGAGGTATCTTCACCTACTTTTGGACGGCCCACCTCGCCTCAGCTGCACCAGCAAATATAAGCCTTATTCTCACATTTCTTCATCATTGTACAGAAAGGGGGAGTATAATAGTTGCCACCCACTCCCATTTACTAAAAATTGGAAAACAAAACAAATAAGGGGGAAATCAATCCAAAACAAAATTATCAATCCAACCTAAATTTAAAAATGAAATTCTAGTTGAGCAGCATTGGCTATTTAACTGAATATGGACTACTATTAATTTTATTACTCTATGTAATTTGCCACACTTGGAGTTTCCCCTTTTCAGAGAAATCTCACCTGATACTATCAGGTTCATAATGAAGAATAAAGATGTACCTCACTTTGCCCTAAATCTCTTTTGTTCTAAATCAATTATATTCCACATGTACTTCCACAGCTTTCTATTTACGAGAATTATTGGCTATGACAAGGGAATGATGAGTCAGTGTTATTGTTTGCTCATTTTAAACATGCATGGTTGCTTGTGGATGCTGAGATATAGAGCAGGTTAGTCTGTAGTTCCTCCTGGGACCATACCCACCAACGCCATGAAGCCTTCCTCTGGGCCATTTACTGTGAGTAGATTGCTCTCGGAACTGAAGTGTTTTTGTAAAGGAGAGTCCTTTGTGGGTGTGAATTACCATGTCTCAGTTCATTCTTTGCCTCTATTTAGAATTCAGAATATTTAGTGTTCTTCAGCCAGTGTATATGCATGTTCTACTTTGAGTTTTGGAAGACTTGTTTTTTAATTCTTTCCTTCTCCACTCTTTTTAATGTACAAGTGGCCTCATTTCCAATGCACAGCAAGTAGGATAACTGTTAAAAAGAACTGTTTTTACCAGGTGATGCTGTTTTCATACTGAGGAACAGGGTGGCCTCTGAAATCTGCAGGGTGAGAATGGGTCGTTCAGATGAGGCAGGGGTTGTGTTGATGGTAGTGGGAGGAGTAGAGTATTCTCCCAGAAGGAGCAACACTTGTGCTGGGAACACACTTTACAGTGGTTTCTGTTGGATGAAGGCACCATAAAAATATAGAATCATGCTTACCTATTAATGTTTGTACACTGGTTTCCTGAGTCACTGAAAATTCTATTTCAATAATGCAAACCATATATTTTATGTTTGCGCTTCTATTTATGAAGGGCCATGCACATCTTTTTACATAGGAAATTGAAAACCAAGTTCCCACCCCAAATACACCTAGAGGAGCAACTACTGAGGCTTGCCTGACTTCAGCTATGTCTTCTAACATGAAGAAGTAACAAATAGCAGCAGAGAGGTATACCACAGCACTCAGGAAAAAAACGGTATGAGCTTAAATGCCCACAACTAAGGAAAGATTGGATAGATTCCTCACTGTGGAATATTATTATTCATCTGCTATAAAAACAGTGATTTGGGTATACCTAACAAAAGGAGGTATTTGTGATAGTGTTACTATTAGGTTAAAATAAAACCATGTTTCAGAGAAATTGGTACAACGTGGTATCATTTGCAGAAAGCAAAAATATATATGAGTACATGTGTTTGTACATGCTGGTATGAGCATGGAGAAAGATCTGCAAAGAAGCACACCAAGCATTTATAAGACTGTTTTCATTGAAATGGCAATGGGGCAGAAGGTGGTAGCTTTTTCATTTTATATATATATATATATATATATATATATATATATATATATATATATATATATATATATATATATATATACTATTTGACATACGATAATCATTATGTTACTTTTCATTATAAAATAACATAATAAATATGATTTAAAAAGAAAATAGTTGCCTTATATATTGTGGGTCTGTAATAAAGTCCCCAATCAGGAGAGTTTAGCTGATTTAGAATTTGTGAATTTTTATTGCTCTAGAGGTAACATCCCAAAAATCATATTTAGAGGGAAACAACCTCAAATTTTATGCCAATTTTGGTCCTGAGTAGTCTTGGGTATGATTGAAAGCTGCAGTTTTCAATACAAAGAAAGGAATTTTGATACCAGTTAAGCATTTCCCAGCTCCTGCTCTCAGGTACCTTTTGCCATGACAAGAAAAAATCAGAAGCTTGTAAATCATAACCAGAATGTTCTCAGAAAATTTCTGTTCTTGGTTTTGTCTGCCAATTATCTGTCCACTGACAAAGAATTAAAAAATAGTGTAAGTGATGTGACATTTTAAAGAGCAAGAAAAATAACAGACAAGCCTGTAGTAGGCTGCCAGGTGCACAGCTGCTAAGCACCTTTGCCATCTTGTCAGGAAGTGAAGTAATGACACCACTTCCTAAAAGAGTCTCTTTCTCTGTGGACTTCTGATCTCTGCAAATTACTCTGTGAGGCTTCCCCCTCTTCCGCACCACAATCTATCCCTGCTGCCCATCCCATTTCCCCACCCTTCGCACTCACACATAGGCACAAAAGTCGAGTTTGTTCATGTCCTTCCTAGATGAACTACGAACACTCACGATTTTGCAAAAAATGAAGGAAGTGCTTTCTAAATTTTCTGCCATGGGACAGGGCATTCTATAGTTACAAAATTATACCTTCTAGAGGTCTGAGACTTAGTCACAATGATACTTCAAGAATAAGAATTCGGCTACCAAGGTCTTCAGGAGAATTAAAACTACTTTCAGTAGGCACTGCATCACCTGAGTCTAAGTTTACTGAATAGTTCATTGTAATCAAGTCGAATGGAATCTTCATTTATCCAACTTTTCCTTTATTCATGTATTAATGCCTCTTTGCCCTACTCCAGCAAACCCCTTTGGATGGCCAGGATGATCATATGTGACTCATCTATATGCAAAATCTTTTACAACAGCAGCTTGCCGTATGACCCATCCTTAATTGTAATACTTTCATCTCCTACCATCACTCACTCAGCTCTCTCTTTGTCCTACCTTCCTTTCCTTTATCCTTTTGATTTTTCCCTGTGTGCCGCATATGCTACTTGCTCACGGAGGTCTCTGTTTCTGCCCATAGCATCATCTTTGTCCTTCAACAGGACCCCCAGGTTGGGGTTCTGGGTGGACAATAAAGCCTGGATGCTGAGGTAGAGAAAGTCCTCACACAGGAGAGGGCAATGGTCATGGGAAAAGCACTATGGCCAAGTCAATGAATTAATTTTATTTCCCGTGGAGGGTAATGGACAGGTGGTTATGATGTAGGGTCATTATAACCACCATTTCCCAAAGGTCCCTGCTTATATTCTTGCACATGTTATCACAAATGTGCTTATATTCCTCTCAGATTATTTTTTAAGTACATTCAAACACTTTATATAAATGCATGTGAAAGGCAATAAACAAATAATAACTCTGTTATTCTAAAAAGCCTTTGAGGTGTTGAAGAAGAGAGGAGAAGAGGAATTGCTGAGCTAATGAGAGCTTGCCTAGTGGAGTTCTGAAGAATGGGGGTGAGGCTGGAAGTCAGGGCATCCTCCCCTATCTGCTCCTCTGCTGCACCCCATTTCTTTACCCAGCTCACCCTGGGGTGAGTCCTTAGAAATGCACTCAACATTGCAATGCAAGATCCTGAGAGAGGGAAGTGGGGAAGCCAAAGTCCTTGCCCTTGGGGTGCTTCTAATATCACTGGTAGATGGATCAAAGGATCCCCTCCATGACCCTTTGGTCAATTATTAAACACATAAAGATAGAATCTTCTCGCATCTTGGTTTTCTAACACTAAAAATGGAAGTATTATTTTTTTTCTGAGTAGCAATGTTACATAGGCTCTAAGAATCAGTAATCTATATTTTGAATACAGAGGTTCCTTAGTATCAGTTATTTTTAATTTAGAAATTATTTTCATTTATATTTTGGGGTTATATATTTTTATTACATATATTTATTTGGGAAATATATTTTTAATATCTTAATGGAGCAAATTATTCATACGAGTCATGATGACATTTGGTGAAAATATACTATAATATGAGCAGGATGACCTTCCTATATTGCAGATGTAGGAAAGATGTGAAGTCTTGAAAAACAGCATATTTGGTGAATAGCTCCTGGGTATGTGGGCCAATCTCAGCCAATTAGAGGCTATTCATTAAGGCCCCAAAAGTGTTGCCTGGGTAGCAGATTAATAATGTCACAGACTTGTTTCAGATTTTATGACGGGGCCTATTCTTTGCCAAATGTATCACATTTGAGAGTCTGTAGTCTGTTAAGTGTATTCATTAGAAAAAAATAATTATAATTTCTCAAGTTTTAGGGATTATTTTTCTGCAATTCTCCATATTGCCACTAAACTCCAATTTCTCAACAACTTTATAATACAAGATAAGAGTCTAAATTCACTAACTATGTAACACTTTAGAAAAATTTTGTATTTACTGTTTCAGCAAATCATTTGGTAAATTTGAAATGCTGCTCACAATTACAGCTGTAATTTATACTTTTCTGCTTTCTGAATTTCTGTCTTCCCTTTGGCTAAAACAAGGGAGCAGTTTGAGGTCATTTGAGGGGAGAGGCTGCAATGGAGTTGGTTTTCTGCTCTAAACTTTCCTTTCTGTTTATTTTGCTCCCTCCTTTCTCTTTTTCCCTCCTTGGTTTCATCCCTTCTCTCACTCTCTTCTCTCTATCATCACCATCAAATGTTCCCTGTCACTATCCCACAGAACCTGTCATAGCAACACAAGCAAAGTATGTCTTCTGTGCCCTTCAGGAGTTGGCAGCTTAATCTAGGACAACAAATGTGTGCACATATTCTTCCTGCTCTCATTCCTTCGCCCTACAAACATTTGTTGAGCACCTACTATGTGTCGGGCTCTGTGCCAGGTTAAAAAAAAAACAAAAACAGACAGACTCCACCCTAACAATAACAACCAAACTAAAGTAGCTAACACAGCAAAGTGTAATAATTATCAAATGTCTCATAGACCAGAGTGCTATGGAAGATCAGAAGAAAAGGCATTTTAAATTGAAGGGAGAAAAGATACCATGGAAAACTATAGTTCTTATTCCATGAATATTGACATTGGCTCTATGTAAATTTCAATAGCGCTATGCCCCTTTTCTACCATATGTCAGATAGCAGACATATGTTTTTGGTTAATTTGAAGTTGTCCAAAGACCTGAGTTTAAGTTCTAACTTTGTTCCCTTCATTTAGTATTAAATATGATCAGAAATTTAAAACTGCATCATAGATGTATTATTTGTCCCTAAAATGCTAAGAGCTTTTTCTAAATTTCATTTATTTGTTGTTTAAAAAAAAAGACATTTATGAGTCTTTGATAAAAGAGAATTATTGAGAGAGGAGGTAACCGCATCATTTTTAGGAGTCTCTGTAGTACAACAAAACTAAAGAGTCTGTATTTACAATAATTAGCAGAACCAGAAAAGGAATTCCAACAGTGAATGTATTTTGCGACATTTTTCTTTCTCACAGATAGGTGGACAACTTAGTCAAGTGACGCAGTCTTAAATATCACCAGACCTATACACCCTGGACATTTCTGAGATTGCCAGACACTATGTTCTTGAGATAAAAAGTTGTTTTTGCTTTTGTTTTTGAATTCTGACAGCTTCCTTACAGTATTTTAAAGAGTCCTTGTATAGTTTTCAAGCGAATTATTTACCAAGTAGAAATTGGAGAGGATTCAGTCTGGAAGGAGTCCATTTTAATGTAATTGTGCTGGTGTTTAGCACATGCTAGTATTTATCATCTGTTGCTCTTGCTTTGCATTCAAAGAGTGTGGATATGATGCCCTTTAAAAAAAAAAAAGCGGTATTGTGTAATACAGCAGCACTTCATTGTAATGCAGAATGCATAGCTTCAAGTGTTTGCAACACTCTCCAGCCAGTTCCTTTCACACTGAAAATAGACATAGGGCCAATGTGAATGCACGCTTTTTTTTTCCAGCCTCACTAATCTTGCAGCTGACATCGTAGCAAACAATTAGGCATTCACGAAAGTTTACGAAATTTAAAGCCAAAATTGCCAGCCACTCCCTACTGATAAAATCAAAGTCACATATTTTGCCAAAAATTGCACCAAGGAAATATGGTCACTTGAAACAAACTCAATCATTGTTCAGCAGCAGAACCACCTGGACCAACCCAGGCTGGCTATTTATTAAAATTCTTTTTTGCTGTTATTATTGTTAGAAACAGAGACATTTGGGGAAACCTCAATGGGGCTTTACCTGAATTTTTTGTCATTTGTAAAATATTATGTATTTATTTCAAAGAGATCTGTAAAAGCCACAATGACTCTCCACACAGCTTTCTTTATGAGATTATAGGGGAGAATGTTAAATGTAAGAGTTTACTCTTCCAGTTCTAGAATTTCCCATTCCCAAGAGAGTTGTAAAGAGATTGTCGTCAAATCTCTTTCTCTGCTGTTTTTTCAAGATCCTTTCTCTGCTGTTTTCTTCAGTCATAATGCATCCTAAGAGTGTTACACAGAAGTGCGTTTCTGGATCACAACGTGGCCAGTCCCCAGGTGTAGACCCACTCCCAGGGTTGTGTGGTCCTGACGGTCATTGTTGGGGATCAGGTCTTCCTGCCATTTCTCTCACGTGTTGGGATGATAAGCAATTTTCACCTCTGAGCTGAACTACATGACATGCCCCACTTCTACCTTCAGTCACTTGACCACTTTTTCCTATCATGTCAAAGGCAACCAAACCCAGCCCATGACCGCTGATAACACTTCAGTGGCTACACTGCCCGGGCAAAAAAGCAAAAGTGCAATCCACTGTTTGGGAATTCTGGCTCCAACCCTTCTGCATCAGACAAACAGGGTTCCTCAGCACTGAAACTGTAGGAAGAGTATGAAGCACTTTCTAGATATCCTAGTGCCCTTGGGTGTGTGTACATAAAGTGCCTACTACATTTTAATTGTCTTTGCCATTTTCAAACATGCTTTTGCTCCTTTCCTCAAGCAGGCCCTCCTTTTCCTTCAGATCTCAGGACATTCTCTAGAAGGTTCTTTATCCTCTATTCAAGTTCTTTATCCTCTACTCAGATTCTTTATCCTTCTGCTCAATTGTGATGCCTCAGCACATTACCTTAGATTTACGCCAATTACCATTTTAGGCGTAAATCTTTTCTTTTTTTTTTCCCAACTAAATTATATGACAGGACAAGGTTCTATAGTTGGTTGATATTGTAACGCCTGGAATAATATATTCGTTGTATTTCAGAGAACTTTGTTAATATTTTCCAAAGGTTCCCTCTAAATGGAAGAACAAATACATTGATCCAAAATTGATGGTATTGTAATGACCCTAAAATTTTCCCATGGAAATCATATAAAAATGGGTGGTTTGTAGCATAAGGAAAGGTACTCACTGAGTGTTTATTTTTTGGGGTATGTGTGTGATCTGAAATTATCACCAATGTCATTATTCCTCAATCCTGATTCTGTCTGTGTTCTTGGAAAAGTTGGTTTACCTACCTTCACTTTCTTTCAGTTTGCCCATTTTGGGAAAAAGAAATTAAAACATACCTTTCCCAGAAATGTGGTGACACATTATAGTTTTGGAAAAGTATTTAAATAATCAAAATGCTCATTGTTATTTGCCGAAAGCATTTCAACAGAAACAAGATGACTAACTCCTGTTGAATTTACTTCACTGTATAACTACTTGTCTACCAAATTTGAAGTTCTCAGCCATTCCATGTGAGACTAAATCCCTGTCAGTTGGTTAGTTCTCCTTCACATTATCAAGTCGAGAGAGCCTGTTAACAGGCCATCTAGCTACTGCCAAGGCATTAAAAGATTTTATCTTTTTAAATCATTCTCTGCATTCTGCATGTAACAATTTATTTGTTGTATTTTTTTTTTCCACAGAACACTTACAGAGCTCTAATGGCATTAGATACCCGACATTCAATAGGTAGGATGGCACTTGGTGGCACTGGCCTCCCTATTCAATAAGAATACTGTTTGGTTCTTTTTCATTTTAATTGCTGGAATGGCTGTGGATATAAGTTGCTCCGCACAAAAGGGTGACAAATAATGATGAAAGACACCAGAGTGCTCTCATGTGTGGCTTCGTCAAGAAGGAGAAAAGAGATTATTGCAGCTGAACTGATCACATAGAATTTGCTGGGCCTTCCTTTACCCTCCGCCCCCACCCCCATCGCCATCATGTCCCTCTACTAAAATGTGGTTCTTACAGGCTACGAAGGATCCAGTTGAATAACACACCAAAATTGATCCTATTAACAATGATCTTTAGAATGTTCAAGGACATAACACCGCTTTTGTGAGATTTCAACATACGCATTCTCAAATCCTTAAAGGAGCAAATTGTTTCTGGTTCTGTCGTTTTCTTCCTAGGGAACTGTTGCCGGAAAACAGAGCCTTTTGCAGAGTGGAGGAGAGGAGAGTTTAAAACAATGCTCACGCAGGTCTTCCCAGCAACTGAGACAGCACTTATATTTTTAATTAACATTTTAATCCTTTAAAATCATTTAATACTAGGCAAATATTTTAATGCTGCAAAAATCAATGCTAAGAAGAGTGTCAGAAGGGATAATAGGTAAAATTAATTATTTTATGATCTACCAGGTTTTTGATTGTTCTTTTGCTTAAAAAAAAAAAAAGTCCTTCATTATTCTTACAGGGAATATTAGCTATCTTTAAGAAACGAATGTGTCCCAAATTAATGAACATTTATGTCCCTGATAGCCTGGATATTTCACCCCCTTTTCTGGTGGCGAAGTGGCTATTCTGTTCAGCAGACTGAGGATACTTGGCCTACTTCCTCCCGCTGGGGTCCCTTCTCCTTTTCCTCCTTTTTCCTCCCCTCCTCCTTGTTTTAGGGAATTGTCTCTGCTCCCTCAGAGGTAGTTTTCCAACATCTGCATCCCATGCCCTCCCGGGACGATGCTTCCAGCTCAGTGTCCCCCACTCACTGTAGGCACTGGGCTTTGTGGCCCTAACTCCTGGACCTCAAAGTTTCTTTGGTAGTTCTCTAACTTAAGCCATTAGAAGCATCCTACTAATGACTAGAACTCATAACAGGATAAATAACTGTGCATATTGTGCAAACATTTCAGCAATGGGATGCTGGCTGTTTCATACCCTGTTTTTACATCTTTCAAAATAGAAACTCTCTCTTCCTTAATCTCTCTGTTATGTTCCCAATCGAGCCATTACTTACAGACATTTTCAACAGTACATGGGGAGAATTATATACAAAAACTTGGGCTTTATACTCATAATATGCTACCAGGGGTTACAGAATCCAGAGAAATTTCACTGATGGCTATAGATAAAGGTTGTGGTTTTGAATTTGTCTCAGTGGACATTTTATGAATAACACCAGTGGTGACCATTCTACATTAAAGGAGAAGGCTTATAATTAGGGTTGGACACACATGTTAATAAACGAGTTGCAGCTATGTCTTCCCACGATAGAGCCCCATCATTTCCATCAGGGAATCAGAGTCAGAGAAATGTTTTCCTTCATTAAATTCTACTCATTCTGTGTTGGCTTTTAAGTTCTTCAAAATCTAGGCAGCAGAAGATTGGTTTGGAATAAGGGCAGCCTCTCTACACCCCTTCCCAAGCTAAATTCTGAGAATAAAGAAAATGATGGGCCTTAATCATTTTCTCTAACGACAAGGTCCCTTTGTGTGACAATATGACTTTTTTATTGAAGGGTTCAACAGTTGGGGAGGATACAAGTCTGTGTACAGATGAAGACCCCAGTGGCAGACAAAATGAGGTTTAACATCTTAGAGCTACAAGAATTCTTTTCTTTTTTTTAAGTTAGAAGGTGGATAATGAAGAAGAATCTAATTGGAATTGAGATGGGAGCTCTCAGATTTAAGAAAGCACCTTCCCATCACATGCAATTCCTCTGCATTTTGCTGTGAGATAGCAGAAAAGCCCTCCAATGGAAACTCCTGTTTATCCTGACTGGCAAAGGATCATTTCTGGGATGCCGGTTTGGAGGTTTCCAATCATCTCCTGCAAATATATTTTAGGTTTAAAAAGCACACAAACATATATATATATGCATATATATATATGCATATATATATATATGTTTGTGTGCTTTTTAAACCTAAAATGTATTTGTGTATATAGATATATGTACATATATATATATATATATATACACACATACATACATATACATATATATATATATATATATATATATATATATATATATATATATATATATATAGCTGCTGATAATGAATTAAGTGGCTTCTTTGTTGTCTGTTTTTATAATACAATATAACATCTTTGGCTGTTCTCAGCCAAAGAGAACAATTAAGAATGAAGGATTTGTTGTTAATCAGACTTTCCCCATTTCCACATGCTAAAGTAGGAAACATTAGAAGACTTCGTAGACTGTAATAAACCAAAAGACAATGAAAGGTGCCATGAGCATTCGCTCTCCTATTGCTTTGGTCAGACACTTTTCTTTTTGAAAAAGAAAACTGGGTTTGTTGTTGAGGTTGTTGCTGTAGTTTTTAATGGGATCTTTCAAATTCTAACCCCAATGTAGCTGGTCAACAGAACCAGAACACTTCTAGTAAGTGTTCATACGAGATTTGCTTACGTTTAAATTTCAATTTTTTCCTACAAAAAGGAAAAAAAAAAACAAACACTGTTGATCTGAATAGTTTAAAATCATTTTTATTGCAACTGGGAGGGACAGCTCTTCATGTCAGGGAAAGGTCTTTTTTGAAGCCTCTAAAGAGTCTGGCATTTTATTCTTACGTCCCATGTACAGTGGGAGGGAAATTGAGAAGTTTGAATGGGAACTGAAAGAACTGTTCATTGTGCAGCTCACTCTCTCCTGATGTGGTATGTGTTCCGAGAAAGAGGACAGGCACTGAGACTAAACACAAAAATCAAAATGGATTGTACTCCGCCTTCAGTAAACAGCATGGCACAAAAGTCCATTGTGCTATGAGATAACTGCTAAGATGAATGGAGTTGGCTGTCACGGAGGTGATTGTGGGGCCGGTCTCTATTGGATCACAGTCCAGGGCTGAATTCCTTTCTGGTTCATCAGGGTCTGTTGGTACCACAGGAAGTGTCATGATCCTTTTTTTCACTAGGGCCAGATGGTGTCCTTTTTGAGGCCTTACTAATGCCCAGTTTTCCACATGTAAAACTCCTGGGAAAATGACCTAACTCACAGCTGCTTAGTGAGGCTTGAGCAGATCTTTAGAAAGACTTCTGTCAAGAGCAAGGAGATTGTACCACTAGCGGGATAAAGGGGGAGGCTGTGGCCAGAAATGTATCAATTACAAACTATTTTTAAACTACTATCATAATTTGACTTGTGATTTGTACACGATATGTCTTCATAGGTAGAGGCTGAAAGGGTAGTTCACAAAAGCTACTAATAGCTAGGGATGCTGATTGTTTTCCTGACAGAAGTTTTACCTTCCTGGAGAGCAGATGGCCTGAATAAGAAGAGAAAATGTGGTCCAGAAGGGTCGGGAAAGGACAAAAAGTGAAAGATTCCCTAGATAGCTGCAAGGAGCCTGGGGAGAGGGGAGGGACTTGGTGTTAAAAAGAGCTGGAAAATGTGGAAACTTCTGATGTATGTGGGTTGTGTTTACCAATGAATTGAATGATTGCCAAGGGTGAACGACTGCAGGTGTGATATTTAGAAAACAAGACGCCTTTTCTATTAACTGAGTTATAGTGAGAAGACATTTAAGTTGTTATAAGGTTCAGTAAGATTCCTACTAAACGTTACTGTAGGATTTTTCCCCCACCCCAGAAAGCACTAGTAACAATTACCTTTGTGATAAAAGCTACTCTTCATAGCGTCTTTGAGTTCCTGCTTATTTTTGTGTGTTGAGTGGTAGTTGAGTCTTATATGTACATGTGTGCATATGTGTGTGTATTTTTCCCTTTGTGAGAATATGTTTTACCTTGATTGTTTTTTTTACCTTTTTAAAATGGCTTTTTTAAACTATTGAAGTTTTCCTTACTATTTTAATCAATGTGTGTGACAAATGAAAGATGTTTCATGTTGTGTGTGAATGGCATGTTGAAATTTTTTTTCTAAATCTAAATCCATGTAAAAACAGGTTTGTATTTTTGTGTTCCAAACTGTGACCAAAAAATTAGTACCATTTCATTGCAGACAAGTGATGTATAAAATAATTATCATAGGGATTTATGTCTATAGTTCCTTTTTGTCCAAGTCTATAATATTTATGCAAATATGCTTAACTTTCAGGTCATAAAAATCTAATACTGTATTACTAGAGAGAAGAAGCAAAATTAATGTAAAACATTTGACTTGTGTTTTCAATTAAGGGTCTAACATTAAGTCTATGAAAGAAACGTCTCATTCACTTATCTTAAACCTAACAATAGCTGTGTAGCAAATGCCAGGTCAGTAGCATGAGAAGGAAGCAATACCTTTGCAATTTTTATTCTATCTGAGATTTTTTTTATAAAAGCATACAAGATGGTGATTAGCTATCTTTACTGCTCAGAACCTAAAAAGCATCAATATCTATAATTGCAGATTATTGACTTAATTGTTTGTGTCTATTTCCCAGAACTTTGTCTCCTTTATGTAACTGAGTATAGCTATGCCAGGATGTGAATTGTCAGAAAGTAAAGTAACATCCACTAAAACATTTTAGCGAAAGGCTGCCAACCTAAAAAGATGATTGATATTTTGTTCAAGTGGTACCGGTTTTGTTCACACTTAAAATGCCCATCTCCATGGGGAAATTGGTATTGTATGTTTAGGACACGAATCTGAGAGGATAGGAGAGAGGAGGTACATTGTCTTCTGGTTAACAACCAGCAGCATTAGAACAAAAACCCAAAAAGTTATTCAAGGCTTAATTTGTTTGCTTGTTTTTTCTTTCTCTTTAAACAATAATAGCTTCAATACAATTCTGATTAGTATTGGTTTCCTTTTTGTTTTATTAAAAACAGTATATACACATAGGATTCATATTGTACAGTTGAGAAGCCCTAGAGATAGAACCAGCATTTCCTCTGCTGGGTCAGTTACATACAGCCTGGCTTTTAGCAAAAACTAGCCTTCTGTCTCCTTCTTTTCAAGGGCAGGGTTACGTTTTGTTGTGGCACAAAGAAATCCTTCCCTCCTCTGTGCACAAAGCCTCACAGCACTGGCTTTCCTTTATCACTGCTCTTTTCTTTCTCTGAATGCTATATTTTTTATTTACATAAGAATTCTTGTAGTTGTTTTATTTACATATGTATTCATTCATTTTGGATAAGTGAAAGGAAGTGAGGAAACCCTAAACTCAAAAGCACGCACATCTTAACAAAGACTAAAAACCATCTTTACCTGTCAGTGTCTCAGAAAGTAACTCTAATCTTACTTTTATTTGTCTTAATTCTTGATTCTCACTCTTCATATTTTGGGTAGAAATTTAGGGGGTTTTCAGTGTCTTCCCAAAAGTTGATTTGATGCTAGGTAGTTTTGTTATGTGGTGACAAGGAGGGAGAGAAGGGTGGCATTTAAAGAAAGGCTCTCTGATTTGGGAGCTACTGTTCAGTTATCACAATGGATCATCAAAGAAAGAAAAAACTATGTTGAGACTCACATGAGTGATCATGATAGCTTCATCTATGAATTTTTAAGACGTGACTGGTAAAAAGCAAAGGATATTCTTTTATAACAATCAAAAATTAATCTTTAACATTATGATTTAAATAAATTTTGACTTTTTTTCAAAAATATTTATTCAACCTACAGAGTTTGAAAATTCAAATTGGTCAGTACAATATTAATTTATAGCAGAAACTAGAGACTCCATGGTTTGGGGGGTTTTTTTGTTTGGTTGGTTTTTTCAATTTTAATTTCTGGGGGGTGGGAAGAGACCCTCTTGTTGAAAGTTTTCATGTCACCTTTCAAACAAAGACTTTGTAGTCTTAAAAAGAAAATCCCTTTCATTCATTTTCATATTGTGAGAATGTGATTGAAAATGGTGACTTCTTGAAATTTAACCTAAAAACCATTGGAATGTTCCAGACAAAATTTTACTCACCTTTTTGTTGTTGTTGTTCTATCAACAAATATTACTGGAGTTCCTGCATATCCAGGAAATTAGGCTAGACATGAGCAGTGCAAAGAAACAATCAGGCCTAGACCCTCTTCTACAAGATGTGTGGGAACCCTTGATGATAAGTCCATTAGGGAAACACAGTTCTGCAGATAGACTGGAGGAGCTGGAAGGGCCTTCTACGTACTAGTATCCCAATCACATCACGTCCTTTTTTCATCCTTTAAGTTCTTGAAGATGTAAGGTTGTACATACAGTAGGAATTCAACAAATGTTAATTGTGTTTTTAAATTCTAGTTATTGTCACTCAGTGCACCACTAAAAACATCTCACTTGAATCATTTTTCACAATATTCCTGGTTAAGTTTGCTGTCGCTGCTGCTGCTGTTTTTAATTTGTTTTCTGGATTTTCGGAATACTCCAAAATCTTTATATTAATTCAAATTGCAAAACTACTTTTAGTAGTTTAAAATTACAGACTTGTTATTGCACTCTGGGTTGTGAAAGGGTCTGAAACCTCGGTCACCTGATCCGTCTTTAACTCATGTATTTCTCATTTCACACGTTCACCCGTAAGTTCGTCAACTAAGGGTACCATTCAGATACCACCCCATGATATGAGCATTCTTAAGAAGGAAAAGATTGTAAATCCACAGATTTTTGCAGCTGGAAGGAAATTTCAAGATCATTCAACAATCTCCTTCTAATAAGAGAAAAGCCAAAGGAGAGACACCATTTTATTTTACTCATCTACAGTATTCGAAGCACAATAAAGTAATCACAAATATCGGAAACTTTGTGCCTAGTATCATGTGAAGAATTTCATACACATTATCTCATTCTTACCATAAAAAGTGAGATGGTACTCATTTCTGTGTTTTTGCAGATGAGAAAACTGAGACTTACAGGTTCAGTAATGTGTTCAGGTCCCACAGCCAGCAAAGAGTAGAGCAATGATGCAGATCTCAGTCCAAAGCTTAAGTTCCCATCCCCGCTCATTATTATTGGTGTATATTATTTTCCACTCAGTGTAAGTGAATAGTGTTGAATTTATAATATTAAAACTCCCTGATTGATGGGCTTAATAAACACAGAAAGAGGGAAGGAGGGAAGGAGGGATGGAGGGAGGGAGGGAGGGAGGGAGGGAGGGAGGAAGGGAGGGAGGGAGCGAGCATAGAAGAAGGAAACCCCAGTTCAAAATTTTGAGTACTTTAACTTCCATGATTTCTAATTTCCATCCTTTGCTTTCAGTCCAATATTACAATTTTTAAAACGATGTTCTACCAGATTATTATTCAATGACTCTTAATTAGTAAGCTCAGAAGATTAAGTAAACTGTATCAGGTCAACAGGATAAAAGTTACTATGCAATATAAAAAGCTTCCTAATATTGATCTAAATGTATTAATACTGATAGCTCAACAGGCACTAGAAAAATCACATTAAAGTCCTTACTATATAAACATTACAAACTTTATAATTCAATAATCTAAATATACTTTGCAAATCAAATACATTATCTTCTTCACAATGGATAAATATTACAATTTATTAACTAAAGGTATTTAAAGAAAAACCCATTGGCTTAAGTATTTAAGAATCTATTTCTACGCATGGGTGAATTCATTTTTTTATTTTTGTTTTTTAACTAGTTTATGTTGAAAATAATATTTCGTTCAATGTTTAGTATACATGTTTGAAATAGTGTAATATATTAATCTTTAAAATAAACAAGATCCACAGATTCTTCTAGTAATTTTTCATGGAACAAGCTGCATAACATTATATATTGAGATTTTGTTACAATACAGAGCACTGATGAACACTTTGTCACAGTGTTCAGGGGAGAATAATGGGCTGTTCTCCCCACAGATCTTCTTTATAAAGCATTTTAAATTTGTCTAACAGGTCTCTAATTCATTATTGTTATTATCTTTAAATAAACTACTACTTTTAAATGCATGATTATTGCCATTATTTAATAATTAATTCTGTACTCTGCATTAAGTACCTACTATGTGCATGACTCTGAGCCAGGAACTACAGTACAATCAGATACAAGAATCAATATTAAGTTTCCTTTGGGGGCTGATTTGCTGGTTCTTACAGTTTTAAATGTTTCAAATTTATAGTGATTTAAGGAGAAAATGACAAAACTAGCAATCAATTCTTTAGCATTTGTTTCAGTTCAGGCTTTACCTCAAGTCAGACTTTTTACAAAGGTTTCTTATTGAATACACTTAACTTGTTTGGTGTTACAGACTTAGTTTGAAATGCTTCCTTTAAAAGAGAAAATATGCTGTTTGAACTAAGATAACTTTAGAACATCTGCCCCATGATACTATTAACTAAAAAAGAATTTTATAAAATCAGACCAGTAGTTCTGCCTAATTTCTAGCTCTATCCATGTTTTGGTCAGACACTCTCCACACAAATTTTTGCATTCTTGCGAAAGCAAAACAAATATTCTTCCTTTAAATAAATTCTTGGGTGACACTTTTAAACAGGATTAAAGAAACCTTAGCTCTAATTGAGGAAGTTAAAAGATGGACAAGCTTACACCAATTATACTCAGTGCAAAGAACTATGTAACTTGAAGAAAACAACCATGCCAAAAGGCCAATGGAATTGAGATGTCTTCACCTGAAAAAAAGAAGAAAACTGGGGAAGAGGGTTAATGACTAATTATCTTCAGGAATATGCAGAGTGTTAAGGAAAGATCCAGATGCATACTTACTTTCAAGTAAAGAAAAGATAAAGAGCAAATAGACTGAAATTTCAAAAGAGAAAATTTAATTAGAGATCAGATATTATGTCTTGATTATAGGATAATAAAATACTATGACAGATTAAATTACGAGGTATTTTGAAAACTCTATTTCTTAAGACCTTGATCCATTTAGGAGCAGAGAAGTAAACCAGACAAACAATTCAACAAAACAATTACATAAAATACAGATTATCTGCCAGTAAGTTTCCCTCTTAATAGGATCTCAGAGAAAATATTCTTATTTTATATTAATAATATCTACAGGTCTTTTTTTTCCTCTCATGCATTACATGCATTACTGTTACTGAAAGTCTGACCAAGCTATTATTCATGCATGGGTAAGGATTCAAAATTTGACCATAAATGTTTTACTTCCCTGCTTGTCATGTAAGTGGAGGCTCCTTTGATGTGGATCTGATTTCCATTTAGCCTATCAGTAATTGTAGACTCCTCCCTAAAATCCCCATGCTAAAAGGTCTCTATAGTTAAAAAGAGCCATGTTTTTCCAATCTTTCATTATTCTTGAATCACACAATTCCAAAGATCAACTAAGCTGGCAATGATGTAGAACAGGGATTCTCAAAAGTTTCCACCAATGAATTCTTGTATCAGTCAATGTGTAGCCAAGAAACAAGAAGCCACTTTAGGTACTTCAAATACCAGGATTTTAACACAGGGAGTGAATTACAGACTAATTGGAAGAACTGGAAGAACAAGAATATGAGAGGGAACTAGAGGAGGTACAAGGCAAAAGACGGTTTTTACCTAAAGATTAGGAAGCCGCTACCGTCTCTAGGATGACAGCCAGGAGTCCACACTCACTGCTGAATTATCTGGAGGCCCGGTCTTTGCCACTGCTACTGCTGGAATCACATTGCTGCCACAAGGTAAGAAACCAAGAATCTGAACTCTCATGGAAGCTGCTGAATTTAGTACTGTTGCTGCTGAAGCCCGTAACCATTTGCAATCACCCCTCAGTCACCAGCCACTGCTGCTGATGAAAACTGATGGAAAGAAAGAACAGCTTTTTCCTTCCCCTCGCCTTCAGTGAAGAAGTACAAGACACTGGCCAAAATCTAATAGCAAGCTAAGTGAAAGGAACTGGGAACATACAGTTTGCGGACTTCCAACTCTAGTGATATAAAAGACAGTATGAAATGCCGACTGTGTTTCTGAGGGCGAGCTAATGCCCACCACAATGCCTGTTATCTATTGTGCCCTAGGGATACTCATCAAATAAACAATTGATGGAAGGAAGGAATTTTCAGACACAAATAGAACACTGTCATTTCTTTTCATCTCTTAGTCATGTGTTTTCAATTTCCCCCAAATGTTTTGAGGTTGTTTATTATAAAAGATACCTATACCATCAGACAATTAAAATAAACATAAATTATAATATTCACTTAATAAGGGAATCAAGAGGACAATTTTAGAAGAAAGCTGAGTTACAATTAGTCAAGGCGTTAGATTGTTTACTGGTGCCAGTGTAGGCTTGCCAGGTAAAACACATTCCAGTTAAATTGGAATGGTACATAGGACACCCTTACCCTTAAGAAAAAAGAAAATCATTGTTTATCTGAAATTGAAGTTTAACTGTATCTGTATTTTTATCTGCTACATTTGGCAACCCTATTCCAAAGGATACCAGATTCTTTATTTTATTCTATTTCTTGTTATTGAACATCACATCATGAGACAACCTACGTGCAGAATGTAATAGCAGAACTTATTTATGACCAAACAGCTCTATGTTACTATATGACATTTTCTTATGTGCCTGTAAGACCTTCACGTTGGGATCTCTCCAAAGGGAGAAAAGAATAACACATTTAATAACATTTTATATTTTTCAAATAATTTCACATACATCCTTATTTAAAATATATTATAATCCTACGAGATCAGCCGAACTATGCTTCTGTTTCAAAACGTTTAAATGTGATTCTAAAAGTTGAAGTAACTCATTCAGTCAGAGGACGAGCATATCTCCTGCCCCTTCAATGTCCTTTCGCTTACCTCCATGAACTTTCTGCATGCAGCCTGATGTCTTAAAAAACACTATACACATGAATGTTAGGGCCTAGCAGAAAAAGACATCCTAAGAGGCTGAACTAAACAGTAAAGGAAAATTCATTCTACCTGCCTTATTTTACTGGTAGATTTTATTGGTTGATCACTTGCATACTTTCACGCCTAGGTCTTTCTCAGAGTCAACAGGCCTTGCTCTGTGAGTTGAGGACACAAAGATAAATAAGACATTGTCTGTGAAATTGTGAACTTGCAGTCTAAGAGGAAGATAATGCTTATTAATAGCAAGTAGAATTACTAAACTCTTCCAACCCATGTTGCTAGAGAAACATAAACAGGACATTGTTGACTAAAATGACATTGAAGCTCCCTGAGGAATCCTATCTGCCTGATTTTATTCATCATCTCAATATTCTTGTAGATATAAAGACACTGTTGATGATTGCATATATGCATATATACACACATACACATATGTTCCTTAACTACTGATGTATTTCAGAAACAAGATTAATACCCACTCTATAGACCAACTGTGTAATGATGGGTTTGTGTGTGTGTGATTATTACAGTTTGGACAGTGAAATTTCACCCATGGTATGTCAGAACAGTTTTATGATGAATCTCTATTGTATTCCAAGTACTACTGTTCAGAATCAGAGCTCTCACAGGGACTTCCAGAGGTCATCTCCTCTATTCTACTGGCCTCAGGCAAAGCTACTTCCAATAAGCCAGGACAGTGTTCTATTCCTTTTTCTTAAGAATTACCACATAGTGATTTGGTCTACCTCCTCCACAGCAATTTTCATTTCAATACAGATTATTTTGGAAATCCAGATTTCTTTTACAAATATGAAAGCTTTCACCACCTCCAATAATTTAAAAGAAACTGCATTTGTAGGCTTGCACTACCATTTCAGACTTATGCTTCACCAAAATCTATTCTATAACAAAGGATCATGACCAAGTTTTTTTGATAAAGTTTTTCTATTGCTGTTCAATAAGAGTTACTCATTCCAGGTTCGCGTTCTTTGGATGGCCCATGTGTGATTAAACAAATGTTTCTTCCCTTTGATAAACTTTCCTTTGTATAATCATCTTATGTTCACCCACGTTTACTGGTATAAACAATTGATTTAAAATTTTATAAAGTATTTCCATTTTGGTCACATCTTGTTGAGCTAAATCAGTTCTTTTTTTTTTTCTCATTTCCTAGGTAGATTGCATCTGATCTGTGGGTAAACACAGAAGAGTTGCCCCCTCTTCCCCGGCTTTATAATGAGAATATTCTGTCTGATCAGGTGCATGCACCCAGCTGTCATTTGCAGCCTGACCTGTGGGTCAGGGGTGACGAGAGCTGGCTCCGGATTGCATACAAATCACATCCTCTTGTCTGTCTGTTTTGTTGACTGGTTCTCCTCAGGGTCGTGGCTATCTTAAGTAGCAGCCTGAAGGATAAAGTGTGCCCTGTCTGAGCTTTAAAACTTTGACTGTGGACCAATTGTATCTGACATACAGCAGCGTGAGGTTTGGTTTAGCCTTTGGACTTGGAACAAATCACTGGCTATCAGTGGCTGATAGTGACATGCAGTTTACTGCATCTCTCCTTCTTTCTGACAGCTCTACACAGGGAAGAAATGGATTGTTTTTAGGTCCGGGAGTTAGTATTTCAAAATATAAAATATACTCTGCATAAAATTTTCTACACGAAAACAAAATTACTGAATTATATATATATATATTTTTAAAAAGGAAGTATTTTATTTCAAGACTCTGATCTCAATATGCAACACATAGGCTATAAGAAGGCACATTTATGATAGAATTCAGTAGGGCTCTGGGAACCTATGAGGTTGTTAAATGTTTCCAATGAGATCTTGTTGTATTGACTTGATATACAAAAGTTATAACTTTTTCTGCTAATGTATCTTAATATAACTTAATGTATCTAATAAGAGGCAAGTTTAACGTCTTTAATCACTGAATACATTTTATTATAATAAGAGACAAGTGTAATGTCATCTGTGAATAAAAGAAAAATTATTTGAAAAATACCAAAAGAACATGTGCAAACTAGAGTCTCATGGTCAACTGTTAATCAGCTAATTGGAAAGAAAAAGCATCAATACTAAAAATATAGCAAAATGGACAATTAAAAGTACAATTTTTAAAAATACGATTCAGTGTCATATAGAATATGACTTATTTCCTTCTATTTATTGGTATCTGACTTTTGGAATGCTCCAGACTGCAGTAGTCACTCCTCTTCTCTATTTCATTCCCTTTAATATCTCAACCAATCTCCTGACTTTAAATATTATCTCAACTCTTCTGGATGGCATGACATGGGTAAGTAAAAACCAGCATTCCACCAAAAACTGCTATGAAAGCCAAAAAAAGAAAAAAGAAAGGAAATTCAGAAAGTATCTGTTGGGAGGCAGCAGAGAGCCTGACAAATGCTGAGGCAACAAGAACTGAAGGTGCTAAAAACTTAGAAAAGGTTAGAACTTCCTAAAAGTGAGCTGACTTCCTTAGCCACTTACTGTGGCCCATTTATCACTTTTGAGCAAAAAGGAGGCTTAGAATGAAGCCTTTGTATCTACGGGGTGTGGGGGGGGGAGTTTCTAGAGGAAAGGGAAACTAGCAGAGGTTTGGCAGAGTTTTGGGGGAAGTCATGTACGTGGCTGGTTATCTCTTCAAGATATTTTTTAAATTGTCTGAATGGGGCAAGAGATCCAAAAGTTAGGCAGAAAGCCTCTGAAAAACAGCACAACAGACTCACAAGATAAAGATTAGAGTTTGGGACCTGCCGGGGGAGGATCAGGGGTGAGCTAGAGAGAGACTGAGCCTTACGAGGGCCTCAATTCAACCTGTTCAGTTACCAGGCTATTGGCCCAGGCAAGGATGAGTGAATCCCCTCTGGAGGAATACAACATCATCTGCAGCCTCTGAAATGTGTTTTTTTTTTAAATTCAGAATACCGAGCATCCAACTGAAAATGACTAAAAATCTCAAAATAAAATACGGCATCATTTTAAAAGAGAAAGAAATAAAGGAGAGCCAAGAGAAACAAGACCTTAGAGGATTATATTGGAGTTAGGTGAAAAAAAATTTTTTAAAATACCATCTATGATTATTCTTAAATCTGTATCACCAGTCTAGATAGCTCCCTTAGACTCCAGACTTATATACAGAACTACCTACTTCACATCTTGAGTTAGATGGCCAATACACACTTCAAATCTATCATGTACAAAATAAAATTCCTGATCCTATGACTCATTTCTTTCAAAGTCATTCTCATTTCAGTAAGTAGCAATGGCATCTTTCCAATCGTCAAGACAGAAACTTTGAAGTCATTTTTAAATGTCCTCTTTCTCTCTTACCCCACATCAAATAAATCAAAAAATTATATTTGCTTTCTTTCAGACTATACCTAAAACACTACCATGTTTTGCTACCTTCATTGCTATTTCCTTGGTCTAAACTACAATGTTTTGCCTGTATGCCTATATACTAAGTGCAATAGCCCCCTTCTCATCTTCTGTTTCTTCCTTTGCCCTCTATGAACTATTTTTAATGCAGAAGCTACAATAGCCCACCTGACATAGAAGTCAAATTATGCAACTCCTCCGCTCAAAAACTTCTAATGATTTCCCATACAAATTGGAAGGAACTCCATTATGCTCTAGTAACAAACAACCCCCAAATCTCGTTGCCTTAAAATAACACAGGCTTATTACTTATTCATATTAGCTATGTATTATAGATGAAATAAACACTCTACTTCATATTATTTCATCTCGGTCACCCCAGAACTCAGGTCACTGTAGGAGCCAACAACTCTAATGTTGTCAGTTACAGTTCAAAGGAAGCGGAATGAAAGGTGAGGCTCACATGAGTTTTCCGGAGTAACAATATCACTGCTGCTCATATTCCATTGGCCAAAGCCAGTCATATGGCAGTCCATAGCCTCTAAGGTTTAATCCTCTACATTATCTTCTTCCTGTGCCACTTTAGCTGTCTCGTGTTATCTTATTACTCTTACCCTCAATAGACTGCTCCAGTCACAGTAGTCTCTTTGATGTTCCTCAAACATACCACACAAGATCCTGACTCAGAACTTGTTGTACCTTCATCATTGGGACCATCTTCTCCCAGAAATCCCTTCACTGAATCTTTTAGGTCTTCGTTCAAAATTGCCTTCTCACAAGAACTTCCCTTACCACCATCCTATTTTAAATTTCAGCTCTTAATATCAACCCCATAACTTCCTAGCCCCTTTCTCTTCCTCATTTTGCTCCAAAGGACTTACCATCATGAAATACTATATATATATATACATCTTTGTTATCTGTCTCCCTTCACTAAAATATAAGCATCATGAAGACAGGAATTGTTTTTCAGCTAATTTGTCCCCAGAACCCCCAGGAATGCCTGAAACATAATGGGTGCTAAACAAATATTTGTTGCATAAATATAATGTCCCACCTTATCTTTATAGTAGTTTAAAATATACAAATCATTCTGATATACATCTTCTTATTTAATATTTACAACCATATACAGAAGTACTAACATGTGGCTATATTTTTTTTAAAACTGTCTTAATAAGATGCCAAATGTGTAAGTTGGGCAACTGCAGTCTAAAGTGCCCATGGCTAATCACCAAGTTTAATATAGTGAGAAATGGGTGAGAAGCGTAGCTCAAATCATCTACTAAAATGTAAACATTTTGCTGCCTGCACATTTCTAATAAGAATTGATGTGGTGTGTAATTTAATCACCAGCATTCCATCTTGATAGCAAACTAGGATCACTAGACTATCCCTACAAAGTTAGATTACCACCACACAGACGAAATATACACTGAATTTGGGTAGTATTTCATGTGTGACACAAGATGATAAATGGAAAGAATTCAAACTTAAAGTAGCACTCTTATTGCTGATCCTATCATGAGTCTAAATTTTAGTGCTTACTGCACTGTATCACCTGTCTGGTTCAACCTCGCCATGAATATCTGGACATAGGAACATATTAAGTCCTAAGTTTTATTTCTGGATTTAATATTATTTTATTTACTTAGTGTGTTTTCATTATACTGAGGAATTTTGTCAGGATTCATGATATGAAGACAATGGAAATAATTTGTCTAAACAACATCACTTTAAGAGACACAGTACTTCTTTGTAATTATAGATTGAAATACTTCCACTTTTAAAATATCTCAAAAGAAGTTTGGGGTTATTTTGCTGAAGCAGTTAACACATTTTGCATGAATTAGGCTGGTGCAAAAGAAATTGCGGTTTAAAAGGTTAAAAATAATTTCAAAAACCGCAATAACTTTTGCACCAACCTACTATATTGTGTATAAAGGTTTTTTGTTGATTTCTTTGACTCCTTGCATACAACAGAGTAACAGAATCCATCTAAATGCAGAAGCTGGACCAAAAAATGAGTACTCACACACACACACACACACACACACACACACACAGGTATTTACCAGGCTAGTCTGATCTTCTGAGGAGTTAATGATTTGTTTCATTGTTTTACTTTTACACAAAGGCTATGTTCTTCAGCAACATAAAACTAGACTGCAGTATGTATGACATTATATAGTTGGTATAAGTGGGGTCAGTGGTTTATACTCTATAGAGGCCACAACTTTGTACGCAAATAAATAAGAAATTAAGCAAATATATTCTTTACTGATCAAGTGGAAAATTAAATGATTATTAAAAATACACTACACGATGTGGGCTTTTCCTTATGGTTCTTTTATACGTGGGATTTCGCTGCTCTAGTGTTGTGTGAGCCTCAGTACCATGGACAGCATTCTTAGTTTCCGTCTGAATACACGTTTCTCTAATAGGAATTAATAGTGGATTCTAAAAAGTGCATTATAGGAAATGTCATTTTATGTTTGTTCCATTACTAATAAATTAAAACTCAATTATCATTAAAAGCCTTCACAAATTCACAGAGGACTTTAGAGTACTAACATACCAGTTTCTTTCTTGAATGGATGTCAAACAACATTTTGAACATAAAATGATATCGGATCACTTCTCAAATTGTGTATCTATTATATCTACGATCAAATAACCACTTCTAGAGGAAGATTATTTGATTTTCCATACAAGGAAAACCTGAATATTCAGTTGTTTGCTAACTTGTTTTGGGGGGCAGGGGCGGAGGGGTGAAGAGAGAGGGCCGCACATCATTTCTTTGGCTTCTTTCACCATCATTTTATTGTAGCAACACAAACATGTTTTTAAACATAAAGTGATCTTAGATCCCTTCTCCCATTGTGCATCCATTATACTTTTTCTGACACTGATCATATGATGCAGTTTTCTCATCGTGGTTCAAATAATTGTCTAAAAGTGAACTTTTTCTGAGCTTACAGAATCAGGTATTCTGATCACAAATCCCAGGTAGGAAAGCTGATGTTTGATAATCCCCATCACAGCTCTGGTGGTGTTTGCATGAGAGCATGTTAGCATTAATGTATTTGTCCTCACATTTAATTCAAAGCGTCTTCCACAGACACCATTAATAGTATTTTGCCAGCACTTTAAAATGACTTCAAATGTAATTTAAATCAATTCAATTTAAGAGCCATTTATTGTGCAAAGATCTGCACTTTGTGTATTTTAGGTGATACAAAGGCATGGTCCTTATTCTAAAGGATATTTTGGTCTATCAAGGAAAATGGATGTGCGAATCACTCGCATGACATAAGGGAGATTATAAAAAGTGTTATAATTGAGGCTTGGCACAGTTCTAGTGGGGCACAAAGGAGATGGATGGGTTCTGACAGGGATTTTAAAAAAAACAGGAAAAGTTTCAAGGAACTGATTAAAGATTTGAAGGAAAAATAGAATTTCAATAGCCACGGATATTGAGGGTAGAAGAATGAGTTACAAAAAAACAGATTCCAAGTTTCAGATATGAAATAAAGGTGCAGAAACAGTGGTATACAGAATGTGAAGGAAGCGGCCACTCTTTTGTCAGTCACACTGGATGGGAACATGACTCTCCTGGAAGATACACCTAGAAAGGTAAATTGGGCCAGCCAAGGGAAAGTTTTGAATCCTCAACTAGAATTTAAATTCTATTCTTTAGGCAATGCAGTTATTGGTGATTTGGGGAGGTCATTGTGATAAAAAATAAGGCTAGCATTGCACAATGGATTAATTGGAGAGGCAGAAGAGAATTTTGATGTGTAAGCTGAAGGAGAAGTTTTGAAAGATGCCTGTAATTCTGACACTAGGAGATTGAGAGAGCAACACTGAAATTTTCAGATGTAAGGAACACTAGCAGAGGAACAGGTATAGATGGGAAGATAATGACTTCAGTTTCAGACTTTTGAGTTTCAAGTGACAGCCAACATCTCTGCAAAAACAGCTAGTGGGGAAAAAAAAAAACAGCTAGTGGGCTTTATAAAATAACCATCTCCAAAAAGGACTAATTAATCACAAGTAGTTAATCTGTAGTAGAAGCTTTGGGAGATGCTTCTTAAGAAAACTTCTTTTCAGAAAAGTGATGCAAGTTACATTATAGAATTTTTGAAATTTTATATTAAAAAATAGACCGAAACAATGCACTGTGTTTCATAGCTCAGAAACAATGACTATTGACCTTTTGGGTTCAAGTATTTGGTCAAGTATTTGTCCATGAGGAAATATTCATGTGTGCATGCAAGTGTGGTCCCATGCATGCATGTATACACATGTACATTCATTTTAAACAAAAATCATATTGTAGAATTTTGTGATCTTCTTTATTCACATAATGTATTATATGTATTTTTCTTGACATTAAATAAATGTCTATAGCTTTGTTTTTTAAAAAAATAATAGACTCTTTTAGGGAAGTTTTAAATTTACAGAAAAGTTAGGCAGAAAGTATGGAATATTCCTGTATACCCCCAGTTCTCTCTCTCTCTCTCTCTCTCTCTCTCTCTCTCTCTCTCTCTCTCTCTCTCTCTCTCTCTCTCTCTGTCTCTCTCTCTCTCTCTGTCTCTCTCACACACACACACACATAGTTTCGCTAATTATTATCTTGCATTAATCTGATACAGTTATTATAATTGATAACAGCCATAAATTTTGTCTTAGCCCTACAGCCCACACCTCAAACCACAATGAGAGAATAAATTTAGGGTTACAATTTCAGCAAAAAAATTGTGTTTTTCCAACTGTGGCTTTGGTTCTGCCTTCTGTTGTAAAATTGCCAGCTGCTTTTGTCTAGTCTCCCAAATACTTCAAGGAGCCCAAAGATGGCATCTTACACATATCCAGGAGTATATCAAAGGATAATTTACCATAATTAAAATGGCCTTATCCCAGGGAACTCTAGAGTAATCTAACAATAAAAAAAATTGGTAAATGCTATTCACCATCTTAATAGGTTATAGGCAAAAAATGATACAACCATCTCAACAAATTCAGAAAAGTCATTTAATAAACTTCAACTTCTGAACATTAAAAAAATCTTTAATAGGAAGAAATTTACCTGATTAATGGTAAATTTATGGTAAATTAATGGCAAATTCATATATATGTACATATATATGAAAAAATTCACAAACATCAACTATCAAAAACATTTACCTAAAAGTGAGGAACAAGACAAAAATATCCAATATCACCAGTTTTTCAACACTGTTCTGGAAATCCCAGCAAGCATAGTGCATACAAGAAAATCATTTGAGGTATAAAGAATGGAAAGAAAGGCTTGAAACTGTCAATATTCACATATTTTATGGTCATCTACACAGAGAACTTGAAAGGATCTGTAACCTGATCATTAAAAATAAAAGTTTAGGGCCGGCCCAGTGGCTCAGGCGGTTAGAGCTCCATGCTCCTGACTCCGAAGGCTGCCAGTTCGATTCCCACATGGGCCAGTGGGCTCTCAACCACAAGGTTGCCAGTTTGACTCCCGCAAGGGATGGTGGGCTGCGCCCCCTGCAACTAGCAATGGCAACTGGACCTGGAACTGAGCTGCGGCCTCCACAACTAAGATTGAAAGGACAACAACTTGACTTGGTAAAAAAGTCCTGGAAGTACACACTGTTCCCTAATAAAGTCCTGTTAAAAAAAACAAACAAAGAAACAAAAAAAATTAAAAAGTAAAAGTTTAGCAAGAAGGCTAGTAATCAAGGAAATACAAACCAAACCAAACAATGCCAATTTTCATCTGGCAAATATCTATAAAATGGTACCTTCCTGTATTAGCTAAGGCATAAGGCAATGGATAAGCTCATGAACGTATGCTGAGAAAGCTATTGGCTACAACTTTTTCCAGTGGGTAATTTGACAACATACATTAACAGACTTAAACCAAAGAATGCTTTTACCACTTTTCCATTTCTGGGAATTTAAACTAAGGACATAATTAAAGATATGCACACAAAAACTTGTTCAGGGATGTTGATCATGGCATTATTTGCAAGAAAAAAGGATACAACTAACAAAAATAACCAAAAATATGATACAGATGTGTTAAACATTCTTGGATGTTTATTGAGCAGCCATTCTCTTCTTGTTCCGTGCTAATAGAACCCCAATTGGAGCCCCAACAATTAGATCCCTGTATGGGGCAGCCAGAGGCTTCAATGAGGATGAACCCTCTCTGTCAGGATTCATAAAGCCTGTCAGAATGACACCATTTCCATTGATTTTGAATGAGCATGTGACTTGTTTCTGCCCAATGAAACATGAGAACAAGTCTGCCTCTGGAGAAGCTTCCTTTGCTCCTATAAAGGACATTTGTCAGGGATTTTGTTTTCTTCTTGTAGGCATTGATATGTCTGCATATAATGGCTGGAACCTTGTCAATGTCTTGGACCCATGAGAGCATCTAGCCCTGTACAATAAGTCCATATGCTGAGAGTAGAAGACAAAGGAGATGGAAAGATCATGGGTCTTTGATGCTGTTGTTGAGTTGCTGGATTAATCCACTTTAAAACAAGTGTACATAAAAAACTCTTAGTTTGTGAAAGAAAAAGTCTTCTTATTGTTATGGCCACTATTAATTGGCTTTTTTGGTTACCTAAAGTCAAAAGTAAACTAACTGAAACACACGATTATATAATTTATAATGCAACCATTTAAAAAAGTATGCTTTTATTAAAACCTATTGTTTCAAAAATTATTTAACAATAGTTATTTAACGATCTTCATGATCTATTGTTAAAATTTTTTGAAAGCTCTTAGTTGAAGCATGCTAAGTAATCTTTAAAACTCCCTGGTAGAATCATCATCCCTGTTTTATAGATGAGGAAAATAAAATTGAAAGAGGATAAGAGATTTCCTTGGGTTCAGACCACTAGTAAATGACAGAGCAAGAATTTGAATGCTGGTGGTGTGACCCTGACACCCCACTCATAACCTCTGTGCAGTACTGCTTGTCACTATACTATATGTCTCTAAAAGTAGGCATGGCATGATCCTGATTGTCTTTGTTTTATACAGATGACACATATGCATAGAGTAGAGGAATGAAAGTAAACACACTAAATTTAAAATATAGCCATGTATAGGTATTGGGATTGTGAGAGATTCTCATTTGACTCTCTGAGCATTTCTTTGTTTTTCCAGATGTTCTGCAATAAACAAATATAAGTTTTATATTAAATAACGTGTCAGATGAAATGCTACCTGAAAAAAAATGTAAACACCACATGGAAGGTTCACATTTAAAAGAAAAAGACATATTTTGAATAGTTAACTTTTTATAACATTGAAAATAATAGATTTTTAAATTATTATATAAAATATAATTAAACTGAAATAAAAGTTGCCAAAATTTATTTACAAATGAGAATAATTATGTCATATCTAGAAATTGGAAAGATGGGCAAAACACATTATAAATTGCCATGTACTAAATACATATTTTATATTGAAATATAATTGACATGTAACATGGTATAAGTTGAAGGTATACAATATGTTGATTTGATACATTTATATATTGCAATATGATTACTATCATAACATTAGCCAACATCTCTACAACATCACATAGTTAC
Organism: Rhinolophus hipposideros; assembly: GCF_964194185.1. NCBI lineage: Eukaryota > Metazoa > Chordata > Mammalia > Chiroptera > Rhinolophidae > Rhinolophus > Rhinolophus hipposideros. The sequence continues at coordinate 55,213,136 of NC_138049.1, read as the reverse complement.
CATTTCTTTTGTTGTAACATTTAAAGTCTAGTCTCTTAGAATTGTAAAGTATATAATACAGTATTGTTGACTATTATCACAATGCTGTGTGTTAGATCTCCAGAAATTATTCATCTTCTAATTGCAAATTTGTACTCTTTAATCAACATCTCCTTAATTACCCCGCCCCCCAGTTCCTGGTAACCACTGTTCTACTTTCTGTTTCATGAATTCAGTTTATTTAGATTCCACATTTAAATGATATCATACAGTATTTAGATTTCTCTGTCTGACTTATCTCACTTAGCATAATGCCCTCAGAGTCCAACCATGTTGTCACAGATGGCAGGATTGCCTTCTTTCTCTGGATGACTAATATTGCATTGTATATATATATCACGTCTTCCTTACTCATTCCACTGACTGATACTGAGGTTGTTTCCATATCTTAGCTACTGTGAAGAATGCTGCAACAAACATGGGAGTGCAGATATCTTTTCATGACAGTAATTTGCTTCTTTTGGATATATATAACCAGATATGGAATTGCTGGATCAGATTGTAATTCTATTTTTAATTTTTTGAAAAACCAGTATACTGTTTTCCATAGTGACTGAACCAATTTACATTTCCACCAATGCTGTGTACAGTGGTTCCCTTTTCTCTACATCCTTGCCAACACATCTCTTATCTTTTTGATGATAGTCATTCTAACAGGTATGAGGTGATATCTCAAGTGGTTTCATTTGGGATATGACACCAAAATCCCAAGTAACAAAAGTAAAAATCAACAAGTAGGACTACATCAAAACAAATACATATTTTTAATCATAATTTTATAGGATTGTTTTTTCTTGTTGAAGAGTCTTTGGGAAAACTTGGTTGTGCCTATCTTTAAGACAGCAAACTTAATTTGGTCAAGTCTTTGGGAATCATAATCACCACCTGAATTATAGTGATGCCTATTCTTTCATAATAAAATGTCCACTTTAAGTTTTTTTAAACTTAAACAATCATAATGATCAGCACTTAGACGGTGCTTGCTATGTGTCAAACGTTGTTCTAAAGATTTCCATGTATTAATTTATTTAACATTCTCAACGACTCTAGATAGGTAGATACTATTAATAGATACTATTATTATCCCCATGTTACAGATGAAGAAACTGAGGCACACAGAGGTGAAGTAACTTGACCAAAGTCCCTGAATTAGTAAATGGAAGACCAGGTCAACTCTGAGCAGCCTAGATCCAGAATCCCTGATTGTAACTACTGCATATTGTTTTCTCTTTTACCAAATTGACTTATTTGTTAGAGTTTATTTGATTGCCAAACTCAAATGGCTAGCCTTCATAATCATCTAGGTTCATTTAGCAACCTCTAAGTAGCCTTTTCGGTTCTAAATAGCATTGTGTAGAACAAAGGACTGAAAATAACAAGTGAGCAAGAAATCTGTAACTTCAGATTTATGGATTGTGTCAATTATCAAGGGGTCATATTAGATACTGGAAATTCAATGTCCTTGAAATATTAAAGCACTATCTTAAAATAAATGTGGGTTTTTATTTACAAGTCATGGATAAATTAAAGAATCTATTTTTAAAAGCAGTACTGTATTACTTACATATATTACTTTTTTATGTATTTTTTTTCCAGAAATCAATTTATTTCAGAGGCCAGTCACAATTGGGGCAGAGAAAAAATATACGTATATTTTTATTTTGTCCCAATTAAAAACTATATATATAATATTTTCTTGAATCCTGGAATAAGCACACATTCAAATACACAAAGAGCTGCAATTTGAATGTTGCCATCTATATACTGGATTAGCCCCTCAGCTCTTTAACCTGAGCTGTAAATTTAGATGTCTTTGTTCTGTGTGCTTTTTGGTTCAGCACACACGGACTCGCCAAGCCAAGCCTGTGGAAGGTGCTTACTCCGCCCCTTTGAGAGAGGCAGGACTGATTCCATATGCTCCAAGCCAGAGGTAGTGTAATGTCCAGAGCTTTATTCACTGAGTCAGTCAACCATCCTTTCAGTCTTTGCTTTTCCGGCCGCTGCTAATCTGTACACCTCACAGAAGTCTCTAGACAAGGGAGATGTTGAACATGTGCTCCAGCCTTAGCGGAGCGTCCGCCTGTGCGTGCAGCCAGGCCAAGACCCAGACCTCTCATTTATACAGGCCATGTTCCTCCCGTGCATGACAATCGAAAGGCAGAATTGTCCAGAAATGTCAGAAATAACCAGAATCCATTTAAAACTGCAAATAGACTGTTTTTATAACTTTCCCCTAATGTTGCGAACAAGCAATTGTCCCACAATACAAATATTTTCCAAACCCTAATAAAATGAAGCTTTTTTATTTCGCTTTTTGCTCAAGGGGTCAAGAAGCTTAGGTACATCTAACCACTTCAAAGAATTGCCTCTATTTTTCTTAACCAGCTTCAGAGTGTTTTCCCCAGATTTATTTACTGACCAAAAGATATATAAAAGTGCATTATCCTTTAGAAATATCGAAAATACTAAAAACAATTTTGACATGTTTATTCTCCCTGTTATTAATGGGCTTTTAAAGAATATTTTTCTAGAACATTATCTTCGAAAACATATATTTAGGCCACTGTATTGGGTATATACCAAGAACTATTACCATCGAAGGGAAAATCACCATTGCTAGAATATCCTAGTCCAGAACTTAGAATCTTTAGTCAGGAAAACAATAATATTCAACAAAGGTCTATCTGGCACCAAAGCTTAAAAGGAAAGAAATTTAAGACACAGCACCTGCTTTCATTAACTCTGCGTCTCATTGGTACAGTAAGACACTGATAACAATATGAGACAAAAGGACAATAAAAGCCAGGCTTAAAATAGGAAGGCTATTGTGACAAGTTTCTATAAGTAAATATGTTAATCTGTAGAATAAATGAAGAAATGTAAATCTGCAAGCTGAATATACTAGAAAAATCTGCTTTCTGGCCACATCATTGCCATATGGATATTCGTGAGATGAGAAGACAGCAGTGTGGAAATTGAACCACCACAGTCTTTTATCAACAGGGGAGCCTCTAGAATATGTCTTCCAACAGAACTTTCTACAATGATGGAAATATTTTATATCTGCTCTGCACTGACCCTTAAGGGCCGCCACAAGCCAACTATGGCTATTGAGCACTTGAAATGTGGCTATTGTAACAGAAATTGGATTTTAAATTTTCTTTAATTTTCATTTTAATTTAAATAGCCATATTTGGCTGGTTGCTAAGGTATTGGACGATGCAGCTCCACGAGATGTGTTCAGTATCATTTGAGAAAGATATTGCACTGTTGTTCTCGTGCTAACAAGTTGACAGCACTGGAAGACGCCCTGCCTGAGAGAAGGGGGCAGTCTAGAATTTTTCATTAGAAAATGGTCTCAAACTTGCCCCATATTAAATACCTATGCAGTCTATCCTCTTCATTAATGTTTCTCTTCCTCAAAAGTAGAATGGCAAATATTAATTTTCTACTTTTCAGTGAGGAATGGTAAAGCAAACGAGCTAATAATTTTTCCAAAAGGTACTAATGGCTTGATACGTTTTGTAGAAGAAAACAAAACTTTTTATATAAGACACATTAAGATGAGAATATGAAACGTCAGAATCATTTATATGTGGGAAAATACTTTCTTCAAAAACATAACTATACTGAACATTCCTGCTAGGACTATATAGAAATTTTGAAATACTGTAAAAAGGATTTATTATAACATAACACTTAGCTAGGGCCTGGGGCACTTCTGGCAAATCAATGGCAAAGATATTACTTCCTGCTTGGGGACTCTGAATTAAGCAGAGGAGTGATTGCCACAAGTTTTCATGTTCAAAGTATTGTCTTAGGAGTTGTAGGTTAAGTAGAACACAACTCTTGGAGGCTGGAAGAAGGACAAAATGATACAAATCTGTGGCTTCACTTTAAAATGCTTCCCTGAAAGCCTGTTCTAATGAGCCAGGCAAGGATCCCTGCAGCCTCCTGGGCTCCTGTATGCACGACAGATATTGCTAATGAGTTGTGCCATTTTTTCCTGGTGATCATCTCAACACAGGGCCCCACTAATAGTCTACTGGGATCGGTACCTGACCTGAAACCTCTTTTCTAAGTCCCGTGCTTCTGTGCGGACCTTGGTCTTTCTGAAGTGAGTCATAAAAGTGGTAAACAAGTAGCAAGGTCTCGTTATGTGTTAAATTGTGGGTGAAAAGTTCCCTGGAGAATCTGGGTGCACTTTATCAAAAAACGGCAAAAGGCAAAGTTTTACTGTTGTTTTCCACATATTGTTTCTAAGCAGGCACCCATAAGCTCCAGAAATAGCAGCAATTGTGAGCTGGATCAAGGAATTTGCAACCAATGGGGGGATAAAATCGATAAAATGAGGTTTTTGGAATCAGTAAAATAGTAATGTTTTTTCTCTTAAATCTCTGGTGCCTGTAAGCCTGGAGAACTGCAAGGTAATATTGCTATAACAGGTGTTTTTTTACAGTAGAAATTATAATTGAAATTTGCTACATAACAAGGATAAGTAAAACTCAATCATTTCACACTCTCCCATATATGCCTGAGGATACTTGGGGTAAATAGATTTCTTGGAAGCAGCCACTGACTATGGCTAAATTACATCTCACCAAGTAAACTCATTGGCTTTTTAATTACTCTGCTGATGTCCACATGCTGTTGCCACTATCTCATACTGAAATGATATTGATTTGATCTTTAACTCTGCTGCGCCAAGGAGAAAAAAACAGAGTACATTTTCTTTTTTTTTTTAATCTATAGTTCCTAAGTAAGAGTCAATGCTTTAAAGGTATGTATTTATTTCGTTTGAATCTGTCTCTGCTGTAAGTGGCCAGCATCCGATATTTGCTATAGATGGTTTTGTTTGTGTGCAAGGATTTGAATTAAGATTCATGTGATCACTGTCCTCCATAAAACTTCACAAAAACGAGAGGGGCATCTCCAGAGGTGACAGCAGAAACCAGATATTTAAGTAAAGAACACAGTCATAGGTAGAGGTAGCCATGCACAAAGCTCTATTAGGAAATAGAACTGAGCGGAAAGGACACTGTCCTCATTCAGTCGGGAATAATTGAAAATTTTGCAGCAAGTCGAGCACAATTAAAATAGTTGATTTTGCTTAAAATAAGAAATAACTTTATCCGAGATTGACAGCATTGAAAATAAGGTGCTATTTTCTTTTGGAATTCACCCCATAACTACTGTTCTCATACTTGTCAGGTGCCCTTTGAAATAATTTCTGACCATCTTTGCTGAGAGCTTCATTTCCTTTTTGGTGGCCTATTTAGTCATGCTGCTGTAGCATGCTGGCAAAGCAAAATAGGGAATTGGAGGCAACTAATCGCATAATTAAAGTCAAAAACCTCAGGTAATTCAGGTCAACAAGGGTTCTGGATGTCAATTATCCAGACAGTTATCTCAATTCTTCATTTCAATAGAGTGACCCTATTCTTTAATTATCCTTAATTAGTAATAGTGCCAGATCTATTAGTTACAACTTTTTAATTTGCTTCTATACGTTATATATCATTCTAACTATTCATGCTTCAGTTTTTAAAAAGCCAAATTCTTGAATACTTACCATCATGATTTCACATAATTGAACAATAAATAATTTTATGTCAACTAATTGCCTGTTTATTACCTGAGTCTTATGCATAATGGAGCAGAGTCTCCTGGAAGAACTATAACTGGCTGAATAGTCAGGGTCAAGGTCTTGTTGTACAGCCATTAACAAGTTGGGTTCAAAACTCAGTGTTCTGTGTTTTTTGTTTTTTTCATTATAGCATAAAAGTCCCTTCACGATCTGACCCCAATCTACTTCACACACCACGTTCCCCCAATCCCTTGACCTCAAGAATGTGAAGCCCAGTCACTCACTGTGAGAAGCTTCTATTTTCTAAAAAACACATGCTAGTATCTTAACCCTGTGCTTCAGCATGTGTCATCTCCTCAAGTTGGACTATTCTCCACGCAGTAAACTGAGTCTAATGCCTTGACATCAACATTTGTGTGGAATCTTCCTTTCTCTGCTCCCTTAGCGTTTTGTCCATATCTCTATTACCTGTCTTAATGCACTTACTGTTGAAGAGGTTCAGTCTCACCCCCGCACTTCCCTGTGAGCACTTTCAAGGATGCCATGCTGTGGCCAACATAAGAACCACGTGCCGAGGAAGCCTAGGGTGGGAAGATGATCTAAGCACTGGGACATCTTTCCTGGAGGAATAGTGAGCAACTGGGCTGTTGGGCACTTTCCGGTTCTGGCCTTTGCCTAATGCAGAGCGTAGGCTATCTACTGATCCCTGGGCTTCGCAGTGCAGTCGTCTCCTCAACTTTCTAGGTGGAGCTTAATGACAAAGCTTTCTGGTAAGCTACATCTTTCATGCATAGGCACAGCAAACTGAGAAGTGACAGTAAAGGATTCATAGCTGTTTAGAACGAGCATCGTTTAAGCAAAAGGGGGAAGATGCACAAGTGTAGCTCTACAAAATGAAACCTTGACCCCAAACTCATTTGTCCAATGTAGACCTAATGCTTTGGGTCATAGGTAATCATGTGAGTTTCTCTCCTTCCTCGGTTCCTGGAAAATCAGCAAGAACTTAAGAGTGCTTCTTCCTAGCGTCCTTTTTCACCTAAGTTCTGCTATGAGAGTTTTTATAAGGTATTGTTTTTCTACACTTTCATAGAATTCACTTAAAAGGGTGGTAACAGGGGAAAAATATAACCCACTAACCATATTTTTGTGATTTTATTGCATTATGAATTATACTTGTGTCTGCATGTCTCGGATGGCTTTATTTTCTATGTCACCAATATATATATGGACTATGTCAAAAGATATTTCAAATGTAGGTAAATGTCACTGTAACATAATTAAAGAAATTAAAGAATATATAGCATGAATTAATTAAAAATAAGTTACATATAATTTTATTTTTCTGTGACATGGAAATAAGGAATATATGTTATTACACTGGACACTTCCAGAACTGAATTATGACTCATATAACCAACATTGCATTGGTGTCAATTAAAAATAAATTGCAGAAATATAAGGATTACATGGAAAATTTGGGTGCTGTTATGATTGATACTATATTACTTCCCCTCTGTATTTTTGGCTTAATGTTCATTCATTTTCTTTTTCTTCACACTGCCTCTCAGTAATCAAGTTCTACAATCCTAAGTGGTGTATGAGATATTACATAACTGTCCTTTTAACGACCTGCAAGGGCATTACCTTCCAGTACATTCCTTTGTGAAGTAATTTGGGTTACCTTGGATATGAAAAGCAGCTTAATGGAGGCACGTTCCACTGTGCAGCCAAAGGCCCAAACAAAAAAATTTAGAAAAATCTTGGGACGATTACTATGGCAAATTAAACTTCAAGAACCCTTTATGTGGGTGGCCGGTTAGCTCAGTTGGTTAGAGCACATTGCTACTAACACCAAGTTTGCTGGTTCAATCCCCGCATGGGCCACTTTGAGCTGCACTCTCCTTAAAAAAAAAAAAAAAGAAAGAAAGAAAGAAAGAAAAAAGGATGGAAAGAACCCTTTATGAAATGTTGAAGGTTTTCAGTCTTGGTTTAGGTCAAGATCAGCAAGAACTGATTGGAAAAATAATGTGGAGTGCTCTTTAGGCTACGTTACAGAGTCAGGGCATTTCTGATATGACAAGTTTTAGTATGTCATCAGTATTTCAGGTGTCTAATATCAACACACAATAGCTTACACCAAACAATATATCATTTCTCATGATCTGTGGGTTGATGGGCTATCATACCTTCTGCACTGATCTTGGCTGGGCTCACTTGTGTACTTAAAGCTGGTCTGGGTTGAAAATGCTTCAGTGGCCTTACGCCTAAGTCTAGCAGTTAGTGCTGGCTGTTGGCTGGGACAACTGGAACTCTCGCACCAGGTAACATTTCATCCCAGGGTTCTACCCAGCCTCATGGTCTCAGAGTTCCAAGGAGGTACAAGCAGAATCGTCAGCATACCTTGAGACCTAGACTCTGGAATGTATACAGTTGTCACTGCTGCTGTATCCCATGGGTCAAAAGGTCAGCCCCGATTCAACAGGGTGGAGCCATAGATTCTACCTCTCAACTCTAGGAGCAGCAGCATCGCGTTACAAAGTGGTGTGGTCACAGGGTGGTGTGCTTCGTTAGAGGCCAGTACTGTAACCATCTACCACAACAGGGAACTTGGTAAAGGGAATCAGTCTCTATTGCATTAGGGAAAAAGAGTGCCTATCCTGCCCCTCCAAAAAAAAAAAAAAAAAAAGTTAGTTTTGAATTCAAAAAGAATCAGTATGAAATGAGGCTAAATTTCATGCACATGTTTTTATCTACCATTTTCTGAAATTCATATTTAAACTGTGTTCCCTATAATTGCTCCCAATGCACTAGAGTGCTTCCCCCTACACTGACGAGACTATAAGATGGTGTGAAATGACATTACATACCTTGGGTTATAGAAACCTACATCACTGGACAAGAATACTCAGCTGGCATCTGCCTTAGATCATGACAGCAGATATGATCTAGGGACATTTTACCATCATCAACTGAACGTGGAGGAGGTGAACTTTCAAAATTCAAAGTTTTAATGATTTTTTCCTTTATAACATCAACATACAATGTTTAACTTTAAGCGGGTGGATTTTTACTATATTGTGCTAGAAACTCTAGTGAGGAACCTTAAAATGATGAATAAGGGTTGCAGTTTTTGTGCCCCCCACTTGTGGTGTCTACAATGACATGTATCGTGGCATGACAATAATCTTTAAATGAATGAACTGACCACATTTCTACAATAAATATCTTCTAGAAATGACCAGGCTTTATCTAAGTAAAAAATAACTGACCAGACTGCTGCATAGAGTACATAGTAACATGTTTTAGAGAGAGTAACTTAGGATGAAACCATATCTAGAGTCTTTTAAATTATATGGCATTACTCATATATATTACTTAAACAAATAATATTGCATTTAGCATGCACTAATTATAAATCCTTTTAGAGTAGATTAGTACACTAATCTCTTCATTTTGAAGCATCAAGTATACTTTTATATAGAATTTCCAGCTTTAAAAAAAGTGAAACAAACTAATTGTAGTTAATCATGGGAGAAATGTCCATTTTTAACCTTCGGTGACATAAAAGGATGTTGATGGCTAGCGTTTAGATTCATATTTGATTTACCTTGTTTTCAATTTTCTTTATAACAAATGTCAAATAACTATAAATGCAAAATCACCAGCTGGAGTAAAAATCTCACTTTTTCACTATTTAATTGTTCAATAAGCCGATCTTTACTAGGTACCACACTTGCAAAGCACTGTATTCAGAATCACAGGACAATGCAATGATGTACCTCACCACCAGAGTCGGGCATTGGGCAGCTCACAGCTGCATTACTCATATGTTTAAAACTTCTCACTAATGTTTTTCAACCATTAATACCAAAGCTCAATTGAGAAACTCAGCTGAGTTGAGTTGCGGAACTGAATTCAGTTCCTACTTTCCTCTTATAATCCTTCATGTTCAAAGATTTATTTCCTATGCTTCTTGTCCTCCATGTTCTTTCCCAAAAGTCCGATCTTAAGGAAAGTTCATCGCTGAAACTTGGTAAGAATCAATCAGAATAGTAACCTGCTATACCATCTTAAAAATACAGAACTCATGGAGCAACTTTGGGGATTGCAAATGACTTTCTGTGATGAAAAGCTTAAACTCAAGTTCCAAAAAGAAAAGTCGTTTTTATGCATACACACCTGAAGTTACTGGCCACCACTGTCTTCTGCCACCCCTGAGACATGACCAAGGTATCCACTTTAAATAGTGGTGAGGGCTGCGGCAATAAAACACCCAGAAAACCCAAGGGCCTCGGAAGATTTTATACAAAGCAAGGAATAAAGTCTGTTGGCACAGAACTATCTTTTTATCAACCTTGGTCTGAAAATATCAGATAGAAAATTCCAGACTTAAACAATTCATAAGTTTTAAACTATGCATCGTTCTGAGTAGTGTGATGAAATCTCTTGCTGTCCTGCTCTGTCCTACCAGGAACCTGAATCATCCCTTAGTTCAGCATATCCACACTGTACACATACCCACCGATTAGTCACTTAGTAACCCTTTCTGTTATCAGATTGACTGCTACAGTATCGCAATGCTTGTGTTCAGGTAACTCTTATTTTATTGTTATAATTGTTCTATTTTATTATTAGTTATTATTGTGAATCTCTTATTGTGTCTAATTTATAAAATAAACTTCATCGTAGATATATCTATATAGGGAAAAAATATATAGCATATATAGCGTTTGGAATTACCCAAAATTGGATAATTGGGTCTTGGAAAGTATCTCCCATGGATAAGCGGAAACTACTGTACTAGGTCTTATTTACCCAAAGAATATTAAAATGTTCACTAAAAAACCAGGCAGAGTTATTGTGCAGAATGTCCTTAGGCACAGGATGCTATCCTTCTTTCACGAAGACTAAATAGTTGGCAGAACCTGAGAGATTTGAATTTTCAGAATGTAAGACTAAGCAAAGTGAAACTACAGCTACTTTGAAACAAGGCAAGGCAAAGAGAAGCCTTGTGCAATAGAAGCCAAAGCCAGACACCAAAACTATGGGGGGAGCACAGTGATAAAGGAGAGATGCCATAGATACCATCAGTATTTCATTGATTCATCTAGAGCCAGCTCTAGACAAATGTGTCTTTCCCTCCACAAACTTGACATTCTCTCCCACACTTCAGATCTCAAGGCTGTGCTCAACTTCTATGACATTCAGTCCATGACTCTTCCAGCTGATTCCACATGTCAGGGCACTAAATTGGTTTTTCCTATGTCCATGTGCTTTGATTCTTCAGCTCCAGCCCAGGTGGTCTCCCCCATACCCCTGAACACATCATGTTCATCCTCCCCACTTACCAGGCCTCTGCTCACAGTTTTGTGTCCCTGGAACCAAATCCAGCCTTCCATTTAAAGTCCAGGTCAAGGACCATCTGTCCCATAAATCCTTCTCCAATTATTCCAGACTACAATGCTTTCCCTCCCTACTCTGAGCTCAGTCAATGCTTTCCATCAGAATCATACCAGTAACTCTTAAATTTCTTCATGATTGCTGGTTTTATCTTCTATTATTGTAATTTCTGAGGCCTGGGGCCATGTCTTGAATTCTTTTCAATACCTCTACCACACCTTACATAGGTGTACAGACAAAGAAGCTACCTACTAAATATTTATTGTTTGATAGAGTGACTCTTATCCTGTATTCTCAATTCGAATACCGCCTCAAAGAACCCTTTATGATCAAAGCAATAAAGTTTAAAGTCAGACTTTTTATTTTTCACCTATGTATATATAAATAGCTAATCATAAACTTAAATAATAACAGAAAGCAGCCCCAAATCTTTCATATTACCAATTAAATAAGTATCGACAATGCATATACATACCAGTGTGTTCCAAAGGGTTAATGCTCAATAAGCTTTTTAGAGCTTATTAATTGTTATATTGCATCTCTTTCTCTGAATTGTTAATGCCCTGCTTAGTCAATTAAAACATATTGCTTTTATATTAAAGCTGAAATCCAGACATCTATTTCTGGTGTAGGTCCTATTGAGAAATGCAAGTCATTCTGCATAGTGAGAATTGCCTTAGAGAGCCTCACAACTCACTATGCCATGTGCTCAAGAACAGGGAAAACAAATCGGTCCAAAGACTAACATATAAGAAACTTCAAAATAAAATATACTAGTCAGAAAGGCATACATTTGAGAATCAAAGTTATATGATTTCCTTAGTAATAGATTTGACTTTAATTTTGGATTGATCATCACATCCACATTAGGGGGAAAGAGGGGGAAATTAATTAGAATAACCAGATGATGTTTATCAAGGGTGAGTCATGTTTTAGTAAACTAAGTTTTTAGTCTGAAAAAGAAACCATAGCCTGTTGCATTAAGACTTAATCATGAGCTAATGAGCATTACAGTAAGAATAATGGTTCAGTGGGTAAGGTTTTTTTCTTCCAATTATATAATAGAAATGAAAAGTGGATTCATTTAACTTAACTTACTGTGTGTGTGTGTGTGTGTGTGTGTGTGTGTGTGTGTGTGTTGTATCCTTGTCTTTAAAAAATGCTACTCATTCAAATATTCTCACCTTCTATTGCTACCCACAGTTTGGGTATATAAAGAAAACTCAAATATTATGAGGATGGCTCAGCTAATTTGACCAGTTTCAAGTTAATTTATCATTATATTATCTGGTAAAACTCCAATAACATCATTAATTAGGTATAATGCAACTAATCTAGCATAATCATTAAGCAGGTCAGAAAATAAACATGTAGAATCACTGATAACCTATTATATGTAGAAAACCTCAAAGTTTCCTTACAAACCCAAATTCTTTAATAACCATCTACAACAGGAGAAAGCTGAAGAAAAAAATATATATATTTTCCATCTGCAGTTGGGAATCCATTTATGCAGAGAGCCAACTTAAGTTCTACATGAATTTTCCACAGCACAGACCGCACTCCAAAACCCCCAACTTGTTCAAAGGTCAACTGTATTTCATTGATCATTAGGCATGCTGCCTGATTATTTTACATCTACTCTAATTTTTTTTTTAAATGCTGGGAAACAATGCAGACAGACCTAGCAAGAAAGTGGACAGACCCATAGCACTAAGACCAAATTCCAAAGAAACAGAAGAAACTTGAATAGAATTTGAAAAGAAACAAAAAGCCAGAGCAGAAGTCGGAGGACTTAAAACAGTGAGTTCTTCCAAAATTGAGAGAATAACTGCCTGAAGCGTTTTGGTCTCTCCTGAGGAGAAGACAGTAATGGCCCAGAAGATTAGAGGCAGCATGGAAACTGCAACAGCAGGAAGGAATGATTAAAGGACAATACAGATTTCAGTAGTGGAAGAGTCAAAGTAAGGATAAATCCCAGCATCATGTCTAAGGCAAATGCTTCCTTCTTCATTTATACGTTTTATTTATAAGCAGAAGACCAGAAATGGTGCCAAGATATCTGATCTTGGATGTGATGTCATCGGGAGCCAGCCTCAGGGGGCATCAACCACCCACTCCTTCCCTCACCGATGTACATAGACCACAGGGAGAACAGCACCCCTTAGCCCCCCACGGGTTCAGAAAGGTTTGCTTTTTCTCACTGACATCTTTGGTGATTTGAAGTCCTCCTAAAATCTACCAATGCTTTTGAAACACGGCTATCACATTTTTTTGCTCATGTTTTATATTTTTTCCAGAGCCATTGATAATAAAAGTCACAGGGTAAGAAATATAGTTTGTAAAGATATATTTTAAAATAGTATGGATGGCTCAGTGTATATGGTTAGTGGAGATGGATTTAAAAAAAATAAACAAAACACTATACCATTTCATAAGAACACATCAGGAGCCCGGTCCTGATATAACCTGTGCCATTCTGAAATAAGTCAATAAATAAAAAGGCAATGGCATTTTTAACCACATATGCTAACTAGGTCATCTAATAATGATGACATGATTCCCGTCATGCCAGGGTATCATCTACTCATTATGATTCAAGTTATGGTCGATGACATTGATATAACTTAGAATAGTATAAGATAGAGGGAATATTTCATAGTAAATAGACCAAGAATGATTCCCCTTGGAATAGTAAAGGTACAAATTGCTTTAGTTTTCATTTCCATGGTGCTAAATTTGTATTTCATGCAAGGGCCTATAATTGATGACTGCTTACTTCTCTGGGTGAAAGGGATAAAAAATATAGATTATGATTGTCAAGGTTGTTTGTGTTAGTAGCTAAAATGGTAAGTAGCACCCTGAAATCTTTGTAAACAGCACACAGATTTTTTTTTTTTTAAGGAAAACAAGAAAGCATTGGGCAAAAAGTTGCAAACTAAAATACCCTGTATCATTTGGCTGACGTGGTTCACAGTTTTTCTTGGAACAATAGTTGCTATCAACTAACAGCAAAATAAATTCCAGTGCATCCATCCAGGATCAGTCTTAGATTTTCTCAAGAGCTTTACGGCATTGAAGGGTTTTTTTAATTTGTATTTTATATTTTTAGAATACGAAATACCTGAGGTTGTTCCATATTTTGGTATTCTCTTCTTTAAAAATATTTCTCAGTTACTTAACAAAAGCACCTCTATGTTTCCATATACTTAGTAAATAATTTAAAATTCACAATAATTACTTCCATATGTCAAATTTTCCTCTTCCCCAAATTCCCAGTTGCCTCTCATTATCTTAGATAGCCTTATTTCTAAATTTCTTTTGATGTGTTGTAGACTATTATGTCCTACTTCTGAGAATAATTCATTATCATTCTGGGTGTTGAAGTATTAATTTATATAAGCAAAGGGCAATCACATTTAGTTAAGAAAAATAAGAAGCTATTTTTCTAGTGAGTATTCATTTTGGTCCCTAAACACATAAGTTGTGTGTGCTCGTCGCGCATTTGTGTGTGTGTGTGTGTGTGTGTGTACTAAAGAACTGGCAAATTCTCACATTTCCAAACACTCAGTAAGTTTGTTTTCACACTATAAGAATACCATCACTCTAAAAAGGCTAATTTTGAAAATAATTATAAACTCTACAGTGACTTTTTATGCAATCTGATATTTACCCATTACAGCACTGCTTCTCAATTGATCTATAGTTCAGAGAGAGAGAGAGAGAGAGAGAGAGAGGATTTTTTTCAATTTCCAATCCTTAATGCACTAATACTTTTTTAAAATACAATAAAAATAAATGCTGCAGCCATGTCTAATCATTATGAAGTTTTCTAAATATTTGCCCTGGATGTCTGCATCATCTCACTGTCGACTAGCACGAGAGTAGCACTGCTTCAGAGCTTCTTGCCTCATACCTAAGAGGCAACTTCTCAAATGAAAGGCACAATATTCTGTTTTAGAAAACTGGATTAAATATTATACAAATACCTAAATTTATTCTTGTGAAAACAGAGAAATATCCATCCTTTCTCCTTCCTGGCATGCAAGAATAGAAGTTAATGGTTGAGAGATAATTCTGTCTGGGAAAATTTTCTTCTCCAGCTAGATGATCGAACCAGCACAGTCTCTAGCATTGAGGACAACTTAATAAGTATTTCTTATAGAAACCAATGTCAATATTTTCTTCTTTCCTTTCCCCACATCCCTCCACCCCAGGAGCAGAAGCTCTAACAGAGCTCCAGAATTGAGTGGAATTTGCAAGGACAAATAATTGGGAAGATTTCAATGGGAGAAGAAAGAAGAGGAGCCCTCACTTCCACATGGCACGCACAGATCTGAACACACCAACAGAGATGGGGCTTCTGAATGAGTGAGGATATTACATGTTGGACAATAGTTACTGTACTTGCTATTACATGACATTTAGAATCATGGAAGCAGATCCCAACTTGAGTGATGATTGGATGAGCATAAACTGTATGCTTGTAATTTCAGTTAATTATCTACAAATATTCATTATATGTGTATACAAGAAACTGCACTTTCCAGCAAACAGTGTTTGGGGACATGTGCAGAGGATACAGGCTCCGCTCCTCCTAAGTCTCAGGCATCCAGTATGTTCTATGCATGTTCCAAGTGCTATGTGGGTGTGAATGGACCTACGAGCACCACCTCTCCTTGATGAGTTCTCGTATTTTTTAGAGACGTTAGCTAAATGAACATATTTAATGCTATCTGTCAAAAATAATTCAACATGAATTTGTTTGATTATTAATTAAGACATACCTTTATTAAATCCCTACTATGTGCCAAGTACTATTTTTCCTGTTCACAAAGTGGTGAACAAGATAGATGAGAACACTGCTTCCATACAATTCACAACCTAGTACAATGAGGTGCATTTAAACACATAAGCAATGAAATAAATCATTATATATGGCAGTGATAAGAGGAACAAACTGAAAAAAAGGGGGGTCTGGGAACTCCATCCTGGGCTGCCTCTAAGTTTTTTTTGCTCTGTCCTACCATGAAGCTATAGAATGAGACAAGGGCCAAGATGAGCACTCCATCTGCCTTTTGAACCATTAAGGGTCTGCAGTGGCCCCTGAAGCCATCTCTGCTCAGCACCTCAGAGCAAAGAGCCCCTCGACCTTCACCTGAGCCTTTTTCCCTCCTGCCCCCCTCCCCCCCACAGAGCAGCCAAGCTGGGGAAAGAGAGCAGGAGGCAATGGAGTCCTCAGAGTTCACAAGCAAGCCAGCCAATTGCCTGGGGTAGGAGCAGAGACCAATGGTTCCTTATCATCTGTTAGTGCCTGACCTCTCTGAGAAGTGACAGAAGTGATGGTCATCTTTTCACACGCACATGAAAGTTCCCTATGCTTGCAAGGAGGCGATGATTAAGAACTTCTGCCTGTCACATGATTTAGAGTCACTATATATGTTTGTTACCTACCAGGCACATCCTCAGGGGGTCCTCCCAAGCCCACCCCAACTGCTGAGGACTCTGATCACTTCCTCTCAGTGAGTGATCAGTGCCTAATCCACGCTCCCTCAGACATGGGCCAGCACCATCTGATACCTAACACCCAAGCCTCATCACAACATAAAAACATAAAATCACAAAGGAAAAATAGCCTTTTGTAATCGATGTCATATCGCCCTCACTACCAACAGACCACTTTCTGAAGGTCCACCAGGATCAGCTCTATGCGGGGCAGACTGCAGAGTAACAAGGATATTTTCCTGACCTCCAGGAGCTTAGAAAAAAAGTCAGAGATATAAAGCACATATGTACAAATGATTAACATTGAAACCATAAAGTAGAGCAATTCAACCATAGAGGTACAAGAAAGAAACTATAGATAATGTTTTTTTTCTATTTGAAGATGATGGAGGTCTTTCTAAGCAAGGCACCAAAGACACAAGCCATTACTAATAATATTTATGGTGACAATTAGTATTCTAATGACGACAATAATAAAAATGTTAGACTACCATTCTATCCCCAGTCCTGGGCAGGCAGGAGCCTTCCAGTGAAAGCAAAGGTAAGCAGCACAATCGAAGCAAAGAGGAGGATAAACTGCCTTAACCCTGAGCCACCTCCAGTGCATCTGGGGGACACCTCTACCTTGTCCATCCAAGATTCTGGTGTAATCACATCCACTGGGCAAAAGATCAGCAGAAGGAATCCCTAGTGTGCAGCACCCCACAAAGCCTCAGCCATACCTGCTGGATTTACATATTTATTTATTCAAAACCAAACCCACCTCCTCTGCTCTCACTTTTGACTCCTTAGAGCACCACCCTCGAGGTGATCCTGACCACCTTGGACAACCGCCCAGGGCTGCCAGTTGACCTGACCCAAGTGGGTCATGCAGTCACCTCTATGTATGACTTTGTCACAATGATATGGAGCATGTTTTGATGTCCCAGATTTTCTTATATGAATCTAGACACTTCCTGGGAGACAATATGAGCCAGTCTCTTTCCATGTTTGTACGAACTCAATTTTGCTTCTGTGATTAGAATGTTCAAAATACCAGAGGTTTACTTTCTATCACAGCTTATAGATGGTATCGAACCAACCTTGTACTTTGGGTCCTGGTATTTTGTGAAATTTGTTTTTTCCCCAGATGGTTAATTTTACTCATTTCTAAAATGCTATTTAAACTTCAACTTACAAATATATTTTATTTGTATTTTTTTTGTCATATTTACTTTCCAATACCAACAATAATTGTTCATCCTTACTGACTTATACACTATGTGTGCGTGACACTATTCTCACATGTATTATATTATTTAATGTCCATAAGGAGGTAGGTGCCACTGTCATCCCCATATTACAGGTAAGGAAATTGGTACACAAATAATGTAAATAACCTGCCCATGCCACACAGGTAATAAGTGGCAGAAACAGGATTCAAACTTAGGCAGTGTGATTTGAAAACTTGAGTTCTTCAACATTGCACTGTACATAAAGGAAAATGTTGATGAGTAAAATTACATAAATATCTAAAACCTCCTTTTGGCCAACAACAACAGTAACACCATGAACAAAGTTATAAGACTGGCTGAGAAAAAAAATGCAACATGCATCAAATACATTGACATAGAAAGAGCTCTTCTATAAAGAGCTCCTGTCTACATGAGGTAGACAAAAATGGTAATGGGCAATGCCCGCCACACCCCAAAAAAAGGAAAGAAAATGTTCAAATACACATGTGAAAAAAATCCTCCTTATTCAACCTTCTCCCTAGGCCATCTCACCCATACCCATGGCAGTAGTAACCAGTTATATACTAAACAGATGACTCAGAGGTTTTTCTCCAACTTCTGCTCTCTCTAAGCCCTAGACTGAGTTCTTCACTTGCCTGCTCAACATTTCCATCTGCACCTCAAACTAAGATGTCCAAAACCTGAATCCCTGGATCTCTTCCAAGTGTTTGTTCCTTTCTCTGTGAGGGCTCTACCATCCATCTCAGACACCAGCTGGCACCTTAGGTTTATTCTTGTATTGCCTCCCCTTTACCTCCTATACTCCGTCTATCAGCAAATCTTGACTCTTTTGTCTCCCTCTCATCTCTCTAGTCTGTCCTCTTGCCACTTCTCCATTCTCATCACACATTGTCTAAACCACTCTCTCTAACCCACACTTTGTAACAGGTTCTTCCTGGCTCTGACATCCACTCAGAGCCTGCCAATACATTTCCCATAGAGAGGCCATAGTGACGATTTAGGAACTCAAATCCAACCCTGTCATCCTCTCCTCCACCCCAGTCAAATCACGTCACTGCACCGCATTTGCTTTCAGGATCAGGCTTCTGGTCCACACGCCTGGCCCCACCTACCTTTCCAGCCTCACTTCACCCACCCGGCCCTTGCTCTCTGCACTCTGGTCATACTGTTCATTAGTCCCCAAACTGCCCCACCCTGCCCTCCAGACGCCTTTGCCATGGGAACTCTGCTAGCTGTTCTTTCTCCACATCTTCCCCTCAGCCTGGCTAATTCAGTTCTTCTGTAACATCTCAAATAAATTATCCATTTTGGAGGATGTCTTCACTGAATTTCTTGACTGGGCATCTTCTCCTTCAAGTCTTTTCTCTCACAGTCCCATGTACCTCTTCTTTGTGGCAATGACTCCAGATGTAATTGTTTATTTATTTGACTATAATAGTTACTTCATTATTGTGTTGGTCTCTATTATGAGTTGAATTATGTCCACCAAAAAAAGATATGTTGAAATCCTAAACCCCTGTACCTCAGAATATGACCAGACTTGGAAACAAGGCCCTTGCAGTTGTAATTAGTTACAACGGGTGGTATTGGAGTAGAGTGGGGCCCCAATACGACTGGTTTCCTTATAAAAAGATAACCATGTGAAGACTTATGCATAACCTTATGTATAAGGTTATATATAAGATAGCCTTATAAAAAGAGACACAGGAAAAATACCACGTGAAGATAGGGGACTGGAGTGAGGCATCTACAATCCAAGGAATGCCAAAGATTGCCAGCAAACTAACAGAAGTTAGAAATAGACAAGACAGGATCTGTGACAGGTTTCAGAAGGAGGGAGTGTGGCCTGCCAATACTTTGATTTTCAGACGTCTACCCTCCAAAACTGAGACCATAAATTTCTGTTGTTTGTGGTACCCAGATTGTGGCAGCTTGTTACGCAACCCTGAGAAACTAACACAGTATCCCCTCAGCCTCTAAGCCCCATGAAGGTAGAAAATCTTTTTTTCCCACTATTGCTCTCTCAGATCATACCAAAATGTCAGCCCATACTCATCATTTAACAGATATTTGAAAATGAGTGAAAAAACAAACTAATAAATAAGTGAATGACAAGACCTTAAATGTCACTTTCAATCAAAGAAAGGGAAATGAAACAACAAATTCATTGGTAAAGATCAAAATGTTGTTAATGTCTCAGTTTTCATCAAAATGGGAAATGGACAGGCCTGGCGAGCAGGTGAGGGTGGGAGAAGGGGCACTCATGCTGCTGCTGGCAGGAAAACCGGGGAAAAGCTTTCTGAAGACTGGAATATACATTTCAAGCCTTTAAAAAGCTTATTCACTTTGACCCAGAAATTATATAAGACCAAAGATTTTCAAAAATCAGAAACAATCCAAATACCCATCAACAATAGACAGCTTGAGTCACTTATGTTTCATCCATATTATGGAATACTATGAGGCACTAAAAAGTAATTAAGACCTATATTTGTTAATATAGAAAAGTAAAGGGGTTTGCTAAACAGTTTGTATAGTATAGCCAAATCTTTAACAAATGAATATATGTGTATCAACATAAAGTTACATCTTAAAGAACAAATGCAAAAGTATTAACAGTGGCTACCTCTAGGAAATGAAATGATAAATGATTTTTTAATTCATCCACTACTTTTTTTTTTCCGTATGGTCTAGGATTTTTCAGTAAGCCTGCATTCTTTTTGCAATCACAAAAAAAAAATAAATAAATAAAACTATCCCCAGACAGTTAAGTAATAGTACAAAGTATTACATATTAAGTGTCAAATGAATTATATTATTCAAGAAGTGTAGGCATCATCCTCTGTGCACTCTGATTCCAATGTTAAAAACGCTAAAATGTTGAGGCACACTCCCAACTCAGAACTATTATTCCTATTAATTGAAAAGGTCTCAGAAGGCAAGAACTGGGCACAATACCTTCCCCGGGGATTTATAGCCACTCCTCAGGCAAGCCTCAGGGCCAATCAGAAGAGAGATGGCCAGTCCACCAGAGGCAGAGGCTCACATACCATGTGGCTCTCAAGGGGGCAGGAAACTGGGATGCAACCTTTTCCAACCCGGGAGCTGAGGATAAGGATGGGAAACAGGCCAGGGAGAGACCAAGAAAAAGCCCATTTCTCAAAAGTTTTATTGTTCATATTATTGCCAATTTGTCATTAGGTACTTTTCAGGCCCTCAGTTGATCTTCTTGCTCATAACAAAAGGTCAAAGATTATTCTTATTGCTCCAGTAATGAAGAATTTGACAAATGGACACTGGTGAACTGTCAAAACCCTGCAAACTCCAGTGGCTTCTTATTTACATGAGCATCTTTGTTATCCTGGGCACGTTCTCCCAGTCCTCAAAGGAACTGTAGTGTCACCGCAGCTGACAACAGCCAGAGCTCCTAGTTGTGGAGGCTGGACCTTGCCAGGATGGAGCCTTGGACAGAAAGAGCATCTGTTTCTCTATTCCCCCCATCTCCTCACAGCACTGCTTTCTGCCATAAAGGGAAATCATTGTCTCTTAATATTCGCTGAGATTGAAAATGACATGAGGTGCACTAAATGTTGTGAAAGGGGCATTTCGGTTGCACGTAAGTTAGCAGGTAGCCAGAGAAACAGCTTCATTGGTGAAACCTTCTCAAGTGAGGGTGCCACAAGGGCTGGCTCCAGTATAGAACAATCTGGAATGAGTTATCTGGAACTTGGGTTTTCCCTCCCAGAAGAAAGGGATGGCGTGCCCTCTATCGGTGCCCTTCATCTCTTATCTGCCAGTGTGCCCAGATACAGAAGCACTGTCTGGCACTTATGTGCTCAATAAATATATGTAGCATTGAATTGAAACTCACTTCTGGAATTTCTTTCTTGCTTTGATGTGAAGTGTACCTGGCACATCAAACAAAATCAAAAGAAAAATTGAGCTGATGCTCCCCAAGGGACATTTGTCCTTGGCTAGAAGGGTCAAAAACCAGTGGTAATTTCTGTCTTGCTCCCTGTTCTTGATGAGCAAAGCTGCAATGACATGTGCTGGCTCCTGTCGTCCCCACACTTTCTGCTCTGACCCCAAGAGCAGCCAAAGTCCTCCTGGCCACTGGCAATGGAAAGACTTTGATCTTTTGGTCCTCTCTCCCAATCGAGTTATCCTCAATTCGGTCTTCAATTTTCAGTTTCACTAAAGCCCAGGGAGCCATGAGGGACTGCTGTGTGTGTGCAAACAGCAGACTTGGCAAAGCTGGCACAGACTGGTTTATGCCTGTGAGACCCGCCTGAAATGCTCTGATGGTTTTCTTATTTTTCGTACCCGTTTTTCAGAGTGAGCTATTTAAGATTCATCTCCCTATTTATGCCATAAACAGTTTCATTCCTGACACCTTTCCAGAGGATGGCTCTATGCAGTGCCCTTTTAGCAGAAGGCCCTGCAGCCTAAGCAATTTTGGTCGCAATATCAACTGCACTGATTAAATTAAAAGAACACCTGTGAGGTTTTTGTTGTGTTTCTTTTTCTCCTTTGTTTCTTACAAAACGTTTCAATAAATAGGTTAAATTATCTGTGTCTGAAGGAGAAGGTAATTTTCTCACTGGCATCCTCCTCTGTTACACTGCTTTAATAGAAACCAACCTTCATTCCATGCAGTGTCCTTCATCCAATTAACAACCTCTCAGTATCAAAATTCTTCTCGTAATTAACCAAAACTATTACTTCCCCAAAAAGTCACCCCAATACACTTATTAGCCCTGTGTACATCTATACTCTTCTCAGACCTCACTAAATCAATACCAGAGAGCATAAATGGTTGTTTTCCAAAGCACGGGGTTATTTATTGGTAGTTCTTTCTGGCAACTTCCTGCAGCTTGTCAGAGTACAGGCCCGAACTCAGCCAATTACCACAGGTGAAACAGACCAGTGCTCCTAAAGAAAATTTGATAAGCTTGGTTTCTCCTTTTTATTACCTTTTGGTTAGAATTTCACAGAGCTTAAATCAAGCGACATTTCTTAGTGACTTAAGAACTGTTGCTTTCTCTATGAGCACAGAGGAAAGGGCAGGAAAATGGCATTCTAATCAAATTTAGACTTCATGCAATTGTGCAATTGACAATCAGTGGGTTTTCACATTTGGGTCTGGACTGTTTGCTCAGCTTCCATGTCAGGCCCGGATAACAATGGCCAAGAAAGCGTAAAAGCGTATGTCCTGTAACATCACTTCTTCTTGTTATCTGGAGGACCCTGGAGAATCACGAAGAATAATGTAATTAGTGGGAATGTGCCATTGTACAGGAAGAATAAGAGGAAAGAAGACAAGTTTATTTCTGCATATAAGTAACTTAAGTACAGCTTAATCCAGCAGTCCAGTGGACCATTAAAAACACTTTTACTCCAAAAGCAGGAGCAGTAGAGTCAAGAATTAGAGCTAATTGAGAGGCAGGAAAATGGAAAAAATTTGTGTGACTTAACCAGTATATCTCAGTAAACACTGCATCTCTGCCAAAACATTTGCATTTGTGGCCTTTCAGAAGTTTTCATTAATATTAGTGCATCGTGCAAAGAAATACACTTTGATTTTACAAAGAATACATCCTTGGGGGGAGAGGGGGATTTAAAATAATATAGAAGAGAGAAAGTTGAAATGTGTTTTCTTATTAATAACAATAGAGTAATAACATCAGCTACTGTATACTGTAGTCTTATATTAACATGCTCCATCTTATATTAACCTGTGGTCTTATATTAGCCATATGAGACATGCCCTGCTGCTAGCCCCCATCTTATACGTGAGGAAACCAATGCTGAAAAGAATAAATAACTTGCTCAGGTCACAGAACTGGAAGAGGCAAAGCCAGGCATCAACTCCAAAGCCATGCAATGAATCATTATTGCTTCTTTTCTTGGTTACATCTTAATTCAAAGGGAGTTTTCAGAAATGAATCTCTTTTAGTGAAAAATTCTTCTTCAGGTCAGAACATTTATTGCTACCCTCTCAGCAAAAATATTGGACTGGGAAAGTGTGGGGATGAGCCAAATCCATAAGGTTTGTGCTTTCAAGCTACAGTAAGAGAAGTTGCCCTTGACCTTTCTTAACCTTCTCCATTTATCACTGTGACTATGCATGTTCATCCCACAGTCCTCTCTTCTGACACCTCCATCTTCTCTCTACTTCCATCTCTCAGAAAAATTGCTATTGTAAATTTTACATATCGTTTTATGTTCAACATTTAAATGTAACGGAGCATGTTTGGTGATGATTGTATTTTCCTCCCCAAGAGCAGCCTCTTCCTAGATTGCTCTTGATTTTTCTCTGATGATCCCTCCTGCTCTACTCCCTTTATTTTGTTCTCTGCTACACTGTGTTTCTTGCTGTGTCCCTCATTTTTCTCTACTGAAATCATGGCCCCCAGAGACTGCATACACGACGCATTCATTAAGTTGATCTTTATTCTACCCACTCTACTATGACCATCCCAAATTATTTGTTCCTTTGATTTTAAAATACATTCATAAAATACATAGCATAAAATTCATCAGGGTTAAGGTGTCCAGAAACTGTACATCTGTAGGGTTACCCTTTCTAAAGTGTTTTTCCTATTATCTGGAATTCTGCCTGAGTGGCTCTGCTCCCTTTTACTCTACTGTCATTGTTTTTGCTGTTAAATTTATTTTTCTTATAATCATTATCATTATTCAAATTTGAAAGGAGGGGAAGTGAGGAGGAGGCTTATGAAGAAAAGAGATAGATGCTGGAGGATTGGGAAGATAGTCTCTTGGGCAGCACCTTACAGTCCTGACTTTTCTTACTCCTTCCTGCCCCACACATAACCCATCTGTCTGGCACCCCATACGCTCAGAGCACTAAGGGTGATCCAAGGTGTCAACAAGTTGATTTCATAAATAAACTCCTCTACACTGAAAGACAAATAAATGTCACAAACGGACCACAGGGCATAGAAATAGCCCTCAGCCCTCAGTATCAGCTTTATTATTTAATGCCAAGTAATAGTGCCTGTGAGGACAGGAATTTATCTGGTGAAGGACCTCAGAAGCACATTCATCTGTTTACAGGTATGGGCTTCCCCTTGTCTCCCACAACACTCCCATAGATGGCCTTGGCCAGTTCAAAAATAATGAATTCTGACAAAGGACCCAACCTTTCCTCCCCACTGAACCAGTTTTCTATGCCCTTTTTACAGGTACTTCAGGGACAATTCGTGGCTTATGCCTACAGAATGGGTTCACCACATCTACTTCCAGTCTGCGGGCCCCCCAGTATCATTGTGGATATTTAACAATGGCTATGAACCCAATTTAGTTAGAAATTCTCCCAAAAATCCTTATTCTACTGTGGGTTTTAGTCTCTAAACTTGGCTCCCCCAATGAATCAAACCATCCTGGGATACATACCTTTGCATAAATCCTCTCCCCTTGAATCTGGATTGGCCCCTGTGACTCACATTGGCCAGTAGAAAAGTGATACTGCACCACTTCAGAGACTAAGTCATAAAAAGACAATGCAACTGTATCTCCACCTGTTGGAATTCTTTTTCTGAGGAAAGCCAACCTCTAGGTAAGAAATCTGACTACTCTGAGATCACCAGTTTGAGTAAGTCCAACGTAGCCCAAGATAGAGAGGCTACATGGAAAGAGAGAAATGCCTAGCCAGCCCTAGCTGTTCCAGTGCTCCCAGTGGAGGTGCCCGATATATAAATGAGGATTCCATCTTGGATGTCCAAGCCTTCAATCCCAGCTTCCGTCTTACTGCAACTGCATAAGACACTGAGCCCAGACACTCCAAAGAACCATGAGAAACAATAAATCAATGTTTTAAACCACTGAATTTCAGGAGGGTTTGTTACACACAAACTGTTAACTAAAACATCTGCCTTTTGTCAGACCCAACCTGAGTTGAGAAATGACTCTTTCCCCCAAGGTTCCCTTTCAGTCCCATAAGGATTCATAGCATATCAAGTTCCACACTGTGAGCTAAGAAAGTGGCCTATGGAACTCCTTCGTCTATGACAAGGGACATAAAATGTCCAAAAAGGTAATTACTGTATACAATAAGTCAGCCTCACTGATCTGCCCTTTTTTTTCTTTTATCAATGTCTAAATCTAGTCTGAGCAAGGGGACGTATCAAAATCTCAAAAAGTAAGTCAAAGATTTTGAGAAAAACAAAGCAATATAGAAAGATCATGATACCCAAGGTTTTCTCAATCCAGGGTTTATAACTCTCATTTGTATCTACAGTTCCGAAGATATGATTGCTTGTTGAGGTATTGTCATCAGAAATGGAATGAGGTCTGTTCATATGCGACATCTGATCATTGAAAGTCATTCACCATGTGTGCTTTCTGCCCTCATAGAGGGGCAACATGTGATGCCTATAAAAGGTGCCTTTTATAAAGCCAGTTTAATATATACCTTCTAATCCCATCTGGTCCTGGTTGAAAGGACATCTGCAGGGAGCAAAGTAATCTAGGAGGGTCTGATTAAAAATACTATTTCTCAATAGTATCTTTGTTGTGTGCTCTACATAGAGGACCGAATACATTCCTGCAGAAATTTAATTACAAAAAACAAAATATTTTTCATATATTAATTATCTCTAAAAAACTATGTGTATATGTGAGCGGTCAGAAAGTGAGACTTTAATAAACCAATGTCTTTGTCTTTGCTTCTAGAAAACAGAGCCAATGCAATGCCTGAAACCCCTGATGTCTTCAGCTGCCTTTAGAAAGTTGACTCTATCCTGAAGCGTTACCAGGTTTCATCTGTAAAGTATCTCAAGTATTTTTAAAAGTAGGACAATGTCCAAGTTTAATAAATTCAGTAGGCTCTACCTACCAAGCAGCCAGCAAAACTAAACCATCTAAAACTGGTGTTAGGTGGACATTTCTGGGTCCCTGACTGTTCAAGAGGGCTTCAGATGCCTAGTGACCTGCAACTGCTGTGCATTCACAGCAAGGGCTGCCCACCTCCTCCCTGCTGTGGCCCTGACGGTCTTCCTAACAAAACACTTTTTTTTTTTTAAGGAGAGGGGTATCCCCTACTCATTCATAGCTAATACATCTCTCTTTTAAAATGCAAATACCTCTATGGACGTATTCACACTTTAGAAACAGTGTCAGTGATCAGACCCTGTTGGATTACATTATACCCTGTGGCTCTCCTTTTACCCTCTACTGTTTGGTACAGTATAGGTGGAGGAGAGAACAGTAATTGTGTGGGCAACACAGCTTATCAAGTATATATGGTTATCCCCTAATTTGCGTTCAGCAAAGAGATTAGGCTTGGGTGTCAGGCAGACCTGGATTCAAATCCTCATTGTGCTGCCATGCACAAGCACCGGCCTCTCCAGTTGTGCTCCTCAGAACAATTAAGGTGATGGCACTCACGCATCAAGCACAGACAGAGCGGGCATTCAATGAGGGTTTGCAGAGAGGAAGGGTTATAGTAAGAATTAAATTCACTTTGCAAATTAGTCACTAAAATCTGGAAAAAGAACAGTTATCTATATCAGAAGTCATGCAAATATCAGGGCTTGGGAATTTTTCTTAAACTGTTTACAGACAGTAACTGAATGTATAGGTAAAAGAAAATGACATATATTAAGTGTTCAATATAATGCCCATTCTTTATCTTTCCTACCAAGAAAGGCACATACAGTAGTACTTCCTTATCTGACAGGGATACGTTCCAAGACCACCAGTGGTTGCCTGAAATCATGTTTTAATACCAAACCCTAAATATATTGTGTTTTCCTACACATATATACCTGTAATAAAGTTCAATTTATGAATTAGGCACAGCACAAGATTAACACTAATAACTAACAATAAAATAGAACAGTTAGAACAATGTACTGTAACAAACATTATGTGAATGTGGTCTTTCTCTCTCTTTCTCTCAAAACAGCTTAGTGTACTGTACTCACCCTGATGATGTGAGATGATACAGTGCCTACGTGATGAGATGGAATGAAGTTCTCATAATGGCATACAACTTAACATGTATGAATTGTTTATTCCTGGAATTTTCTATTTAATATTTTCATACCACGATTGACCATGGGGAACTGAAATGATACCAGGGAAAGCAAAACCGCTGATGAGGTGGGAACTACTTTATGTGTGTGTGCATGTACAAGCACAAAGCACCCCGAGGCCTGAGTGATGTGGGAGAAGGGGAACCATCAGGCTTGTGGGGAGGTTGTTCTCTATAAAGCCAAAAGTAATATGACTGCATTTTGTAGTTTCAGAGGTTAGAACAGTCCACTTATTTGTCTTATGCATATATGGAATGCATTCCAAGGTAACCAACACTCACATATTATTACACATCTGTATGATTTTATTATTCTTATTTAGCTAAAAATAAACCAGGGCACACTCCAGGGTATAACATCTGCAGCAGAATCCCAACGTGCTGTTTAGTTTTATGAATCAAGCACTCTGTTTATACTTATTTGCTCTTAATTGAGCTCTAAACTAGAATTCTTTCTTTTGAAGATATGTAGTTCATTATAAGAGTACAGAAACTAGAGCTTGTACCACATTCCAGGAATATTACATATGTTTATAATTTGTGTCAAAAACAACCCTTTTTTTTTCTAATCTATAGGAAAAAATTCAGTCATCTATATCAGAAAAGGAGTAAACTTTGGATTCGAATTTAGCATTTTTCTTCAACTACCAGAAAATTGCAACTACAACTGGGATTAAAAAAAAAATGTTTACCATAGATTCACTTCAATTGGGTAGACTTTAAAATTACCACAATGACAAACTAATGATATTGCTATTTTGATAATAGTATTTGGTATTTTAGTGATGAAACAAAATGTCATCCATTAATGAACCTTAACTTTTGGTTCAGCTGGTTTTCTACTGGTTAGTAATTTCTAGTAGGTTGTAGTGCATTAATTCTAATTTTTCTAATTTAGCACCATTCTTTAAGCCATTCTATCTCTTTGGTAGAACTCCCTTTAATAACATATAGCAAAACTCTCAGTTGCCATTATACCCACTTTGTTCAAGGAGAAAAACTTGGTTCCTCAGTTGTAGACTCCACTTAACTCAATTCGTATTCTAAAGAGAAGGGTTTTGTTTTGTTTTGCCTTTGTTTTTTGTTTTTCCAGCTTAGGAAAGTCTCTGTCATGAGCTCCTGAGGGAATAAAATGTATCAAAACAGGGACAGTACACCATCAATAGGTCAGAAAATAAGACTGGTGATGCAACATCTAATTTAAACTATATTCCATCCCTTAAGGAAGTTTTTTCTTATTTTTTATGGTTGTTTTCTGTAAAATGTTGTGGCGTATATGTGTAGACTTCAGAAGACATCTATTTCAAGAAGCATATTTTGCTCTTGTTCTACTGTAGTGCTGTACCACAAACTACCAGAACTAAATTTAAAACGTGAGTCTGTTCTAATGAGGACGATTGCGCAGGCTGGAGGCCCAGCAATCTCGTAACTGGTTTCATCTACATTTGCCACATCCACTTCCACAGTCCCACTTGGGATTATTTAGTTTATTCTCTCACCAGCTTTGTTTAAGGTTACCTGGGACCTGCTAGTGTCCAAAAAAGTGTTATCCTTCCAGCTGCTGTCTTTCTTGAGCACACTTTCTCTACTGAGACCATCACAGAGCTCTACAGCATTACATAATCCTTATTTTCTAGTCTTCCTCTACTAATTCCTGTCCTTGTCCTGCGCCCTTAAGTGATAGTATTCATCTAGCTTCATTCCTCCATTTTCAGATCTTTCTTCATACCTCCTTTCTTAGAAAACCCATCAAATCACAGGAGTCCCAGGATTGGGGGCATCTGATGGAGGTTTCAACCTAGACTCTATTTTGTATCACCACAATCCTTGAGACAGCTCTTCCCTTCAATTTCTCAAATATCACTTATATGCTAAGAAACCCCATATTCAAATCTCTTATATCCAACCTGTCATGAAATCCTGCCTGTTAAACTCTTCAATCTTTCTGACTATCCTTTTTTCTCCATTCCCATTGACACTGCCTTAACTCAGACCCTCTTCATTTCTCCTTTATAACTAAAGTAGTGTTGTAACTAGACTCCCTGACTTCAGCCTGCAGTCCTTCCAATAATTCATCACACCACTGACAGAGCAGTCTTTCTATTTATTTTATTTTATCCTTAATAAGAATTATGTATATTTAAGGTGTACAACATGATGATTTGATATGCATATAGTGAAATGGTTACCTTACTCAAGCTAATGAACATGTCTTCTCTTCACATAGCTACTATTTTTTGTGTGTGATAAGAACACCTGAAATCTGCTGTCATAGCAAATTTCCAGTATTAAACACGGTATTAATAACTATAGTCATCATTCTGTACATTAAATTTCTACACTTACTCATCCTACATAACTGCAACTTTGTACTGCGTATCTCCCCATTCTCCCCACCTCTCTACCCCTAGTAACCACTGTTCTACTCTCTGATGCTATATATGAGACTTTTTTAGATTCCACATTCGTATAAGTGAAATCATGCCTCTTTTCTTTCTGTGTCTGGTTTATTTCACTTCGCATAATGTTTTCCAGGTTCATAAACTGCTGATCTGATCACACTGCTTCCAAGCTTGAGGTAGTCAGAGAAACCCATTACACACAGGATGAAGTTCTGTGCTTGGGACATCCTCAACTGGATGTTCTGCAAAGCAATTCAAAGTCACCAAGTGCCCTCCAAGGTCCTTCATAGCTTAACTTTTGCCTCCCTCTCTGGCTTTATCTTTTATCTCTCCCTCACAGGTATCCATTTCTCCAACCAGATCCCGAATATGCCATGCTGTCTCTTGCCTGTATATTTTTTCATTTGCTGTTTCCTCAGCCTTAGATACCTTTTACCTGCTTGTCTTCCTGACTAACATCTACTTGTTCTAAGGCACAGCTCACATGACACCTCTTCCAGGAGGCTTTCCAAGCACTCCCTACTCTGAATTGGGTGTCACTGCATGACTATCCCAGCCCTTACCACATTATAGTACCCCATCTGTTCACTTGCTCCTCAAGGACAGAGACCACACCTCTGCGTCTTTACATCTCAATGCCAAGCTTAGCGTATGATAAATTGTTGATGTTAATCATTTGGTAAATGAATAACCAAGGGAATGAATTGACCAAGGGAATAATTTCACAGGTGACTCCCAAATCTATATCCTGAGGCCTGAACGCTCCTTACAGTCCCATATTTTCAAACAACACCTGTACATATCTACTTTGCTGTCCCACTGTCACCTCAAAATTCAAACACTTAAAAATAAACTTGTCATCTTCGCTTTGAAATAAGCTCCTCTTCTATCATCCATATTTCTATTCCTGGTACCAGCATTCTATCAATCAAGCCTCCCCAAAGCCTTCAAGTCATCCGGGGCTGCTTCCTGCTTTCACCTTGTATATGAAAGCTGTTTCAGAATCTAGTCAACTCCTCTTTTTTGAAACTTGCTTCTTCTTTGCCCACCCCCACTGCCACCATCCAAACTTTTCACATCCAATCCTGAAAAGTTACTCTTGCTGAATTTCCCAGTCTCTTCCCTCTCTCATATACATACACAACTGCCAGATTCTGGCTAAAAGCATGACTTTTGTTTCACAGGCCTCTTTGCAAAAGCAATCAGTTCTTTCTAAGGAATAAGGCAAACACTCCTGAATCTGGGCTTTGCACTAAAAATGAGCTCCTTGGGACAGAAATGCAGGTTTCTGTGTCTATCACTGTCTTAACAGTCTTCAGCACAGTTAGGTCCTGAGCTATATTAGTTAAATAGATAAACCTGCCCCAGCCTTCACTGCTTTGGACCATAGAAGAGGCATTACTCTACCTTTCTAAAAGGACTGCACCTTTCCCACTACAAGAAACTTCAGTTTCAATTGAATGAGTCTTCTCACTATCTCTTCAAGAGTTTCATTTAGATGGTTCTTTTGGCCTCTATACCATGTTTTCTAGGAATTGTCCTGCTTAGATACCCTGGAGTCTCCTCTCCACCCACAGAAAGTGTACCCATCTTTCAAGTTCCACTTTCCTGTGTAATCACATCCTCTAAATCAAAGTTGAGAGAGCTTCCAGGGTTGGCAGGAGGCTCCTCTCAAGTATTCAGCAGAGAACCTACCTGTAAATGTGTATGAGAAAACGACATGCTGTTCAGGCAAGAATCACGTGAAAGAATTAGAGTTGATGGTGCCCAGAACTCATACAGGGCCAAGAATAGTGCCTGCTCCCACAGCCAGTCTGAAAACCTCACAACTCACAGTGCATTTGGTAGAGAGGTCTTGCTTCAGTTGTGGGGAATAATTAGCACTGGAGTGGACACTGCGCCAGAACTATATAACAGGTAAAAGGAAAACAGCAAGACTCAAAAGGATCAAACTGTTCCACATTATAATTCCATCTCAGAATATATACTTACGACTATTTTCAGGAATAAAAAAGTATATAGCACCAAATAAGTTTAAATTCACTAGATATCATGTCTAATCAAAAAGGACTCATAGGCAAAGAACTAGAAAAATATGACCCATAATGAGGTGAAGAAAGAAAATCAAAAAAATCTACATAGATATTAGAATTAATAGGGTAAAGGGGATCAAATATACGGTGATGGAAGGAGAACTGACTCTGGGTGGTGAACACACAATGGGATTTATAGATGATGTAATACAGAATTGTACACCTAAAATCTATGTAACTTTACTAACAACTGTCAACTCAATAAACTTTAATTTTAAAAAAAGACATTAGAAATTAAAAGATCTAAATTGAACTTCTGGAAAATAAAAATTACAATGTGTTCAATAAAAAATACACCGGGAAAAATATTAGATTAGACATTGCAGAAGAGAAGATTGGTGAACTTGAAGAAATAGTAATTAAAACCATCCAAAATAAAATGCGGAAAGAAAAAGAGAATCAAAATAATGGACAGAGCACTAGTTGGCTGTGGGACAACCTTGAGAATATAATTGGAAGAGAATACAGAAAAAACATTTAAATAAATAATGGCCTAAATTTTTCCAAATTTGATGAAACTGTAAGCACACAGTTCAAGGAAACTCATAGAACCCCAAGCACATGAAACATAATAGTATCTTCACCAAGATATATCATAGTTAAATTGATCAAAAATAGTTGCAATAGTAGCCAAGATATGGAAACAACCTAAATGTCCACCGATGGAAGAATGGATAAAGATATATATATCTATATAAATATAAATATATAGATATATATATGCACATATACATATTCTATATATACATATCTATATATTTTATATATAGGTATATAGATGTAGATATAGATTTATATAGAGATATAGATTATATATTATATGTATTTGAATATTATTCAGCCATGATAAAGAAAGAAATCCTGCCATTTACTACAACATGGATGGCCCTTTAGGGTGTCATGCTAGTGAGATAAATCAGACAGAGAAAGAGAAATACTGCATGGAATCTAAAAAAATTAAACTCATAGAAACAGAGAGTAGAATGGTGGTTATGGGGCTGAGGGGGTAGGAAATTGGGGAGATGTTGGTCAAAGGGTACCAACTTGCACTTAGAAGGTAAGTTCTAGAGACAACGTACAACATTGTGATTATAGTCAATAATACTATACTATATGCTTCAAAGTTCTAAGAGATTAGATTTTAAATAGCCGCAAAAAACAAATGATAATTATGTGATATGGTAGAGGTGTTGGTTAATGCTGTGATGGTAATCATATTGCAATACATAAATGTATCAAATCAACACTTTGTACACCTTAAACTTACACAATATTATCTGTCAATTATATCTCAATTTTCAAAAATAATAAGTAAATAAACAGAAATTATACCAAATCTACACAAACTCTTCCAGAGGAGAAGCAAACACTTCCTAACTCACTCTATAAAGCCGGCATTACCCTGACAGCAAACCCAAATACATCACACACAAAAAAAACTACAGAGCAATACCCTTTATGAATAGAGATTCAGAATGCTAAAGAAAATATTAGCAAACCAAATCCAACAATATATAAAAATATAATATATCATGACCAAGAAGTGATTTCCCTTAGGATGCAAGGTTGGTTTAACATTCAAAAATCAATCAATGCAATTTTTTTAAAAACCATAGCATTAATATTTAAAATATTTTTATTTTTAATAATATATATTTTAATATTAAAAATAGATTTTTAATGCAGGAAAAGTATTTGAAAACCCCCACTACATATTCCTTATAAAAAGTCAAAGCAAACTTCCTCGATCTGATAAAGGACATTAATAAAACAAAATTAAAAAAAAAAAAACAGAGACATCATACTTAATTGCAGAAGACCAAATGTTTTTTGGCCTCTTTGGTCAGAAACAAGGGAAGACTGTTTTATCTCACCACTCTGTTCAAAATTGTACTAGGGTCTACACAGCAATGAAGTAGGGAAGTAGGAAAAATAAATAAAAGCATCCATATTGGAAAGGGAATAATACAATTGTCTTTATTAACAAACAACATGATTGTCTATATAAGAAATATCTACATAAGCAAATAGAATTTACAAAAAAAAAATAAAACCTAATAAGTGGGTTTAGCAAGATTGCACATACAAGATCAATATATGAAAATCAATCGTGTTTCTATATGCTAACAATGAACAATCAGAAATGAAACTTAAAAATCAATAGCATTTACAATAGCAACAAAATTTTAAAATATTTAGCAATAAATCACACAAAAGATGTAAAAATTATAAAACATTGCTGAGAAAAATTAACAAGCACCTAAATAAATGCAGAGATAGACCAATATTGTTAAGAGGTCAGAAGACTCAATATTGTTAAGGGGTCAATTTTTCCAAAATTGATCGGAGTCGACACATTCTCAATCAAAATCTCAGTATGCATTTTTATAACAAGTCTATGGACCTGAAAATACCCAAAACAACTTTGAAAAAGAAAAGACTAAACTAGTTTATCTTAAGATTTATTTTATAACTGTAGTATGATCAAGACAGTGTGGCATAAATACAAAAATAGACGAACAGATTAATGGAACAAAATGAAGAGTCCAGAAAGTGAGCCATGTGTGTGTGTGTGTGTGTGTATGTGTGTGTGTGTGTGTTTGATTTTTACAAATGTGCAAAGGCAATTCAGTAAAAAATTGATAGACTCTTCAATAAATACTGTTGGAAAAATTGGATGTCCACATGCAAGAAAGATTAACGTCAATTCATACCTCAAACCATATACAAAAGATTCACTGAAAATGAATCATAGACCTGAATGCAAAAAATAAAACTTCTAGAAGAAACCCTTTGTGACCTTGGGTTAGGCAGAGTTCTTAGATACAACTATAAGATGATCCATAAAAGACTAAATTAATAAATGCACTTCATCAAAGTTAAAAATTTCTGTTCTGCAAAAAAATTCTAAGAACCACAGACAGAAATGAAATATTTTTAAATCACATAGCTAATGAAGGACTTATATCCAGAATATATAAAGCCCTTTGAAAATTCAATAAACAATTCAGTTTTTAAAATGAGTGCATTTTTGAACAAACATTTCACCAAGAAAGGTATGGTAAATAAGGTATGGACGGTAAACAAGCATGTGAAAACATGCAGAGCATCATTTCACTCTGGGGAATGAAAATTATG
Source organism: Rhinolophus hipposideros (assembly GCF_964194185.1). Lineage (NCBI taxonomy): Eukaryota > Metazoa > Chordata > Mammalia > Chiroptera > Rhinolophidae > Rhinolophus > Rhinolophus hipposideros. Next base: position 55,177,680 of record NC_138049.1, on the reverse strand, counting down.
AGTACCTTTCGCCACATCAAACACATTGCTTAACAAAAGTGAAATCAAGAGGACCACAAGTAGAATATTGCACCAAGTAAATACAGCTGCAACACCAAAGAGTAATAGAGTTGACATCCAAAATCCTGCACAGCAACCAAACAATGCAACTGACAGACTTCATGTTGGGATCATTTATATGTGATACTAAACAACACAGCCTTCAGGTGGAATTTGTGTGGGTAGAGGTGAGAAAGTGGGGCAGTAAAATTCAGAAACTTCTGTACCACTATCATGAATTCTTGATCTACGTTCCAAAAACCTTAAAGCGTTCATGCATAATCTTTCAGGGCCCTAGAAATGCCTTGAAATGGTATAAAGAAAATACACACTCCAGTCAAGATGGCAGAGTAGTAAACGTTGTGCTCACCTTCTCTCACAACCACAGCAATTACAACTAAACTATAGAACAAGCATCATTGAGAATCATCTAAAGTCTAGCTGAACCAAAGTCCTACAACTTGAAGTAGCTACTTCAAGACTGGGAGGAGGGGCAGAAACACAGAAACAGCTGGTCCCACACCTGTGTGCAACCATTAAAAATGGGGAGGGATATTTCAGCTGCAGAGATTCCCCCAGAGGAGGAAAAGGTCTCAACCCCACGTGAGGCTCCCCCTGCCCAGCCTAGGGTCTCAGTGCCAGGGACAGAAGTCCCCATAACTTCTGGTTGTGAAAACCAGGGAAGATTATAGCTGAGTGAGCCAGAGTCCCAGACGCTCCTCTTAAAGGGCCCGCGCATGGACTTACTTGCTGACGGACTCACTCTGAGCTCCATCCAGCACTGAGGCAGCAGCTCCAAAGGCGCCAGGGACAGACAGGGAGGAACAAAGTTGTCTGGTTTCACAACAAGGACTGGAGGGGCAGCTTTGTCCGGGATGAGGAGTTGGTGGAACCCATTGTCTCTTTGTTGAGCCCTCTCCCTTTCCGGCATGCAGACACAGGTAGCCGCCATATTTAAGTCTGCATCAACCGGGCCCCACCCCAGAGATTCTGAGACCACGCCCCTCCCAACTTTCTGGCCCACCCAAGCCGCTTCCAGTGGCTTTTCCATATAAACCGCCAACCTTGACTCATGCTGCAAAATTTTCTAAAATATCACAATATTTCACACACCCAAACATCTGATTTGAGCATGTCCTGGACCTTTGGCTGAGCAGCCCTAAGCCCTGAACTAGCAAAAGCCATCTTGGTTTGTGGATTGGCCTTTCCAGGCACCTCCCAGCACAACGTGGCTGGTGGATTGCTTTGTGGCTCATGCCAGGTGGCCCCGGCAGGGCACAGGCTGCAGCTGAATTTGGCTTACGGAAGGTCCCCTCCCAGGAGGCGCTGGGGCTGGTACGCCCACGGGCCAGCTTTAGTCCACGCTGGAGCATCACACTGCTGCCTCCAAGGACAACACACCCAATGGGCGGACTGGGCAGGCATCACAGTCCTGCTAAAGCAAATCCTGCTCTGTAGGTTCAGCCTCTGCACAACAACTCCACTGTAGTCATGGCCATTCCTCAAACCAATCAGCCCAGGGATCAATCCCTCTGTGGGGACAAAGCCCCAAAAAGCAGTTTCCAGGCTCTCGGCCTCACATAGAAAGGTGCTGGCTCGAGTAGTAAATGGCCATCAACTGTGATCAGATGGCCAGCAGCTGTGGCTAGTTGGCCACCAGCTGTTGTAACCCATAAGCCATTGGCCACTAATATAACTGCTGTGGCTACGCTAGCAGAAAGGAATGGGGGCTAGCAAAAGCGGATTGCAGAGAGGCAGATGCCGCCGGTGAGAATATAGTGATATGACTCCCCTACCTATGGCTCCGTGGGTGTTCCTTTTTGGCCTCACCATGTCCTGCGTTCTTATGTGGGGAGCGGGAGCAGAGACCCCGCTGAGAGCCCCGCCTGATACCCTGCGTGACACCCTCCCAATGAAGTGCAAACTACAACATGACACACACAGCCCACACAAGTGACACACCTGAAGCATGCTGCTCTGATGACCAGGGAGACTGTGCCATTGTTCCCCATGGGACACCTGCTACATAAGGCCACTTTACTAAGACCAGGAGCTCTACCTAATACGTAGAAACAAACACAGGGAAGTCACCAAAATGGGGAGAAAAATAAAAGAACGGAACAAAGTTCCAGAAAAGAAACTAAAGAAAATGGAGACAAGCAATTTACCAGACACAGAGTTCAAATACTCAAGGATCTCAGGGAGAACTTCAACAAAGAGACAGGAAACATAAAAATGGAGAGAGAAAACATTAAAAAAAAAAAAAACAGTCAGAAATAAAGACTGCAATAACTGAACTGAAGAATACATTACAGGGAATCAATAGTAGATTAGATGAAGCAGAGGATTGAATCAGCGATTTAGAAGAAAAGGTAACAGAAACCCAATCAGAACAGTAAAAAAAAGAAAGGAATCCAAAAAAATGAGTACAGTTTAAAGGACCTCTGGTACAACATCAAGGGTACCAATATTCGCATCATAGGGACACCAGATGGAGAAGAGAGAGAGCAAGGAATTGAAAACCTATTTGAGGATATAATGACAGAAAACCTTCCTAATCTGGCTAACAAAATGGATATTCAACAAGTTGGTTGTTACACAGTAGTCATGGGGATGTAGGGTATACATAAGGAATATAGTCAATAATATTGTCAAAAATATTAATTGACAATAATATTATAGTCAATATAATATTATAGTCAATAATATTAATATTGTAATAACTATATATTGTGTCAGATGGGTCCTAGATTTATTGGGGAACAGGTGGGCAGGGTGAAAGAGGTTGAAGGGATTAAGAAGTACAAATTGGTAGTTACAAAATAGTCATGGGGATGTAAAGTACAGCATAGGGAATATAGTCAGTAATATGATAATAACTATGTATAATGCCAGGTGGGTCCTAGACTAGTCAGGGGGATCACTTCTTAACCATTTATAGATGCTGTACATCTAAAATTAATATAAATAATATTGAATGTCAAAATAAATAAATAGGGTGTAAAAATATTTAAAAGAGGTTAGAAATATTTGAAACTAGCAGCTTAAAATAAAATAAATTTTTACATTAAAAAGAAAATACACACACACGCACACATGCACACATACACATACATACACATACACTTCACTTTTATAGCTTTTGCAAAGTTCTTCTCCTAAAATATTAAGAACAGCTATTATAAGTAGTAAACCAATTTTAGAGACAGAAATAAGTTACAAAAAATCATAACCATTAAGCAGTCATATTGAAATATAACTTGAAATAGTAAATTTGATCTGTTTCTTTTGATTAAATATGAAATGAAATCAATAAGCAACACTAACACCACCTCAAGGGTTACAAGTAAAGAGCAGACTCCATCAAAGGCAGGGCCACAAATGATTGGTCTGGCTGTTGGGTTGGCTTGAACAGTAGGAACCTGGTTAGCTGAGTCAAAACAGAACTGGTTAATTTTTTACTACCCTAACTGCAATTATGTAATAATAAAATTCTTGTTTATAACATAACCAAAAATTTTTGAAAATAGCTTTCAATGACTCTGTAAAACAATGATCATTCTTAATCTCAAGCATTTGTAGGCTGCGTTTTAAAATCGCCAAGATTTCTCTAAGTACTTCTCTAGCAACGCAAGAGGGTAGATTCTTCACAGAGTGAGAAAAGGAAAATACCCACTACAAAGAGGTTATGATTAATGCTTATTTTCCTTAGAATGGATAGTGAAATCAAAGTTGGAAATGCTTCTAGAGAAGGGACTGGTAGAAGATTAATAATTAACATATGGCAGCAATACAGAAATTCTGAAATGTAAATCTACTGAACAAAAAGTGGCATATTATGATAGACAGAATAGAAAGGAACGCTGATTGGGCTTGCAGGGTTTCTCTTTTTTAAAAAATGCAGACTTTCATTTAGACATGGACAACCGCTGAAAAGTTATGAAAGAGTGAGGGGAGGAAAGACTCTTTAACCAAAACAAATCAGGTTCACTTGTACCATTCCCCAGAGTCTCTTAAAAAAAGAAAAAGAAGAAAGTTTGACACATCACTTTGATATGTGCTTTGCCAGCCAGTTTCCTGCACTTTCCATTTTCTTCCCATCCCCTTTGCTCCCATTCTTAATGTTAGATTCTTTTTAAAAATCCATTCCAATTTTCCTCTAATATTTGTGTACAATTTTTCCTCCTTTTAACTAAGTTCCTTTTGAAATGCCTTTCTTTGTGTGTCACCAGGCAGGGGGCAGGGTCTTTGCTCTCCTCTTTGGCCCAGTTTACAGGGGCTCGGGGCTTCACCGGGAGCTCTCAGAATTGTGCAAATTGCACCCGGGCTTCAGTTGGAAGAGCCACTCATCCCGGCGACCCCGTGCTGTGCCCGAGTGCATCAAGGCCATGTCAACTCCTTGATGCTGCCTCACGCTGTGATCTTCCTTTGCACTGTGTCATATGTCACGATGGGTTTTCCCACAATGCATTCTTTAGTTCAGTGTCGGGAGGGGTGGGGGGTGGAGGAACAAATAATGTGCTCCTGTGGCAGCCAAACATGCTACCTGCAAGGTTGGGGAGCAGAACACATCTTCCTCCTCTGGAGTGAATTCCCTCAGCTGAAGCTGTCTTTTCCTTCCCGTTATTCTTACTCTCCCCCACCCCTCCCGTACTCTGACTTCAGATCCTCTGCTAACTGCTTTCAGCAGGTTACTGCTCTCATCTGGCAGGAAAATTTGGACTTGCAGACAATCTTTGTGAGTTCATTGATCCATCTGTTTGTGCTAAATGTATTTACACAATAAATAACAATATAAGGTGTTTTACCCATATATTGTCTATACAGAGCTGAGTCATGAAACCGTGTGAAAATGTGCAGAGGGCAGAAGATTCATAGGAATGGGCCATTGAGAAATCATCTCTAGATTTATGAAAATGCCGATTTTTAATTGCCAGTTCATCACCACTTTACTTTCTAAAAGATGATCATGGAGAACACCTCCTTTTCTATTTAACATAACCAAGTGCCAGTTTTGCTGCCCTTAATGTATCTTTCTGAGCTAGGATGAAGCCTTTTCCCTGATGATTGTTTACTCTGACTACTCACACACAATCTCTTTTACACAAGCCACATGCTGTACCATGTATGGTGTTTAGAGGTGTTCATAAAAACTTATACCTACCTGCCTTGTAGACTCAACAAAGAAAACAAACAAGACGTTAATCCTTGGAACAGCCATCTGAATGGATCAGTGGGGGCGGGAGGAATCAGACTTCCTCCCTGTCTCGAGGTTCCCTAGAGTTTAAAAAAAAAAAAAATCAGATCAGATCAGATGACAGTCACGTGGTAAAAGGCCGCCCTCTGCCCCCTGCTAGGCAGCACCAGCATCACCAAGAAATTGTTAGTAATTCAGACTCTTAGGCCCCTCCCCAGACCTACCAATTCAGAATCTGCATTTTAACAAGATCTCCACATGGTTTGTTTCCCTGTGGAAGTTTGAGAAGCACTGCACTATGGTGCTGTGCAAGTTTCTGAAAAGATTTAGCCTCAGCCAGTTGCATCTAGAAGTCCTGCCTTGAGAGCACACACAACCACCTTGTCTGGTATAGTCATACACTGCAAATGATATTCTCCATATCAACAGAGAAAGGGAAAGCTAAATAAAAACACTTACTAGGGGCAAACAGCTCTTTTCTATTTATAGAGAAATACATATAAAGCATATATAATTGTATATATATTAATGCACATGAAAATGGCTTAGCAGCAAAATAAAGACAGATCCTGGATTGCAATAACACTAGATGGAAGATGGAGAACCGTGATAAAGGTTAAAACAAAACAATTCAAATTTGCAGGTTGTGCTGACTGCATAATTCTGAAGGAGTTTGCAATATGATGTTCTACATTGAATCATTTAGATATTTACACTATACATAAATTGAAAATTATTTTTTTCCCTCTGAAATGAACCGCGGAATATGTGTGAGCCCAGCTCTACAAAGCTTACTTGCTCGCTCCTCTCTTTCTCTCATCACTCTTGTTGTCAAACCATGATTGGTTGATGCTATAGCAGGTCTCCTCATTCCCCTGAAAGTATTCTTTAAACTACTTGGTAGGCTATATCCTGCCTACAGGTTCGTTTCACCTCTGCCCTTATAAATACACTTGCTTTACCAATTCCGCTGTCATTTGTAACAAGGTGAATTCTTGGGCAATGTTTATTATAAGGTTCATGCTTGCTTATTGATACTTGCGTTTTAGCATATGCTTCTAAACATGAAAAATCTCATTTCACTAATGAAAAAGCTGAGTTCAAAGAATTCTTTAGAAGTGTTATGTATAACAATCATGAAAGAGTGTTCCCAATCATAGAGAGTCAGGCCTTGCTTTCCTCCTCTTAAAACACCACTCATGACAAGTATTGGGTGAATTCTGTTTCAATTAATTTCTTATCATTTCACCTTACTCCTTTATTTCTCCCTTATTACTAAGTACCCACTCTTTTTTAATTAATAGACTTTATTTTGGGGGCAGTTCCAGGTTTACGGAAAAATTGCACAGAAAGTATAGATTTATATATCCCCTCAAGCTCCTCCTACTTAGTTTAACCTATTATTAATATCTTGCATTAGTATGGTACATGTGTTGCAATACTGGTAAATAATTATTAACTAAATTTCATAATTTACATTCAAGTTCACTCTTCGTGCTGTACATTCAATAGATCTAAATATTCATTTTTTATTGTATCACTGCAATAATCATTTTTGGATTTTCTTTCCGCCTAATTATCTCTAAAGAAAAGTAACAATCTTCAGTTCATCACCACTTCACCAGAACTAAGTAGCAGCTATTGTTTCTTCTTTTTTGTATTATTCCCAATTCTACATACCAGCGTTTTCTCATTGAGTCATGCATTCAACCAATATTTATTGAGCAGCTACTACATTCAAAGGACCATGGTAAGTATTACTGGAGACCCAGGGATTTATCTAGCATGGACTCCATTTGTGGAACATAGGCTCAATTAGGAACAAAACATGTATATAAACAGTAAGACAAGGATTGAGGAGAGCGTAGGAGAAAATTCATGGCAAATTGAGTGGGTGGAAAAGGATGAGCTCTTTTGGGGGAAGGCAGAACTTGAGATCCTGGAAGGAACAATATAATTTGAAGATGTGTCAATGAAATATACGGACTGGCTAGTGATCACACTGAAGATAGAGAAATGTGGGTCTTGTAAGAAAGCTAAGAGTTCAGACTGGTTGACCACAGGATGAGTTAAGGGCAGGAATGGTCAATAAAACTTAGGATGGATTATTCATTTGTGTGGTGAATATTCTTAGAGTGTTTAGAGAGGTGCTTCTCAAACTGAGGGAACAAGACACCGCAGGGCTGCTTCCTAAAGCTATGTTTCTCATAGCATGCTACTTGGGTCAACTGAACAGAATCAATCTCCTGGGGTGCTTATTTCCAGGCTCTACCTTACACTCACCAAATCAGGATGGGGAGTAGGGGACAGGATGAATATAGAGACCAAGAATCACATTTTAACAAGCATTCTAGGTGACCCTTATGTAAATTAAAATATGAGAACTGCAGACAATTTTCCAGAGACAGTTGTGAAACGTACAAGAGCAAAATACTATTTTATAAACATTTTTAATTGAATACAAAATCCACACAAATTTTTAAAAACAAATACAAGACTTCAAAAAAATTATCTATGAGGTAGATCCACATTCACTCTCCCCTCTCACTGAAACTATTTGGATGAAAACATATGAGAAGCACTGTACCAAAAGCAGACAGAAGACTCAAATACGCTGCTAATATATGGAAGCATATACAGGTTTTTTGGCATAAACTCTGCTGTGCACCTCTGTATAAACATCGTCTTTATCTGCAATGATCAGCTTTGGCCTCCTACACAACTCCCCTGGTTTGATGGCAGGCCATAATAATGTCACTTGGCTATTCTTGAAAAACAGCTACTAAATGTTGATGATACTTACTGCAGCAATATTTATGTGAGAATCCTAAAATACGTGGGAAAATGTTTTGAGGGTGCACAGGCTGGTATAACCATAAATTCTGAATAATACTATAGTTGGGCAGGGACATAAAGTTCAGTGGCCTCTGATTTTCTAGACCATTTTCTTTGTTACTCTGTATAGTCACAGCACTCTTCTTAGTCTAAGCGGACATGGAGCTCTTTCTAGCTGGTTAACTAGCGAACTGAAGAATGTCGTGTTTGAGTTCTTCTTGGGTAAGCCTCATACTCCATAAAGAAACCAATTCAATGGCCAGTCCACAATCCGAATAACCAAACTATGATTCTGGGGCATTTGTCTCAGATTTTTTAAGATTAAACTTTACACCTTTCTGTCCAAGCAAAAGTGAAAACAGAAGGAAAATTGGAGTCTTCAAAACGATATCTATCATAGAATGTGCTTAAATGGCTGCTGATAAAAAAATAGAAAACCCTCCCTTTGAAAGAACTGTACTAAACAATGCAGATATGAGGACATACACAATTTATTACCAGAAAGACAGAGGAGTTGTACAGGCAAAAACAGTCAGACCCTGACTTAACACCAAATTACGGATCATGCAGGAGGGCAAATGGCTATTTCCCAGCTCCAATTCTCACCTCCCACCTTCTCTACTTTGGAAATTATTCCCCAGAATGGAGATGCAAAGCAGAAAGCACAAAAAGAATTTTGTCTGTTTGTTCTTCCTTCAAACGTTTGTAAAAACTTAAACAGTTATTCTTCAAGTATGTTGTGCTTCTGTTTTTGTGTTTTCCACAAGTAGCTGCTCTAAGTTATAAGACCATGTCACTGTCACTTTGGTAACGTGTCCCTCTCTCCATCTTTAGTACATGTCTGGAGCTTATTTCAGAGGTCCAGGGCAGCTACCGCCATCTCATTAGCTATTAAGCTTCTACCCTTTCTTCAATCAAAATAATTTTTTAATATCACATCAGACTTGCCCTAACAAAACCTCCCATCTTACCTAAGTTGCTATCCTTAGCCTCAGCTAATCTCATAATTAATGGTGAAAAACTGAAGCCCTTTGCTCTACATTCAGGAACACAAGAGAGCTGTCCCCTCCCTATCACCTCTGCTTTTCAACATAGTGTTGAAAAGCCTCGCCAGAGCAATCAAACAAGAGAAAGAAATATAAGGCATCCAAATTGGGAATGAAGAAGTTAAATTGTCACTCTTTGCAAATGACATGATGCTATGTATAGAAAACCCTAAAGACTCCACCAAAAAGCTGTTAGAAACAATCAACAAATACAGTAAAGTTGCCGGCTACAAAGTCAACTTACGAAAGTCCATTGCATTCCTATATACTAACAATGAAATCTCAGAAAAAGAAATTTAAAAAAATTCCTTTTGCAATTGCATCAAAAAGCATAAAATACCTAGAAATAAACTTAACCAAGGATGTGAAAGACCCATATGCTAAAAACCACAAGACATTTTTAAAAGAAATTGAAGACACAAAGAAATGGAAAGACATTCTGTGCTCAGGGATTGGAAGAATCAACACAATTAAAATGGAGGGATAGTGGATGGGGGGAGGGGGGTTCACAGTATGAGGGATATAAATGATGAACGTCTAAGTATTACCTTGTTTTGTACACCTGAAACTAATAAATAAATTAATTAATAAAAAAAAAAAAAAATGGCCATATTACCCAAAGCAATATACAGATTTAATGCAATCCCCATCAAAATCCCAATGGTATTTTTTAAAGAAATAGAACAAAAAATTATCAGATTTGTTTGGAACCACAAAAGACCCCGAATAGCCAAAGCAATCTTAAGAAAAAAGAACAATGTTGGAGGTATCACACTCCCTGACTTTAGCTTGTACTACAGGGCAACAATAATCAAAACAGCATGGTATTGGTAGAAAAACAGACCCATAGACTAATGGAATAGAATTAAGAACTCAGGAATAAAACCACATAAATATGGACATATAATTTTTGACAAAAAAGCAAAAAACATACAACGGAGAAAAGACAGCCTCTTCAATAAATGGTGCTGGGAGAATTGGATAGCCACGTGCAAAAGAATGAAACGAACGCTATCTATCACCATGTATCAAAATTAATTCAAAATGGATCAAAGACTTAAGCATAAGACCTGAAACAATAAACTGCATAGAAGAAAACATAGGTACTAAACTTATTGACCTTGGGTTCAAAGAGCATTTTATGAATTTGACTCCAAAGGCAAGGGAAGTAAAAGCTAAAATAAATGAATGGGACTATATCAAACTTAAAAGCTTCTGCACAGCAAAGGAAACCATCAACAAAATAAAGAGGCAACCAACTGAATGGGAGAAGATTTTTGCAAACAGTGCCTCCGATAAGGGCCTAATATCCAAAACATAAAAGGAACTCATACAACTCAACAACAAAAAAAGCAAACAACCCAATCGAAAAATGCTCAAAGGACCTGAAGAGACATTTCTCCAAAGAGGACATACAAATGGCAGACAAACGTATGAAAAATTGCTCATCACTAATCATCAGAGAAATGCAAATAAAAACCACAATGAGATATCACCTCACCCCAGTCAGAATGGCTATCATCAACAAGACAAATAGTAACAAGTATTGGAGAAGCTGTGGAGAAAAAGGAACCCTCATACACTGTTGGTGGGAATGCAGACTGGTGCAGCCGCTATGGAAGGCAGTGTGGAGGTTCCTCAAAAACTTACGAATAGAATTACCACATGACCCAGCAATCCCTCTCCTGGGTATCGACCCAAAGAATCTGAAAACATTTATCCATAAAGACACGTGTGCTCCAATGTTCATTGCAGCTTTGTTTACGGTGGCCAAGACATGGAAACAACCAAAATGTCCTTCGACAGATGAATGGATAAAGAAGTTGTGGTATATATACACAATGGAATACTGTTTGGCAGTAAGAAAAGATGATATAGGAGCATTTGTGACAACATGGATGGATCTTGAGAGTATAATGCTAAGCGAAATAAGTCAGACAGAAAAAGCAGAGAACCATATGATTTCACTGATATGTGATCTATAAACCAAAAACAGCAAAAGAACAAGACAACCAAAACTCATAGACACAGACAATAGTTTAGTAGTTACCAGAGAGTAAGGGGGTGGGGGGTGGTAGATAAGGGTAAGGGGATCAAATACATGGTGATGGAAGGAGAACTGACTTTGGGTGGTGAACACACAATGGGATTTATAGATGATGTAATGCAGAATTATACACCTGAAACCCATGTAATTTCACCAACCATTGTCACCCCAATAAACTTTAATTAAAAAAAGAATACATATTTTTCCTTTGCAAAATAATATCTATACATATACACATCATATATATACACAAACATATATGCATATATATGATTACATGATATATATAATATACATGATTTTTGAAAATGTAACTTTACATTTTCAGAAATATTTCTCTGTTTAGTGTAAGCAGTTGATGGCAAAGACTATCCAAGAGCTCTTTTTCCTTCTTTGCCTCTTTTCCTGGTCCATCTAAATTTAACACTTATATTTAATAGTAATTTGGTGTGAGAATGAAAACGCCTCTCTATCCACCCTTGAGTGTAGAGCAGTAAAAAATAAAAAGTTATGATAGTATTCTGGTCTTGAGAGAATCCGAATGCCTGTTTATTTCTCTTTTGTGGAAGAGCACTTGAAAAATAAAATGTGAAACCCTGTCCCAGTGTGAGATTAAAAGCAGAGGGAGGTTATCCTCATAACTACAAATGATCTACACGAAGAGAACAAGTAATGATGAGTTTTTGAAAATGATAAGATTGTAGCAATCCGAAGCACTGCAAGAAATTGGCAAATTGTAAAACGAGCAGAAGGAGCCACAGCAAAGCTCTAATTTTGTGGGCTCTCCAGATTCAGCAAAAGGAGGAGACGCAGGCGGCAGGAATGCTTTTCTTCTTTCCTGGGAGGCCAGACCTTCTAAATCATGAGGTACAAGAGGTTAGCTGTGTGGTCTTGATCAGAGAGAATTGAGCATAATGACGACAGAGCACAGGACAGTTAAGATATCTGTAAACTCATTTCTGTCATAGCTTTAGGGACACAGAATCCTGTTGGCTTTATTGAGTGTGGTAACTGCCAGCATGTTATGGACATTAACAGGGTCTGCAGGAGTGACCGCCACTGTTGACTAGATAGCTCCCTTTGAAACAAGATTAAGTTCCAGGGATCAGGCAAAGTGGTGCCAGTCTAAAGAATGGGAACTTCTTCATTGGCTACGACTCTGGAGGCTCCTGGAAGTTAATGATCGTCTAACGGAACTAACTCTTTGATATCTGCAGATCAGAATTCTATCCCGGTTTAAAATTCCTTATTCCTTTAAAATGAAACTAAGGGCAAATAAAACCCTAATAATGAAGCTAGGCTGTACCCAAATGTCATAGGTACTTTGTAGATCTATTAAAACCCATCCCCAAATATTTTGAAGGGTATTTGGGATTTCTCTGTCATAGTCATGAAAAATGGACCCTTAGAGATTCCAAGCAACCGTGACCTCCTCGTGCAGATCAGCTGCTCCCTATACCAGTCAGTTGGTTAGGCAGTCCTCCCTTCTCTACCAGCCCCAAAGACCCACTCCCCCCTGTGCCATTATGAACCTCCCTGGCCTCTGATGTAGCCTCTTGACGGTGTCCCCATCTCCGTCTCTCCTTCACACCCCGGACCCTGTGCCTAACCTGGCCTCTAGCTTCCTTAAGGTTGCCCCAAACTCTTGCACTTAAGCTTTCCACACCTGACAATGACAGAGCAACACACCACTTCTAGAAAAGTGAATAATTAGAGTCTCCCCCTCATTCACTATAATCTAATGGCTATTTTTATAAAATCTTCATTGCTAATAATTTTCCAAATGTCAATATTGCTTACTATTCTCTTTATTTTTGTTGTTAAAGAGAAAATGTAAGCACTTGGCTCAACATCTTAAATATGGTAAAATGTAAAATGAGCTTCATACAAAACTTCATGTCTTACTTTGGTCATTTTCACAGTATACTTTTTAAATGTCTCTAACCTCTTCAATTCACTCAGCTTTCACTAATTCTTTCATTCAAAAACTTTTATCCCTTCCATGTTCTCAATTTTTGCATTATAAAATATCTCATCCAAGAGAGTTTTTCTGTGATTGCTGAGTCATAACTGACGCTTTTTATTCTTCCGATTATTTGAATGCAAGCATTTCCAAACTGGTTTTATTTCCATTGATTTTCACACATATTTATCCTTTCTCATCCTAAATAATGGATTTTTCTTCTTCTCTATGCCTATATTTAAATATTTCCCTTATTTGTATATGTACATTCCTGTGCAAAATAATTATAGCTACAGTGTGTAATTATGGTTTAATCATTGCATCCATTCTGTTCGATGATCCCTTTACTGAGTGGAATTACATGTCGAGTTAAGACCCTTATCAAGTGTTAGTTTTCAAAGAATAAGCTATGCAGTCTTGCTGAGTTTTTCCCAGCACTTGCCTTTTCCAGAACAAAGCATTCTTCCAGAGTGAATGGTTTACAAAAATCTGATAGCAATTCAGTCTGAGAGAAAAAGTGAAAACTCTATATTTTAGCTGTGTTGCAGGCAAGAAAGAACTGTGAAATTGAATCTATCTTCAAAACAGAAATTAACTGACTTTTTAAGACGCATTAAATGGTTCACCTTTTAAGAGTCAACTTTTTAGGATGTATTTGAATTGAGTTTTTCAAATATCAACAGCTCTTTATCTTCCAATGGCTGCTCTTTTCTTTTCAGATATTTCGCTCTGATGAAACTTCATTGGAAATAAATAAAATTAATATGGAATCTCTACTCTATCTTTGATTTTTATTTTATCACCTCAAATTCTCTTCTAAAAATAGAGTGTAAATCAATCAATAAATAGAATAATATCTTTATTAGTAATATTAATGGTAAGTTCCTACGTGCTGGGTACTCTGCTAAAGTGTTTACATGGATCATCTTTTTTAATCCACAGACAAAATGATGTTGCTCTTATTATTTTCCTCATTTTACAGATGAGCCAACAGATTTTTAAAAGATTAAGTGACTTCACAAAGTCACACAAGTATTGTGATTATACCATCAATAGTAAGTGACCTCATTTGAACCCACATACTGATGAGATCTACAAACTTTAAGGTTATATAAGGTACATAGCATTTCCCAAGGTCATCATGGAAAAATCAGGATCTATTACCTTAAAATTACTGAGAAATTGGAACCTCACACTGTGTGTATATTTCAGTATCCACTACAGTGGGTACAATATGCCCAGGAGGATTTCTGGGAGATCATAACATGCATTTGAGAACTTTAAATCACTCTGGTCTCTCAGGCCCATTGGCACCTCCTGGCAGCTGTATTTTCACTTTTTATTATAACCAATGGGTTTTCTAACAATCAGATTACAAGCAAGAAAAACCAACCATAATTTTGCAAGCTTCAACCAACACCCTTTCGATTTGCTATGTCTCAAATGAGCCACAAAAATCATCATATATGTGTATGTAATATGTACATATAGATCATATTATATGATATGGCATATCATATATACTATATTATAGATAACACCAAAAACAGTTTATTACTTTGCATATCTTTAAAGGACATGAGCTATTTATATACTTTTTTTATTAGTTTCAGGTGCACAAGACAAAGTAATACTTAGACGTTTATCATTTATATCCCTCACACTGTGTGAACCCCGCTCCCCCCATCCACTATCCCTCTGACATCTGTCAGAGGGATACACAGAGCCATTACATTTCCATTGTCTCTATTTCTAATGCTGTACTCCACTTCTTGTAAGTATATACATACATATATATACATATATACATATATAATTATAGTTGGCATTCATTATTGTTCAGCTTCAGGTGTACAGTGCAGTGATCAAGCATCTACAGCATCCCTGAAGTGGTCTCCCAAATGGGACACGTGTCCATCAGATACCCTACAAAATCTTTACAACATTATTGATTACGTTCCCCAAATTAATTTTCAAAACCCCATGGCCACCTTGTGGTTACTGACTGTTTTCTAATCCCCTCACCTTCTCCCTTACCCCACCCCCCCCCGCCCATCTAGCAACCCTTAGTATTTCTCTTTATCTCCAAAACTGTTTCTGATTAGTTCATTCACTTATTCTTTTCTTTAGATTCCGCATATAAGTGAGATGATATAGTACTTGTCTTTCTCTTTCTGACTTATTTCACTTAACATAATGTTCTCTAGATCCATCCATGTTGTTGCAAATGGTAAAATGTCTTTCTTCTTTATGGCTGCATAATACTCCATTGTATACATGTACCACAGCTTCTTAATCCAGTCATCTACCGATGGGCATTTCAGTTGTTTCCATGTCTTGGCTATTGTGTATAGTGCTGCAATAAACATAGGAGTGCATAAAGATTTTTGAATTGGAGTTTTGGGTTTCTCCAGATAGACACCTAGGAGTGGAATTGCTGAATCACAAGGTAGTTCCATTTTCAGATTTTTGAGATACCTCCATACTGTTTTCCATAGTGGCTGCACCAATCTGCAATCCCACCAACTGTGCACTAGCGTTCCCTTTTCTCCGCATCCGTGCCAGCACTTGTTGTTTGTTGATTTACTGATGATAGCCATTTTGACTGGGGTGAGGTGGTATCTCATTATGGTTTTTATTTACATTTCTATGATGGTTAGTGAGGTTGAGCATTTCTTCATATGTCTGTTTGCCATCTGAATGTCCTTTTTAGAAAAATGTCTCTTCATGTCCTCTGCCCATTTTTTAATTGGGTTGATTTTTTTTTGGAGTTGAGTTGAGTGAGTTTTTTATAAATTTGTGATATTAACCCCTTATCAGATATATCATTGCCAAATATCTTTTCCCATTCAGTAGAATCCCTTTTTGTTTTATTGTTGGTTTTTTTTGCTGTGAAAAACCTTTCTAGTTTGATGTAATCCCACATGTTTATTTTTTCTTTTACTTCCCTCGCACGAGGGGATATATCAGTAAAAATCTTACTCCGGGTAATGTCTGTGAAGTTTCTTCCCATATTTTCTTCTAGGTATTTTATGGTTTCAGATCTTACATTTAAGTCTTTAAGCCATTTTGAATTTATTTTTGTATGTGGTGTAAGGAGGTGGTCCAGCTTTATTTTTTTGCATGTGTCTGTCCAGGTTTCCCAGCACCATTTATTGAATAGACTGTCTTTACCCCATCGTACGTTCTTACGTCCATTGTCATAGATTAAATGGCCATATAGGCATGGATTTATTATTTATATACTTTTATCATGAGATGTTTGTTTGCCTTTCAATGTAAATTATTTTATTCAACATAATCTAAATGTGAAATATTTTTGAATAATCTTATATGTTGTATAGGAAATCACCAAACATATCACAGAAATTAGTTCTGCTCAAAGAATTCAAAGCAATAAACATCAAAACTCAAAAAGACTCAATTTAAGGATTTTGCAGAGTCTCAGGCTTATGATACAGATTAATACTATCATTTCCTCCATGAACCACAATTATATCAATTAATGGAAATTTTCTGGTAACAAGATGCTAATAACAGACGTTTTATTATTTATACACACACACATACCCTATGTACACAACACACAAATAAAACGAAAGTGGTAGTTTAAGCTCCACTTCTCCAGCCAACTCTCAGTAAAATAATTCCCGTTATTTGTAGCCTGGTTGCCCATAAAACTTTCACCAGCTGAATAAATATCTGAGTTCTGCCCTGTCTTTGTTTCCATTTACTTGCATAGCTGTGAGCCCCTTTGCACTGCATGGAGATAGACCGCCAGGAGCCCCGTTCCTAGTGGTGTTAACAGGAGTTGAGTGCTTAATTTCCTGCACGCTGCATATAAAAGCACCCTTATGCATCAGGCTCCAAAAGCATAATATGAAAAAGAGTAAACACTGGTTTTATATGGAATCCTTTGTATACAAATTGTCCCAAAGAGCTTTACAAACAACGAATATAAAACTGATAGCACAGGAAAGGTGCAAACAAATGCAGCAGCCATTGAGTGCTCAGCAATAACTCACACAGAGGCCTCCCTGAAATGTCAAAAGCCAGATAGATGATAGATAGATAGATAGATAGATAGATAGATAGATAGATAGATAGATAGATAGATAGATAGATAATCTTCCCCAGTGATCCTTCCCAAAACAAAGTGTGTGCATATGATGCTTGCTGTCAATCACAGACCTCCACTCACACTTAATATAAGGGAAGTGAAAATTCCTTATTTAAAGGATTGATACAATAACTTGCACAGGACAGTTCCATGGGGAACACATGGTGTACCAAATTTAAATCAACTTACTTGGTGCCAGGTTACCAGACCCAATCACTGCTGGGTAGGGTTTAAATATGACTCATCACACCTACCCCCAGCTCCATCGTCCTCAACCCCTTCCCACCCACAAACACCCCTAAATATCAATCTTGAACAACAAAGAGTGAGGACTTTAATACCCCACACTCAGCATTTTTCTTGCCCTCATTTTCTTGTTATTCATTTCATTACATAAGTTGTGTTCATGCCTTCCTCACCAAATTAATAGTTCATAAGAAATCCTATGCTGTTATTTCTGTAGCTCCCATACCTCACTGCTACCCTCAATTGACAGCATCTACCCAGGTTCTACTGAGCTAGTTGCAACTTGGTAACAGTTTCTCAATAAAAACTGACTAAATAAATGTGGTAAAGTTATTCCAGGACAGAGACTTCAAAAGGAAGAAAGTTAAATTTCATATCTTTAGTTTTGCATAGGCTGTATCATGATCATTACATGAATACATTTTCTTTTCTTTTTTTTTTTTTTTAATGTTAGTGGAAAGAAATGAGCCTTTCCAACAACCCATTTAATCAGTAACATCCACATATCCCTCGTCAAAATTTCTGGGAAGCTATTTGGGTCCACAACAAGCTAGTTCTGATGGAACAGCATGAAAAGCAAAACTTCCAATCATTGGTTGTTGTGCTGGGAAGTTCTCCCAAAGCATTCCTTAGCAGAACAGCTGTACGTTGTCCTCTTAAAATGAGGGGACAGTCCTGCCAGGATTCTTGATGTTAATATCTGCTCGACAGTTGCTACAAAGGAAAGGAGAAAGACAAACTTTTTTCTCCCCTTGAGGTTTTCAGAAATGGTCCTTGTAAGCTGTGGTCTTGGATCACCTCATACCAGTGCTGACACACAGATTTTTAAGGTTAGGAATCAGTAGGATACAGAGGAGATGGATTAAATGGATGCCCCAGTCCCACTCCTTTCCCCTCTACACTTTAGTCCTCTCCACAGGGGAGGCTCTCTGAGGGATCGGTCTGGGCCTGCAGCAACCTTTTAAGTGCAAGGGTTTCTTCTCCTCTGTTTCCAGTGGGTTTCATTTGGGACACTGGGCACTGCTCACTCAGCCCATCTGTTCCTTAACCCCAGTTCTTTCAAGGCTCCTAAAGCTCAGACTATAATTCATTTTGTCGTTTAACCACCCCATGACCCTCCTTTCCCCTCCCGTGGGGCAGTTCCTCCATTCTCTTATCTGGGTTCACGGTTTGGAGACCGATGGCAATCAGGAAACTCATGCATGGGTCAAAATCATACCACGTTCTCTTGATTAAAGGTAATATATTTTGTCTTCCAAAAGAACTTTAGATCAGAGGCAACTCTTCAGATCCTAACATACCCAGAGCCGTGTATAGTCTCTGGAGCCAGACTGTCTAAGTTCAAATACTGTCTATACAACCTCAAGTTATGTGACCTTGGGAAGGTGACATTCACTGTGCTTTAATTTTAAGTAGGAATAATAAGAGTACCTACCTCGTATGTTTTATATTTGGATTAATTGAATTACATATATATAAAGTGTATTTGGTACATAGAAGCACTATATGCATTTATATCTATTGTTTCTGTTATTACCAACAGGTAATAACAGAATTACCCACTCTGTTCTGGATTAGAGTATGATAGCAACTATAACAGGCAAACACTGAAATCTCAGTGATTTAACAAGATAGAAATTCATTTCTTGGCTTCAACGTCCAACTGGATATTCTGATTGGTGAAATGGATTTCTTCCTTGTGGTGATTCAGTGATACAGGCATCTTTCATCTTGTGACTCTGCCATCCCCTAGTCAGCTATTGGATCTTCTCTGACCAGCAGATCAGGGATGAGAAAGAGCAGGGAGCAAGGAGGATTATGAGGGCAGTGTTTAAGGGACTGGCTTGGAAGAGGTCATACTCCACTCCCTCACACATCCCATTGGCCGGCACCCAAGTCACATGGCCACACCTAATTGAAAGGGAGCGTTAGTCTAGTTGTGTGCCCAGGAGGAAGGCTTCAGTGATCATATATTAGTTTATTCTCTCCCACAACCACCTCATAACCCTCAAGGGAAATTGTTCCTGAACAAACCTCAGGGCTAATTTAAGGCTGAAGCAATTTAGACACTAATTAACTCACTTTGAGTTATCAACTCTTTGACATTATCTCCTATCAACCATAAGCTGTCCTCCCTCTCATTTCTTTATCTTTATCAACATGAAGCAATGAGGTCTTCAAGCTGGATGATTTGGGGGTTGGGGAGGAGGAAGGGAAAGCCTTATATTTTCAGGTTGATTGTTTCTGTCATAGGGAGTTGTACAAATAAGGAGTCACTAAGCCAAGTCTGGCCTGGCCCTCTGAGGCTGAGCCTCAGTGCTGGGAAGTGCCCCGGGACTCAAACATAATTACTCCACCTCCCAAATCCCAGCCCTGCCCCTCACTAGAGATTCCTGCCACACACTCTCTTCAGCTCTATGTTGGATTATCAAGTGGAATCTAAGCAGCCTCTATTCTGCCACGCCAGGAATGGAACTACCTCCTCATGATCAAGGATCCTCTTATGTTGTCTTTCTCTGTGTCTGAATCTCCAAATTACCTAAAGACCCCCTTCCCATCTAGAGATAAAAACACTGTATTAAAGAGTTCTGCCCCAAATCCCTGTCTCTTCTTGAAGGTTCCTGGTTTTATGCTCAAAAATAAAAGGATTTCATTTTCATATTGCTACTGCCCAAAGTCAGTCACGACTTGGGGTTATAAGAATTTATCTTCAGATCCCACCCCTGGTCTTGGTTCTGTGTGTGCTATTGGTTGGATTGCTCTGCTACCAAATATCTTCTCAAAACATGAGAGACCCTAAAGGTTTGGTGCTGATATTATATAGATTTTGGCTTAATTCACCCTTCTTGTAACTCCTGCATTCAGGCAATGTAATGCAGTAGTTAACACAATTCTGGACCCAGATTGCATAGGTCCAAATATTGGTTCTGTCGATTACTACGACAGGTCTATGCGACCTTTAGCCAATTGCTTAATCTTCACATAGCTCAGTTTCCTCATATATTATGGGAGTAACAATCATCCCTACTTCATTGGTTGTATAAGTGTTAAATAAATTAATACATATGGAGTACATCAAACATGGTTAGGCACATAGTAAGTATTCGCCACCATAGTCATAAGCTAAGGTCCACCATTTTTTCACTATGTAATAAACATGGTTTCCTTAAAACAAAATTTGCCAACTCTGAACTATAAATGAATATACCAAGGATATAGATTCTCTCAGTCCTCGGAGAGGCCTGGCAAAGCCTTCAGTCACCTCCTGCTATGAGCAGCCTCAGTATACTTCACCCCCAAATAATGTACAATGTTATCATTATTCTATGTGTCATAATGTGACAAAGCAGGAGAGCACTCCCTCAAAAGTTTCTAGAGGGACTATGATAAAAAAGAAGGTTTTATTCTACTAGAGGTGAAACAGAGCAAGCAAGGCTGTACTCACCTAATTTTCCACTACGTCAAGGCCATTAACGTCTGACCCAGGTTTCTGAGAAACCTTTCACAGGGGCAGAGGATCACACTAGGAGAGAGAAGGCCAGAGGATGCTAGAATTTCTTAAGCACTGACCTGAAAATTTCTACCAGTGGCCTGAAATGGGAATTATGGACAGTGTCTGACAAAGGGAGACTCACTGCAGGTACACTTTTCCATTCTTGGAATAACAGAATTCACCCTGGGCCTGGTTGCGGTTCCCATGGGAACACTCAGTGCTCACTCAGCCACACTTGGAGAAGTCTGAATCTCCCAGACTTCAAATCTGTGAGCTACCTGGCACCTCTGGGCTCACATGTCTTGCAAATCCCCAGCCCTGTCTGGTTCCCGAAATCATTCATGGAGTTGACAAATTCCGGTAGTGTCTCTCTAGCTACCCATATGTCAAACATTTTTTTAAAAGTATGTACACCAATTGTGTCCATAGGTGTAGGTCTGAAGACAGTCGTGTTAAGCCTCGGACTTGTATAACAAAATAAAGAATATTAACAGACATCCAAGAATCACTCTGGCACTGGTTCAAAGTCAAACTCTGACTTCTTTCAGGTCTCCTTCAATTAGCCCTTCTTCAAGTCAACCCACCACACAATAATGTGATTAATAAAGTCTTTCCTTCCTCAAATCCACAATGCAAAAACATCTTTTGCTTCAAACAACAATCGTAATGGTTTGGTTTTTACAACACCTTACAATTTAAATGATGCTTTCACATGCTTTGTCATAGAAAAAAACAAAAATCCAGGGAACTGCTTCCATTTTCGGATTCCTCCCAATACTAGTTCCTCCTAGTCATATAGGACTTAATTTGGAAGGGGGTGATTTTGAGACTCTTGCTAGAGTCCAAACACCAGAAGAACTTTTTCCTTCCATTATAAATGATCAGTATGTTAACATGAA
The DNA here is from genome assembly GCF_964194185.1 of Rhinolophus hipposideros. NCBI lineage: Eukaryota > Metazoa > Chordata > Mammalia > Chiroptera > Rhinolophidae > Rhinolophus > Rhinolophus hipposideros. Next base: position 55,155,795 of record NC_138049.1, on the reverse strand, counting down.
GCACTATCATTTTCTGAGCACTAACAATGGGCCAAGAAAATGCTCTAATAGTTTCTGTATTCCTCACTAAGATGTAAGCCAAGTGTCCTTTAAAGGCCAAGGAAATTCACATTTTCTTGATCCAGCAGCTTAAAACTTCCTGGAGATGCCTAATTAATCTCTCAATCCCTGAGGACACATAGTAGGTATTGAATAAGCTTCTGATAAATTAATTCCTTAAATAATTAGTATAATTATCTGCTCTGAGCTCTTTCAAAATTGATGTCTCAATGAAATACGTTCAATATTTCACACTTAGAATCATTGAGATTTACAATAAAGCACATACCTTCAAATCAACTAGGGAGTTGATTTATACACGAATCAAAACATTGCTTCTTCATTAGTTTAATTTTCAATCTAATAACAATAGCTCATATAGTTCATTATTTCAAAGATTTTAATATGTAGAAAAATATGCATTTTAAATTTTGAGTTGTCCATCAATTTTTATAGAGCCGATTCTTGTTATGATGAATGATTTAGTCAAAGCTGCCACAGTTAGTTAATGCACCTGATCAGAAAAGTACTTGTACTTCATCAGTTTATCATTTACTACTTTTATATTGGAATTTTCAATCAGCGCTACCTTAAAAGTGATTCTAATACTTTCCGTTTTCAACTTTTGTGGTTCCAGAGAAATGTGCTTAAAATAATTATTTTAATAACTTAATGGATTTAATATTTTATGTCTCAGTGAAATTTAGTTACCAATTTCACACAAGTACCCTTAATGCTTACAAATGCTGTGTTACCATGGGCAGATCAGAGAGATCTAATTTACCTGCTTAAATTTATCTCGTGGCACTTTAAATTCTTGTTTTTCTTTGACTTTTTATGTCACTTTTCACACTTTCATTGCATAAAACCATTCTAATATTTTTAGAATTTAAACACTACTGTTACTTGCATGAATATCATGTTATCGTCAGATAATGATGAAGGCAAAATTAATTTCACCAATATTTACAATGGAGTATTTACCATTATTTGCAGATTTTTGTAATTTCAATGAAAACATTTATATTGCCATTTTTTGTAGGTCAAAACAATCTAATGTTAAAATTTCATATGGTTTGATCTAATACAAGAACACATTCTAGTCTTGAATTACAGCAGCTAAATTTTTTTTTAATTTCAAGAAGCTGCATGGTATAGCAGAAAGAACATGAATAGGGAGTTAGTCATAGTTTTGAATCTCAGCTCTGCATACATACTAGCTCTGTGACCTTGTAAAACTCCTTAACTTCTCTGAGCCCTTAATTGTCTCACTTATCAAACAGTAATTATTACCTGGAAGGTTATCACAAGAGTTAAATAAAAAAACATATATAAATCACCAAGCACATTGCCTGGAAAAAGATATTCAACAAATATTTAATCTTTCCTCTTTATTCTTTTTCCTAAATGGAAATCTAATTGGTCTGAAAACTGTAGTCTGAAGGGCAATTGACAAATTGGTCAAACAAGCACTTCTAATTTGTTGTATGAATTGTGTACGTGTGTCTGTGTGTGCATGCATGCACATGCATGGTGAAATGAGCTACATGTCACACTATAATTCGATTTGCCTATCTGGCAAGCATTGCTCTTATTAAATGTCTCCCATTTATTTTTATCTCAAATATAAATTCAGGGAAATTTTCATTTTTGTTACAAAAAGACTATTTTATGAATTATTAATCATTTAACAAGTTCATTAAATTATGTCAGGGTTACTAACCTAGTGCTTTTAAAATATATTAGCTACCTGATTTTACTACTATGACACTGACTATCAAAGAAAACTGGAGACCTTTTTCCCTTCCAAATGATTTCCTTACTGTTCACTTTGAGAAACTAATGGGCAGCAAGTTTCAGTCTTTTCTCAACGGAATTTTCCTTTCTTTTAGACATCCACTAAGAATTTATATCATGTCTGCCTGTGATTTGAGAATCTATGACTCAAGAAAACAAAATGGTATTTTAAATGATTTCTACTTTTCCAAAATTGCTTTCAAAGAAGGCACAATGGAAAGAGTAGTAATTTTTAACATACCAGTGTTCCCAGGGCCAAATGCTTTGTTTGTAGCTTTGTATTCTTTGTTAAAAAAAAAAAAAAAATCTGTCCAGTTTAATTTCTGAGTTTTACTGAAACCTTACCAAGTTTTTGTTGCAGGCTTCAGTGCTTTATATAGTCCGTTTTGTCCTTTGATCTCCTGCTTTAGTCCTCTGGCGTTAAAGCAGAGGTCGGAACTAAACCCTCCTCGACTCCTGACTTTAAAGGATGAGACGCTACATGCAGTTAAAATGTAAGAGCAAAAATATTCACATCACTTATACCTTACTGATCAAGTCTTAAATTCTAGTGATGATATGAAAGAAGGGATTATTCTATTATTGACATTATATTTAAACTATCTGGGGTTGATAGTTTTCTGTTTTATGGCAAAGATTAGAATGTTACTTCATTTATCTCAAGACATGTTCAAGAACAGCAACTGAAGTGATCTTTATATGCAGTGTAAAACTATGTACCTTCCTGCCAAAAATTGTTATCGACCGCCCATTGCACCTAAACAAAATCTAAATTCCTCACTAGGTGTTGGTGGCCACTGGCTACCCAACAACTAAATTCCCTTTTTATAGTGGCAGCAAATTCCCATTTTGTGAGTCTTCCTGAAGCCAAGGATCCAAGCATTTCTTCTCCAACACTGACCACTTAGGGCACACAGCCATGACCTATGTTTGGCCATTTGGGCCCCTCCACGTGAGATTCTGAATCCTGAGAGAAGGCCATAGAGCCTTCATAGGGTGAGAAATTCTTCCTTATAGATATCAATTAGCAGCATTAACTGTCCAGTGCGGGCACAAACATCAGCATTATCCTAAGTAGATAGTTTCTTCTTTTATTCTTGCTTGGTTCCTGCTCATTTTCCAAGCCTATTTCTCCATGTTTTGTCTTGGGTTTTAATCAGTTATGAATCGTATCCACTGCATTACAATAAATTCCTTTCTGCTTAGGATAGCCATAGCTGCCTTCCATTATTTGCAACCAAGAACCTATCTGACTGTTACCTGGCCTATTAATCTTTACTTTCAAGCAAACTCTCCCTCATGTTGACAGCATTCAGGTTCACTGGACTTTTCAGCTTCTCAAACATTTGAATCTCTTTCCTTCCTCTGCACATTCAGTTCCCTCTGCTGAGAGCTCATCCCTCCCCCCACACACACACTTACTTACATGGCTAGCTCCTTTTCTTCTTTTGGGTCTGACTTCAAATGCCACTAATTCAGAGAGACTGTCCCATGTGGGAGAGACGAGCCTATGCCCATGGTGCTTCCTTCTTTTCTCCTCCTCCGTCTTCTTCCTTCGCATGAATATTAGTCCATTAGTTGACAATTTGTAATTTCTGGAGAGCACACAAACAATAAACCACATATTCCTGGGATGATAAAATGCAGAAAAAGCTAAAATTTTATATCTATACTATTAGCATTTAAATTCAGCATATATCGCATGCAGAGTGTACATCACTTTGAACATGAAGTTTAACATTAACAAAGGTGTAAATATCACACTTTATGTAAATTCTCTTCCCCCAGGTTCTCAGGCATAATCCTCAAGCCATAAGATAAATTATCTAAAGAGTCAGGTTTAAACAAAAAGAGACTGGAAACTTAGAGATCGTAGAAATTCTAAAACTCAGAATGCAGGCTTTAATCTGAGTGTTATAAACTTTTTACCAAAGAACATTTTCTTGGTATGTATAATGCCAATAAAACTAAAGACTGATGTCTCAAAATTCTTTAGCTTTTGTATATAAGCAAGCTGAAAGGGACTTCTGCTGGTTTTTGTTAAAGCAATAGTGTTACCCGATTCTTATATTTTCCCTATGCTTAGGGACATTAAAATGAATATTTTCCTACTATAAATTGAAAATCTTGAGACTTGAGGCACACTGAATTAATCTGTGCTGAAGAAGCAAGAAAAGATGACAACAAAGATTGAAAGATCACCTTGGCTTCTTTGAGACCCCTGTGGTGTGTGTGTGTGTGAGTGTGTGTGTGTGTGTGTGTGTGTGTGTGTATTTATATATGTACTGTGGGCCTTTAGCATAGAGGCTTCTGAGAAAGACACAATAGAATCACCAATAGGCATGCTAAACAGCATGATACTTGGGCACAATGCCCATTTATGGAATAAAAAAAATTTTTTTTTTCCTCCCTGGAGCAGCAAGAAGAGTGCCACCATACTTTGTCAATTCCACTTCACGTTATTATGCTCTTCACCCCCTTCATTAAAGCACTGGTATGCAAGTGATCATTCCTAATAATAGGCTCTCCACTATTAGAAGTGGGCCTTTTTCATTTTTCACCAAATTATGAAATAGCTTCCCATTATAACTTACGTTCTGTATACTCCAGCCAAGACTTTTCTCTCATCTTAAAATGCTGTGCTTTAAATGGGCCTCTAATGTATAATTTTATTGTTTGAGCATTTCATTTTCTTTTTGATTTATGTTTCTTTATAGCTGGTTAGACAGCTCTTTGTGATCTTTTGATGAAAGATTCTACATAAATAAAATTGACTGAGAAGGGGGACCTTGATGGAGAATGCTCTCTGCACTCTGCAAACTTAAGATCAAGATTCAAGTTTCAAATTAAAGATTCAAAGGATGTTCCAGCTTTTCCCCCCTTTTCTGTTTATTACGTTAAAAATCCAGATTAATATTGGTAATTTTATCCTATGCTGGAATTAATCTGCTATATATTGTCTGAAGGGGGTAGTTTTGGATTTTTTTAACCAAAATTTATTGAAATGCCAACGTTAGAATAAGTAAATAATTATAAAGATTATGCTGAACGAATTCAGCACCACTTAGCCTTTAAACTTCCAGCTTAAAAAAATATATATAATTAGTATTTAGAATAGTCAACCAAATAAATGCCTAACCAGTAGTTATCTGAAACACTTGAGGTTTTTTGTTATTTCCAAAAATCCTTTTAACAATTTTAAAAAATATTTTCCTATTTATTTAATCCCAGGGTATCAAGTAGTTTTAATTGTCAATGAATCACTGATGCAACCTAAGAAAATCCCTTTTCCTTATTACACTGCCTTGCCTAATGCAGAGATCTGAAATTTTTTCAGTGAACTTAAGAAAATAGTATATACATGTTGTAATTTGTGCTTCAGTCTAAACAGTCTTTTGTTTCTTTTTTGTTCTTTAAAATAACTTCCAATTTTAAATAATAGTAACTGCTGTTGTTTACAATTGGTTTTTGAAGAATCATCATGAAAGATTAATTATAAGAAAACAAATGTTAGTAATGACCTGAACCTGGGCCATTCACTGTTGTCACAGTTGTGGGTCCTTCTCAGTGAAATTTCTACCAGGATTGAGAGCAAAGAACAGAAGCTAAGGTTAAGTCACAGCTTTGATTCTGGCCCCTGTTTCAGGAAAATATCAGAAGTTCTTCATTAATTGACTTATTTTTTATTGTTTTGTCCTAAGATTCAGAGTCAGGTGGGGGTGTCAGGGAATTGCAAAAAGTTGAGGAGGAGAAAAGGAATAATAACTCATATTTATAAATATTTTCCACTTATAAAGCACTTGGCATACACTTTAATGTTTAATTCTCACAATAATGCTATGAAAGAAATACGATTGCTATTTTACAAATGAGGAAAATAGATGCTTAGAGAGAATATGGGACGAGCCTGCTATCAGGGTCTCAGAGGTAGGGAGAGTTGAAGCAGTGGTTGGAATGGGTCTTCTAATGTCAATCCTGCACTCATCCCAGCATTGAGGGAGCTAACTCAATGAAGACATCAAGGGTCCGGGCATTCCATGTAGGCTTTGGGTACTGAGGCTGTTTCTGGTACAGTCAGAAGGGCAAGTGGCTGCAGGTCCCTCTGGAGGCCCAGAACAAGCAGCGAGGGTGTGGTGGCAGCTGTGGGAGGTGAGGGGAAGGATGGAAGGCTAGGCAGCTGTAATCAAAGAAAGAAAGCCTAGAGCAGTGAACGAAATGTTTAAAATATTCACCTTTGTTTTCTTTTTGGATTTTTCCTCTTTCTTATGTTTCTCCCATCACATACAACCCTGGTACATTCATTACATCAAGGAAGGAATGTTACCCTATAAGGCAGAGAAAAGGGCTTTGCATTTTAAAAGCCTAGATTCTGATGAAACTCAGGATGTAAACACAAAACTGGGAGAGAAAACCACTAGAGAAAGACAAGGTGATCCCACCACCAGGCTAGATAAAAGATTCCTACACTAAGAGAGGGATACTGAGAGGGAAATGGGTAGGGAGAGATGATGGGAATAATGGAATTCCCAGATGGTTTGAGAAAGCTGAGTGGAGAAGAGCCTTTGGTCCTACCTGAGTAACACCCTGAACAGATGGAAAGACCATGGGGAAGAATGGACTTGTGGGTGGTGTCCAAGCAGACAGGGGCTTAGACAGCCTCCTATAGAGACGAGTGAAACACGAAGCACCATGATCAGAGAGAACTTGCCATTGGGAGCAAAGGATGGCACAGCAGCAACTCTCTTGGGCTGGTGACAGAGACAAAGAGAGGCAAGGACGCTCAGTCCATGCACTATGGACAGTTAGCACCGAGAATCAGACTCTCCTTGTTACTCTGCCTGAGTATGCCCTCCCCCACCACACACACATACCCAGAACTTCTGTGCAACAGGGAGACAGAGGGAACTTTGAATTGACCAAGATTCTGCTGCATAGAAAAGGAAAACTTGGGGGCGGCCGGGTGGCTCAGTTGGTTAGAGCACAAGCTCTGAACGACAGGGTTGCCGGTTCAATTCCCACATGGGCCAGTGAACTGCACCCTCCACCACTAGATTGAAGGAGAATGACTTGGAGCTGATGGGCCTTGGAGAAACACACTGTTCCCCAATATTCCCCAATAAAAAAATTAAAAAAAAAGAAAGAAAAGAAAAGGAAAACTTAAAGTAGAAATTAAGTTCGTGGAGGAAAACAACGAAAATGTTCCATTTCTTGTAGGCCTGAATGTCTAGGCTTAGATTCAGCCAGCCAGACTGCAGTTATCTTAGCAGAGGTGGAACGCTGCCTTGGAATCTGGGCATCCAGGCTGGACGTGCCACTGAGTAGGTCGTGTCCTGTGGCAAAGGACAGCAGTGCAGCATCACAGACAAAGAAACAATGAGTCAGAAGAATCCAGAGTCATAAAGAGCAGGTATGTAGCTCAGGACAAGGGTGAAGAAGACGTTAAGGACAACAGCGGGAAATGAATGGGAAGGGAGGGGAAGGAAAAGGTGAGAAAGTGTGCAAAGCCATAACTGATAAGGCTCTTCAGGATGGGAGAGTAGGAGACAACAGCAGAAAAAGAGTGAGAACTTCAAAGAAAGAGAAACACAGAAAAGATATCCAATTGGTGGCCTGAAGATTAAGGCCACCAATACCAACCTCAAACTCAGAATAAATGAGCAATAGTGTAGCCTATGATGGGTAGCGGAAATCGGCAGGAAGCAAAAGAAAGAATCGAGACAGACAAGGGAGTAAAGGGATGAGGTGTTAATCCATGTGAACTGAGCAGAGGGGTTGAGAAGTCTGGGTCTGCAAAATGGAACACATGTTAGAGAGTAAGCTCCGGGGGTAAAAAGGGATTTTGTTTATAAATAAATTGGAGCAGACAACAAAGGACATATTGGGTTAATAGAGGAGAGGTGTAAATGATGATACATAGGACAAGGAAAATATATTCATTCATTCAAAAAGATATGTTGACCCGTGTCATCCCCAGAGTTACGCTCACAGCTGAGACAAGTAAAGTAAGACATGGTGTTGGATTTCCAGGAGGCTGCCACACAGGGGAAGAGCTGGTGGACAGACCAGGAAGTAGTCATACTATTCATAGGATGGAAAAGTGCTGTGGTAGCTTGAGGAAAGAAAAGATGTACACACATGTACACTCATATACACACGTGCACATGCATGCACGTGCATGCGTGCACACACACACACACACACACACACACACATAATCTAAGCCAGATCCTATTTTCTTCTAATTTAAAACCTTAATGTCAGAGGCTTAGTCGATTATTCATGAAAAGTAGCTCTGTGAATTTACTTTTATTCACTTCATCAGACATATAGGCATATTGGTTGTGTGTTACTCTTAAAAAGCAAATGAAAATTATTCAACTGTACATGATCAAACGTAAAATCATGGTTTAAAAATAGGTTTTGTTGGCAAGTTCATGCCCTATATCTGCTCAAGATATAGATATAGATATATAAATATTTATAGACCTCATTTTTTTGTTGTTCCAACATCTATAGATGTCTTTTGACTCCTCACTGTGGAAGAGAACAGTATGAATACTTTCACCCTTCCCTTTGGCTTTCCTTCACTCTCCAACTTTTAGCTGGGCTGGTCACACTCACATTGCATTCTGATATCATAATTAGGTCTATCATAATCATAACTGCTTGTCTGTAGGCTAATTTCAAAAGTTGGAAGTTTGACTATGTAAATATTGCTTCTTGGAAAGTTCAAGTAGTAAACTATAATTACATTGGCTTTCACATACAGGATTATTCTTTGCTTGAATTCCTCATTGTTTTTCTTTTTAGCAACTATTAGTCTCTATCACATTTTTTTTTTCATTTGTCTAATTCTCCATCTCATTGGGTAGCCTATCCATTTCCCCTTTACCCAGAAACCACCCTACCAGCACCTTCGCTCTTCGTTTATAACCTGGACTCAGTGCTCTCCTGGCATACCACTTTGCCTTCACCCTAAGACCCTGCCCTTCCCTGCTTGCCTGGGTTGGTTCTACTGCTTCTTGTATTTGTCCCATGATTGCTCGTTCTTGGTTACATTCTCCTTTTGCTGGCATACATCTTCACGTATTTTTCTAATAAAGTGGGTCTGGGAGATACCCTATTTACTCCATTCTTCAGGGTAAACACAGCCACCTCTGCTACAGATGGCATCGATAACCCAGTAACCGATTATATCACTCAGCACTCTCAGGGTGCTCCAGTTAGTTACCCTCCAACTGTCGGGGCCTAGGAACACTCTTTCCTGAAATACTAAAAAAGTATAGAAAGCCATGCTGCCCATGACCAATGGATGAAAGTGCATCCGGAAGAGCATGAAGAAGCTGAGGAATTAACACTTCCTGGTAGCACATCTAAGCAATCACTTTCAGGACTTGAAAGCTCCTGTAAGCCTCAGCTCCCTCAGCCCTTGGATGCAATGATTCTGAGATTCTCGCTTTGTCTCATTTCCCAGGTTCCCTGTATGATGAAGCTAGAGATGCCCACAGTGATACTGGCTGAATAGCTAGCTCCCTGTTACTAGCTACCCATCTTCCCTGCTTCACTTCCCTTACTTCCCTACCAGTATTCCCTACACTTCTAACATAAACCTCTTACTCACAAATTTGTGTCTCAGGTTGTGCTTCAGGGAAAACCCAAACTCAGTCAAGAACCGGCAGTTTAGAGTTTCCATTTTGTGATATTTACTGCATTGCTTAATCTCCACAATAGCCCTCTGAGAAAAAATTATTGCAGAGATTAGAATAATATAGTATATTATTTAATTATAGATACAGAAATGGAGGTCAGCAAGTCAATAGCATGCAAAGCGCAGATTCTCAGTCTTCCCACCTGAAGCCAAAGCCCAGGATCTGCCCACTGTCCCTGAGGCCCTGTCATAGACTGGGGGATGTAAGCACCTCCTGGCACCCCCTCGTCAACTCTGAAGAAGGTTCTAAACCCCTAACCCACACAAACATTAAAATATTTTTCTTTTGCCACTTCAAATCTCTTACAGATCCACGCAGTATTCACAAATACATGTATTTCTTCCATACCTACTGCCTAATTTTCAATAAGCCGGCGCTGATTTCCTTCAGGCCTTCAGCTTATAGGCAAGCGCTTATTTTCATGGCTGATTAATGGTTCTGATTAGTCCTCCAAGCAGGAAATCCAATATCCCTTAGGGGAACCCTAAAGATGCAGATGACCATGAATTCAAGGAAGCCTATTCACACCAAAAATCAATGGAGAAAGAAGGCAATGTTAATGTAGACAACAGTTCTACCAGTTTCTAAATGCAAGTGCTCAGACACAGGGAGTGGAGGGAGGCAAGGGGATAACAGAGAATGTATTCAGAATACCAAATTGCAGTTGCATCACTCTAAAAGCCAGCTTTAACAACTGCCTTCCCAATGTAGAAATTTAAAGCTGCCTTTCTCTGAATTTTGCCTGGTTTATAGCCCTGAAAGAAAACTTCGCCCCTCCCAGAGACTACCTCTTACACTGTGGATGTCCAGGGGCCAAGAGGGCTTGATTTCATAGAAACTACATAACAACCACAGTACAGGTATTAGAATAAGGGGGTGGGGGGAGGGAGATGCAGGTAAGGGGGATCAAATGTATGGTGTGGAAGGAGAACTGACTCCGGGTAGTGAACACACAGTGGGATTTATAGATGATGTAATACAGAATTATGCACCTGAAATTATGTAATTTCATTAACAATTGTCACCCCAATAAATTAAAAAAAAGAATAATTTCAAGGCCATGGAACTGTTTTAAAAACTGTGGAAATATGAAAAGTACACTAATTTCTGTAGCATGTAGCTTATCTGAAGCAGATATCACTTATAACACGATCATAAAGTTTTCTTACCGGTTTTTAATAGGATAGACTTTTTTTAATCTAACAAACATAACTCTCCCTTAGCTATTGAATTATCCTGTTGGTTAATTCGTTACAGATCCTGGGACAATATTGCATCCCTTCCTTCTTCCTGTCCTTCCTGTCTTCCATTTCCTTCTGACTGTCCAGTGGATACCAACATAAAGCAGTGGAAAGAAGTGTAGGTTTTCAAGGTCAGGTCTACAAGGGAGAAGGGCTCTGTGCAGTAGCTGGTTGCCTCTTCTGCCAAGCCTCACTCAGCCACGATGGACCCTATAGCCACAGAAGATCTTTCCTTTATCCTCCACTGGCTCCATTCAGGCTATTAAATAGCAGCCTGAAGTCTGAGAAATTGTACTTGGCTTATGAATCAGAAAAATTTACATCTACATTTTGAAACATTGGTCAACAATTATTATTCTATTTGGTACCTGGCTCTGTATTAGACAGTAGATGTGATACAAAATGACTATTCTTACCTGTATTTGAATAGTATATTACATATATATATATATATATAGCCTAAAAACAGTGTCACCCATTTTAATGCAGTACCAAGAAGTTGATGGGAAGGGACAGGATATAGAAGTTGACAGCCGTCTAATTCCACCCACTTCTGTGGAACTGTCTAGTTCCACAAATGTTCTTACTGAGCTTTATTTGTTTCTTTAGTCCAGTGGGTCATTCATTCACAATTAATTCACAATCATGTTATAAAGAAATTTTTCCCATTGGAAAACACAATTAAGAATTAACTTAAGTAAGATTGGGAACTCTGTATCCAGGTCATCCCAAAGAGTAGCCTTTCCCACTTCATACTCCCCCCGACCCTTCACACACACACATCCACAGAGAGTCTGATCTGTAGGGTAGAATCACCAATAGAAAACACTGCATGTGCCACATAAAGTAATATATGTGAAGTACTAGCAGATTACCTGGAAAAAGTAGAAATATAACAGAGGCTTATGCTTGTGGAGTACATGTGTTGTTTCTACCAGCCAGCATCCATACTCCAAATTGGCCTTGGGAAACCACCCTAACTCTACTCTCAACCCATGTATTTGGACAGGATTAATGCACTGCCGATTCCAGGGACAGGTCTTAATTGACCTAAACCAATTGGCACAACTCATTTCTCTCAAAATGATTGGAGACAGGCACGTGACCCAATCAGAGCCAATGATATTTTTTGCTGAGACTTTTGGGACAGATGCAGAGATTCTTCACAGATGGACTTGAACCTTGCAGCCTGTAGAATAGGTTTGTTACTGCCATCTTCACTCCACATGAAGTATGAGAAAGAAAGCAAAGCCAATAATAGATAGGAAGAAACCAATTTCTGATCACCTTGTTTGAGCCATGATTAAAAAGCAGTATTCCTGGACCATTTCGTCACATGAGCCAATAAGACAGCGTTTTTATTTAATCCATCTTGGACTCAATTTTATGTCATCTGCAATCTGGAGTCCTAAGGAAAATGGTTTATAGGCCCTCTCTTCCTCTTCCATGAACCTAACAAACTCGTGTAAACCCGGCATCAAAGGGATTGCAACACATCATCCAAATTCCTGACATTATTCATTTTATTGGCACTTAGATGTGCGTAGTGACAGGCTTAATTGTTCATATTGGCTCTGCCTTTTGATGCCGCAAGCTCCTTCCGAAGCCATATAAATAAATAAATGTCATCTCCATCTCTAAGTACATGGAATCATTTAAAAATAGAGACAAGGAGTAATGTAAGGACACAAAGGTGAGTGCCAGGCATTCCAGTCTAAAACATAGAATTTTAGGGAGGCATGACAGAGTCCACTAAAATCAATACACTTGGCATAACAAATTATTCACGTAAAATTCTAACAACGTGTGTCTTCAGAGTTACATGGCAGGTTTTAACAAGCTCATCAAAAGTTTTCTCCCCGAGTATACTCTTTCCCATCCTAAGGTGATGCTGTCCTGCCCAACTGCCCCGGTCCCAAATATTTCAACTTCAAAAGCTCTCAGCACATTCAAGAATTTTCCACTGTGGGAATCCTTTGTTCTTAAAGAGGGGATTTGATTTTTGGAAATAAAATTTATTCAGTGCTGAGTCTTCTAAGAAGTTTGAATGAGCTGATTAATACTATTTTGTTCAAAAAGAATATAGAACTAGACTCATTTTTAAGTGTGACTTAAAAATGGCTATTATGAGAAACCCCCAAACATATTTCGAACAAACATTATCAAATAAACTAAAGATGGCTTTCTAGAAGAAAAATAATGCTTGGGGAAACACTGAAGATCTTAAATGCTTGTTAAAAAAAAGTCCCCGTCCTCATTATTTTGGGCCTGGTCCAGTGAACTTAAAATTTTTCCCTTTCAACGTATCAAGTTACAAAACAACAAAATTATGCAGAATTTGACCCATAATCAAAGCTATTTATATCTTTAGTCCTCTGGTATTGCATATTTTAAAAGTAATTTGAGACTATATTTAATAAAGCAGTTTCACTAAGAATTCCAATTTGTGATTATCCATTAAATAGGGACATACCACTCAATATTTTCTTCCTGGACATTTGGATGATATGAAACTAAGCCGAAAATATGAAGGCTAAGGTAATATTTCTAAACATAAACTAATTGGGCTAAAACGCAAATTCACACATTAATGCCATACATCCTGATACAAAAGAACATCTTAAAATTTACACCTGCCTGAAGATGTTTAATGAGCTGCTATTAATATAAATAAAGATTTCATTTCTTAATGAAAGAAAGCATGTAATGGGGAGAAAGAAAAAGCCAGATATCTTTCAAACTGATACACCCATCCCTGTCAGCTCTATGTGGAAACTGGCGTCTCCATGATGAGATGCAAGTTTCTGGCCCAGATTTAATGGCTCGGAGAAGGAAAAGGCAAATATGAACATTTCTCCACAATCCTCCCTGAAAGCCCCAAGCCTGATCTTGCACAACTCCAGCTATGCTGGGCGGACATTTGAAAGGGAGTGGCAGCAGCAACATCCTGGGAACAAGCTCAACTCTAACACCCCAGGCCCAGCACACCCTTTAAGCAGACATACGTTGTCCAGCCCCAAATCTGACTGTGCCCCAGGCCAAGCAAGGATACGGTGGAGCACACACCTACCAGTGGAGATGTATCAAGCTAATGTCTTGCCTTGTTGATACAGTGATTGATTTTCCAATAGAAAACTAGTACCTACTAAAATGCTGTCAAGTAGAGTGGACTTTGTATACTGAGAAATCGCCATACAAATTGTCACATAAATTCTGATAGAATATTTAAGACAAAATTTTTCTTTCAGGATATACCTACAATCAATGCCAAACGAATTTATGAATAGGTCTCACAATACTAAATAATGTGAGTTATTACAAGAGCTCATAAAAACATAAAAAAACAAAGGGGGATAATGACCCTCTTAGTGTTTTAAAGGAATTCAGTATTTTTTAAAGTTTTATTTGAACACATTTTTATCTTTTCTGTTAAGTTTCATGACGCCAGTTTGTTAAAGGTAAGTATAATCTGAAGGATACCCAACCTCATAAAAGATACTGCAGTATATTAAATGTATATGAGTGTATTATAAATAAAATGTTTATTAACATAGTCTACAGTATAAAAGTGAAAGCATTTGCTGTATCATGTTTTAGTGCTTAAAGATTGGCCTGAAAATCTTTCCTGTCCAACTTATTCCCTAATAATTTCAGTTTCCATTATTAAATTAAATCCAAACAATTTTAATTTTTTTACCGAAATACTGTAAACAATTTCAAAGTAGAGAGACTAGTATAATAAGCCCTCATACACTTGTTACTCAGCTTTAAAAGATACCAACATATGGACAAACTTGTTTTATTTATACCCCTTTCCACATACACATTGGATTTTCCTATCTTTTCAGTCATAAACACTTTAATATGCATAAGAGATAAGGCCTTGACTTTCTTTTTTTTAACACATGACCTTGACATACCATCACACCTAAAAAGTCATCATTTAACATCTAATTAGATAGAGTTCAGATACAGCTGATTGTCTCATAAATGTGTTTTGTTTAGTTTGAATCTGAATCTAAATGAGGTAGATACATTGCATTTAGTTGGTTATCCCTTAGGCCTCGTGATAGCACAATCTCTCATTTTTTTATTTTCCTTGCCATTCATAAGTTTTAAAATAGGGTACGTGCCCTGTAGCTTCCCACATCTTGGTTTTAGCTGATTACATTGCATGATGTTGTTAATACGGTCCTCTATCCCCCGTATTTCCTGAAAACTGGCAGAACCAGAGACTTGATCAGGTTCAGGTTCAACTTTTTGGCTTCTCTAGGAGTTGCTGTGTACATCTTATACATCTCATCAGGAGGCTCAGAATGAATGGCTTTCTCTTTTTGTGATTAAAGCTTGATGAATGAGTTCAACTGTTATCAGCTTTCTCCATCTGTTAGTTTCCTGTTAGTCTTCCACCTAAAGTTTTCAATAGCCATTGACAATCATTGCTTAGATCCATTACTTCCAAAATCATTTTTAAATTAATAAATATATAACACTTGATATTTCAGAATATCTTCACATCCCTAATCTCATTAGATGTCTCATTTAGTTGCACTAGGTTTCTGTTTCAATAGCTACAGCATGGAAATTCTATTATTTTATTTACATCTCTTTAAATTCCTTTTTAGCATTGCATATTTACATATTTGTGTTTTCATATTTTTAACTTAAATTTTAAACTTTATATTTAAGTAAACCTCAAAACAGAAAAGGGTATAAATCCTAAGTGCACAATTTAGGATTATATTTCCCATGTAACTATATCTGTGTAACCACCATCCAGACAGAAATATAAAATACTTTGAGGATCCCAGCAATCTCCCTACCAGCTCCTCCCAGGCAATACCTCCAAAAAGGAAGCACTAGCCTAATGTCTACCATCATAGATATAATGAATTATATTAATCCATATAAATAGACTCATACAGTAGGTACTCTTTTGTGTCTGGCTTCCTTTGCTCAATGTTGTCTGTGCAAAAGTAGCTCAATCTTTTTCACTGGTATACAGTAATAGATTCTATGGTGTATACCACAATTTATCTATTCATAGAGTAATTTAATTTTTGTTTTAAAAATTAAGTGAACTTTTATTAATACATGTGTCATGTCCTCTTAGACTCTGATTCTCTATTTTTTTGCCTATTTTTTAATCTACGCTAAATTGTCACACTTTGTGGAGTGGTGAACTATATTATTTGAAAATAAAGTTATGTGGAAGAATGGCTTCAATTGAATGATATCAGAGGCAAAAGATAATTAGCTTACTATTTGGAAAAACCTTACTTACATAGATATGATTCAAGTTTAATATCTTGACCATGAACTAAATGTGTAATCTTTGTTCCATCTCTTTGCCCAACAACATTCTCATCTATAAAATTAGTGTAATAAAATTGTGTTACTGTCAAAAAACAATAATAATAGGTGTTAAATATAGAGATTAAATTAAACGGTAAGACAAGAAAAATTTAATTTATGTGACATTAGGACTAAGTATTTAAAATATTACCTCATTTATTCACCGAATTAATAGTCATTGAAAACCTACTCTGCCAGTTGCTAAAAGGGAATGGGGGTAATGTATAAATAATGCTGAGCACTTAGCATACACTGTACTAAGATTTTACACTCATCATCATTTAATCCTCACCTATGAAATCGATGCTGCTATTAAACCCATTTACGTGGGAGGCACAGAGAGATTAAGAAATTTGTTCAAGATCTCATGATTAGCTATGAAATTAGTAATATGCTGTAAAAAATGACCGGCAGATGAAATCAATGTTAATAACATAAAGCTAAAATTACAGTTTAAAATGTTGCTGTGATCATTAGAGATGCACACAAAATATGTATAAGGATGTGTATTGCACTGTAATACCAAAAAAAAAAAAAGCTTTGGAAATTACCCAAATATCGAACAATAGATTTGTTAAATAACTTATGGGAGATCCACATGATGGAAGAATTGAAGCCACTGACAACCACATGATAAAGACTATCTAATAGCTTGGGGAAATGGTTATGATGTGTTCTTAAGTGGAAAAATAAAACAGGCTATATATGAAAGAGTGCGTACAGTATGCCACTGATTCTGTTAAAGTGGTGTGAGTGTGAGTGTGTATGTGTGTTTATGGGTGTGTGGAGGCATTTGCTGCATATAGGCTACCCAGTATCCATCCACCCATCCTTCTTGATACTAGCTCTCCAGCTTTTATCAGGTCCATGCTTTCCCTAAGCAGCCCACGTGCTCAGACAGTTGCCCCCTCACTCAGCTTGTGAGTGAGCTTTGTCTGTCCTGAGCAAATACCCATTTCCGTATTTGAATCAGGGATGGGCATACAACCTAATTCAGGTCCATGAAGCACATGATTATTTCTGGGAGAAAGGAAAACAGCTACTTCACTCTTCAGAGAAAACAACGAAAAGAGCCATCCTGCCTTCCTCTGGTTAGTACAGTATAAGAGCATGATATGTGGAACTGCTGCAGCTATTTCTGCTCTCAGAAGAGAGCCAACCTGAGGCCAAAGTTAGTGCAAAGAGGAGGCAAAGTGGAGAGGACCACAGGAAAGTGGAGTCAGAGTCCTGCTGGATTGAACCGCCTACAACCAGACATTGACCTCTGGCCTGCCCAGTTCTACGAGGCAATACATTCTCTTTTCTATTTAAACCAGTTTGGGTGACTTGTTACAACTTAGAGTTTACATTGTACAGAGTGTGTACAAAGATTGGGAATGCCTGGGATTTTCTTTTTATGCTTTTCTCTATCTTGCATATTTTCTACAATGCACATTGTTATTTTATCATCAGTAAGAAAAATAAATAGTATTTTTAGTAGTCCATTTGAATGCTCCACATTGAATGTATTTCTTGATTATTTATATACTGAGCTCACCAAGGAATTGAAAAATCAGTCTTTTTTGCAGAACTTTAATATTTATTTGAGATAATGATAATCATAGCACATATTTGCATAAAACTTGATTGTTTTGAGGCACTTTCCCATTTGGTAATCTGAGTGAATCTATGAATTAGGTAAGAGAGTGTAGTAGAGATCCCGTTGAGTTTGCAAAAGACTAATTCCTTTAGCTCCTTGGCACATGGATACCTGATATTTCCCATCCTCCCTGGCAGCCTCCCTGGCAGTTGGGTGAGCCTACCACTGAGTTCAGCCTAATTGGCTGTGAGGAAAAAGATGTGTGCCAGTGTTGGGTCCAACCCATAAAAACCTCCCACGAATGATTTCCCTCTCTCTTTCATTGTCTGCTGGTCAGGTGAAGGTCCCTGCCCCTGACCTGCAGATGTGGTGCAGGAGTCTGCACCAGAACTTCAAGAAGAGAACCCCAAGGCGCTAGAATTATTTAAAGTCACAAGATGGAAGGTGTTTGGATCCCTACTTAACTAAATAGAAGGCCAAGTGCTAACCAGAAATATCTTCATTTGCATTTGCAAAAGCAAGAAATAAGATTTTTACCTTATTAGGCTGTGTTAGAGTTCTTCAGAGAAAGAGAAACAATAGGATGTGTGTGTGTGAGTGTATGCATGTGTGTGCACATGTGCACGTGTGTGTGTGAGTGTGAGTGTGTGTATAGAGAGAGAGAGGTTGATTTTAAGGAATTAGCTCACACAATTTTGGAGGCTGGCAAGTCCAAAATCTTCACGGTAAGTTGCCAGGCTGGAAACCTAAGGAAGAGTTGATGTTGCAATTTGTGCCTGAAGGCAGTCTGCTGGCAGAGTTTCCTCTTCCTCCCTGGAGGGCAATCTTTTTTCTATTAAGGCCTTCAACTGACTGGGTGAGGCCCACCCACATTATGGAGAGTAATCTACTTTCCTCAAAGTCTGCTGACTTAAATGATAACCTCATCTAAGAAAATACCTTTACAGAAACGTCTAGAATGGTGTTTGACCAAATATCTGTTTATAATGGCTTAACCAAGTTCACATAAAATTAATTATCACATAAGGAAGTGGTCAACAGTTGCTGGGGTTGAGTATAACTTTTGCTGAGGAATCTGAGTTCTGGGCTCCTTTGATTAATCCTATCAGATGTCTGCCATCACTGTCACTCTACTGAGTCATGAGTGTGTCCTGCCTGTTCTCTGCCCTGGAAAATGGCAAGGGCTGGCTTCTAATCTTTCTTATCTCCACTACATTTACAAGGTTTCTGTTGTAGATGGTTTTTCCTTAACTTTATCCAGGAAAAGTACTCTCAGTTCACTATTCTCTAAAATAGGATATTAGAAAGAATTGTTCTTGTTTTTCCTTTCTTTTTTTCTTCCCAGCTACCTTCGTTCTTCTGTGCTCCTTCTTGAAAGCTGGAAGCAAAGTAAAGAGTGACACCTCTCTGAACCAGAACCTCCTAACCTTTTCTTTCACCACCACTTTTTGAAATTTATTAATAATAAAGCATACCCTTTTCCTTACTCGACTGCTGTTGGGAATTTGGGGCCAGACTCTTTACAACACCTTTAAACTTTGGGAAGAGGAATATTCTGTGATCCTTCTCGGCTCTGCCATCTGTATCCCTAGAATGCAGCTGACTGTACTCAAAGCCAACACTGCTATGAAAATATGTTCAAAGAAATGTTGTCGTAAATTGCAAAACAGGCTCACAATCTTATCTAAAATCAAAGCTAAGGCAAAAGACAATCATACTTAGAGCCAAGGGCCATATACAAAGTTTTTCTAAGCTATAGCACAAATTCTGAAAATTTTGTCATTAAAAAAATGTTTCTTATTTCAACATATATCCTCGATGACCCCATGAAACCATTTCTTTGTACCACATGATGATGCAAATGCAATTTACAAAGCTAAATGCAATTTGATCAAAATTATTTACCGAACAGGATTTAGATAAGTTCCAAAAAAGATATGTATTTGCTAGAAAGCCATTCATTATATTGAAACTCAAATGAAAATAATGTTATTTTTAGATAAGGCAGTCATTACCCTCACCTCCCCTGCTTATGCCTATCGTCGCATAGTGTCTTATGTTAACTGCTACCTGTAATAGCAGGAGGATGAGCCTGACGACCTCTCAAGGTCATCTCAAGCCTTTTGATTATATGGATTCTGTGCTGAAAATTACATGCTAAAACATCTACACAAAAGCTATGTCATTTTCTTTCTACAACTGTCATCTTTAATGCTACCACAGGTTTTATATTTAAGATATGTACCCATGTTTGCTCATTTCTAAAATAGTTTAAAAGTTGTTACAGACCATTCTGAACTTTCAATAACAATAGTGGCAGATTTCATACAAGGTTAAACAAAACTGACTGTAAGTGTTGCATTTTGTACATGTGGTTAGAGCTCTCAACTCCTTTTATTTTTTGCTCAACATAAACCCAGGGATTAAGATATCCATATCATCATTTTTTAAATTTTTTTGTTTATATCTTTCCATTGTTTAAGAAACTAACACCATAGTATCTCATAAAGTAAAAACCATCATAGTTTAATTTACTAAAGCGGATTTCATAATGGAAATTAGGTTGCTTTAATTAAGCTTTTGCAATAATTACAACTTTATCTTCATTGGGTAGCCACCATAACTTTGAAAGTAAATATCTCACTAGCTGACACTTATTGAGTGAAAACTTTGCTAATTTAGGGGGCTCAGAATTGGCAAAACAGGGTCAACATATTCAACAAGCCAATTTTGTGTGTTCATTATTTTTAAACGCCTAGAATTTTGTGCCCAAACTCTAGATTTATTAAACTGTTGACCTACATGTTTTTTCTTTATCCCAACTCATTGTAGACTCAATCTCAGCACTTGGGATACAGGTTCAGCAGAAGCCAGGAAAAATTAGAATGTCATCCAAGTTATTTTGTTTGCTTTATTATAAATACTGGTACACGTTTGGTCAATAAATAGTTTTATATTCTTTTTAAAAAAACTCCAGATTTATGCTGAAAAGCTCAACTAAACCTTTAGAGAATCTTCCCATTAACACAGAGATTTCTTTTCTATTATTTTATTGTGGTAAGAACACTTAACATGATATCTACCCTCTTAACAAAATTTGAAATGTACAATATATTATTGTTGACTATAGGTACCATGTTGCATAGCAGATCTCTAGAGCTTATTCATCTTGTTTGACTGAAACTTTATGTTCATTGTTGGGTAACTCCTCATTTTCGCCTCCCCCAAGCCCCTAGCAACCATCATTCCACTCTGATTTTGTAAGTTTGACTGCTTTAGATAACCCATGTAAGTGAAATCATGCAGTGTTTGTTTTTCCATGACTGGCTTATTTCACTAAATATAATGTACTCAAGATTCACATGCTATTCTATTGTATAGAATTTCCTTCTTTTCTTTTAAGGCTGAATAGTAAGTATTCTACTGTAATGAGACATCGCCTCACATCTACTTTCAGAAAAACTAAAGACAAGAAGTGTTGGTGAGGTTGTGGAGAAACTGAATTCTTGTTTGTTGTTGGTAGGAAAGCACAATGGTTCAGCCACTATATAAAACAGTACAGAGGGTCCTCAAAAAATTAAAAATAGTCTATCCAATGATCCAGCAATCCCACTTCTGGGTATTTATAAAAATACAAAATTTGAAATCAGGATCTCAAAGGAATAATAACACCTATGATTATTGCAGCATGATTCACAATACCCAAGATACAGAAACAACTTAAATGTCCATTGTCAGAGACATTTGATAGAGATTTCTTTTCTCTGTTAGACTTTAGATTATCGTTGAAAAAACACTGAATAGACACACTCCGTCTTTATTATCCCAAATCTCTCTCTCTCATCCTAAAGATTCCATCAAGAAACTATTAGAGCTGATAAATGACTTTAGTAAAGTAGCAGGATACAAAATTAATATTTGGAAATCAGTTGCATTTGTACCTACCAATAATAAACCATCAGAAGAAGAAATTAAGAAAACAACTCTATTTATAACTGCTTCAAATACTATAAAATACCTGTGAATAAATTTAACCAAAGAAGTAAAAGATCTGTACTCAGAAAATTATAAGACACTGAAGAAAGAAATGAAAGAAGATACAAATAGATGGAAACACATAACATATTCATGGATAGGAAGAATTAATATAGTTAAAATGTCCATACTGCCTAAGGCAATATACATATTCAATGCAATTCTTATCAAACTACCAGCAATGTTTTTCACAGAAATAGAACATATAATCCTAAAATGTATATGGAATCATAAAAGACTCCGGATAGCCTCAGCAATCATGAGAAATAAGAATAAAGCGGGAGGTATAATGATACCTGACATCAAATTATACTACAAAGCTACAGTAATCAAAACAGCATGGTACTGGCATAAAAACAGACACATAGATCAATGGAACAGAATAGAGAGTCCAGAAATAAATCCATGCCTATATGGTCATTTAATCTATGACAATGGAAGCAAGAATTTATGGTGAGGTAAAGACAGTCTATTCAATAAATGGTGCTGGGAGAGCTGGACAGACACAAGCAAAAAAATGAAGCTGGACCATCTCCTGACACCATATACAAAAATAAACTCAAAATGCCTTAAAGACTTAAATATGAGACCTGAAACCGTAAAATTCCTAGAAGAAAATATAGGAAGAACTTCACAGACATTACCCAGAGTAAGATTTTTACTGACATATCCCCTCGGGCAAGGGAAACAAGAGAAAAAAATAAACATGTGGGATTACATCAAATTAAAAAGTTTTTTCACAGCAAAGGAAACAATCAATAAAACAAAAAGGGATCCTACTGAATGGGAAAAGATATTTGCCAATGATATATCCGATAAGGGGTTAATATCACAAATTTATAAAAAAACTCAACTCAACTCCAAAAAACCAATCAACCCTATTGAAAAATGGGCAGAGAACTTGAAGAGACATTTTTCTAAAAAGGACATACAGATGGCAAACAGACATATGAAGAAATGCTCAACCTCACTAACCATCAGAGAAATGCAAATAAAAACCACAATGAGATACCACCTCACCCCAGTCAAAATGGCTATCATCAATAAATCAACAAACAACAAGTGCTGGCGCAGATGTGGAGAAAAGGGAACACTAGTTCACTGTTGGTGGGATTGCAGATTAGTGCAGCCACTATGGAAAACAGTATGGAGGTATCTCAGGAATCTGAAAATGGAACTACCCTATGATCCAGTAATTCCACTCCTAGGCATCTACCCAGAGAAATCCAAAACTCTAATTCAAAAAAATTTATGCACCCCTGTTTATTGCAGCACAATACACAATAGCCAAGACATGGAAACAACCGAAATGCCCATCGGTAGATGACTGGATTAAGAAACTGTGGTACATTTATACAATAGAGTATTACACAGCCATAAAGAAGAAAGAAATCTTACCATTTGCAACAACATGGATGGACCTAGAGAACATTACATTAAGTGAAATAAGTCAGATAGAGAAAGACAAATACCATATGATCTCACTTATATGTGTAGTCTAAAGAAAAGAATAAATGAATGAACTAATCAGAAACAGTTTCAGAGACATAGAGGAAAAACTGAGGTTTGCTAGATGGGGGGGTGGGAATAAGGGGGAAGGTGAGGGGATTAGAAAGCACAGTCAGTAACCACAAGATTGCCATGGGATCACGAAAGTTAATTTGGGGAATGTAATCAATAATGTAAAGATTTTGTAGGGTATCCGATGGACACTTGTCTCATTAGGGAGACCACCTCAGGGATGATGTAGATGCCTGATCACTGCACTGTACACCTGAAGCTGAAGCTGAACAATAATGAATGTCAACTACAAGTTTATATGTGTGTGTGTGTTTGTGTGTGTTTGTGTGTGTGTGTGTGTGTGTGTGTGTGTGTAATTACAAGAAGCGGAGTACAGCATTAGGAATAGAGACAGTGGAAATGTAATGGCTGTGTGTGATGTCAGAAGGATAGTGGATGGGGGAGGGGGGTTGACACAGTGTGAGGGATATTAATGACTATTAATATAGTTACATTGTTTTGTGCACCAGAAACTAATAACAATAATAATAATGTTTATAGCTAAAAAAAATCTCTCTCTCTCTCTCTCTCTCTCTCTCTCTCTCTCTCTCTCTCTCTCTCTCTCTCTCATCAATTTCCTTGAGTCTAATCTCTGCATCTTTGGTATTTTGCTTGCTCCCTCTCTCCTTTGAGAAAACAGATCCCAGTTTCCAAACGGCAACCTTCATCCACCCCTGCAATCTCCAGGCAAAAAGCTCTCTATCACCAACTGCCCCTTGGTATCTGGGGAAAATCCTCGTACCTTCTTAGCTACATTTTGTTTGATTCTGTTTTTACTTTCTCCCTTTAACAGCCTTCAACCACTAATAACTTTATTAGGTCTCTTGTCACCTCACTTTCTTAAATACATTATTCTTTATGCCTTTTGCCTTGTTTCAACTACAATTATTAAATTACTAGTTGGCTAATTCACTCGGCATTGTCATGACTTTCCGAGAAATCTTATTGCCGTGTCTTTCTTCCATCTGGTCCTCACCTATTCTAAACAATTTCTGCATTCTATTAAAACCGGCCATTCCAAACTTCACTTGTTTCGGCTCTATCTTATTTCACTTTCATTTCATCCTGATCCCAAACACAATGAGATTGGGATCACTGTTTCCAAGATTCCTCTGAACCGTTCTGCCTGCAATCAGACCCCATGCATCACACACAATACCCAGGCTGGCATTGTTTCTCCTCCTTATTGCCCATCGCACGCCGTGAATGAGAAAGCAATCCTATATCAGGGCTGCAAACATCTGGC
Organism: Rhinolophus hipposideros; assembly: GCF_964194185.1. Classification (NCBI taxonomy): domain Eukaryota; kingdom Metazoa; phylum Chordata; class Mammalia; order Chiroptera; family Rhinolophidae; genus Rhinolophus; species Rhinolophus hipposideros. The sequence goes on along the minus strand of NC_138049.1, from coordinate 55,131,234 downwards.
CTGCCTTATCTGGTCTGCTTCATAAAACACAGTCTATTCATAAGAAATTCAATTCTTCTAGCCACTACTGGCCCCTTGGATGTTTGCACACTTTTTAAAAAAATTATGAAGTAATTTCTTTATTTGAGTGATTTTTCTAATTGTGTGATTTATTAAGGATTCCAGGAAACTATATCACTAAAACTTACCAGTGAAATTGTACAGTTTCAGGGTCAAAGAAAAAGATTTCCTCTGTCACATGCAATACTACACATACATATTAACCATTTTGAATATTCCTCTTCTATAGATTGATATTGTAAATGTTTTTAATCAATATCAAAAATGTAAGATATGAAATAACTTTCTCTAGTTTTCCACTAGAGAGAAGATTTTTGAGATCCCTAGGTTGCTGAAAAAAACCTTAAAAATTAATCTAGAATAAAAGAAACAAAATGAATATCCATCAGTAAAGTAAGTTTGAAAAGATATTAGCACCCTCAGTTCATGGAATGTAATATTGTCATTAAAAAAATGAATTAGATATATACCAACTCATTTTTAAAATATTCATAAGGTTTTGTTAAGTGAGAAAAACAAGATACAGCCAAATATGCACTTGATCCTATTATTTATAAAACAATGGCAAAAATTTTATATGTACATATATTTTATAAAACAAGCAATGATGATATATGTATTATATGTTACATATATTTTAGATAATTTTAAGTTAGAAGAAAGCACAGAAAAACACAACAGATTATAACATGGGTTCCTTTAGGTAAAGGAGGATGATTTGTAGTGGGAGAGAAATATAAAAGGAGGACGGAGAAATAAGGAAAAGGTAAAAATGACTTATAGTTCTGTATTAAAAGATAGCACGTGATATAATCCCATTTGTGTAAAATGATGTTGTGTCTGTATGTATATATAAAGAGATCTATAAAAAGCTGTTCACCACAATATTAATGCTATCACCTCAAGGAGGTAGGATTTGAGTTGATTTTTATTTTCTTGCTTTTCTTTCTATACTGTTGGATTTTGTTGTTGTTGTTGTTCGGTGGGTATGTAACAGGCAAATTATTGAGAGGGCAAAATAAAGCTGTTTCCATTGGGAATGCAAAAGAAGAAACCTACAGGAGTTTTCTGGAATCGTGGGGATTCTTCTTTGGCTCTGATACACTTTCGCCTCTCTGGGTTGAGACTAGAGAGGAGTAAACTGACGTGGAAGATTTGACCCCACAGGCTTTGTGGGGTTCTCACTGATTGGTGTTGCGTGGCGGAAGAGCTGCAAGAACTGTTTCAAACTTAACTTTTGGCAGACGTTATGACTAACACATCCTCCTAAGTGAACATAGTGAGTAAGGGGACTGAATTCATCTTTCTCAGGTGCAGGAGCAGAGCCGTTCTCCAGAAGCTCAGCTGCTGACCGTGAGACCTGAATGGACGGACTAGTGCTGTCCTCAGGAGTCAGACTGCCAGGGTTCGGGTCCTGTTCCCACCACTCAGAGTTTTGCCATTTCTTCATATACAAACTAGGCATAATAATATTCCCAAGTGTCAAAGGTAACTGCGAGAATTAAACGTCAATGTACAGTTCTTAAAACCATTCCTGCCTCACTGTCAGTGGTCAGTGTGTTAGCTACTACCCTGTTTCCCCGAAAATAAGACCTAGCCAGACACTCAGCTCTAAGGCGTCTTTTGGAGCAAAAATTCATATAAGACCTGGTCTTATATTATAGTAAAACAAGACTATGTCTTACATAAATTTTTGCTCCAAAAGATGCATTAGAGCTGATTGTCCGGTTAGGTCTTATTTTCAGGGAAACAAGGTAGGCACATGTGTTTGTCTTTTCAGAAAGAATAACAACTTAATTTGTAACATTTCTTTTAATCGTTATTATTTATTTAAAGAATGGGACTTTGAAATCACCTTAGATATTGAAATTTTGATATCAAAGCTCAGAATGTGTCACTTATGCAACAAATACCAAGTGTTCGGATGTCTGGTGCTACTACCTCCAGGATCACGCTATTTGGACATAATAAAACTTGGCCTTTCTTCGTCTCTCCAGCCAGTGAGTCCCAACTCCCAATCCAGATTTAATAAAAGCACAGGCATGCGCTTACTATGTACCGTACAAGGCGTCTTCTCTCCCTATCCCAACCCTCGTTAGAGTATAAAAAAGCAATACCAAATGAGAAGAGAAAATCACTGTGAAAAAAAATGTTCTCCAAGTTGATATAATAGTAGATATTGATCACTGTCTCCTAGGGTCTCTAGACATGGCCTTTTCCTCATAGGTAACAGAAAATTTGAGGGTGTCTAAGCCATACGTGGTCAGGAGATAAATTGCAGAGCATCAGCTCTTTTTGTGGTCTACCATTTTGTATTCATGGTCCTTTTTAAGCTGTCATTAGCCCGCATGGATTTTCTATATTCTAAGACAATTCCTTGTCTCAAAACCCAGTTTAACATCTTAGCTGGTACCTATTCCCCAGCCACAGAAATGCCAAAAAACTTACTATCACTACTTTTGAAGTTGAAAGGGTTTTCCTTACTTTTCACTGCTATCATTAGTCACCAACATCAGAGCAATAATCTTAATCAGCTGCTACCCTGGTTACTAGGGAAATGGGAGGCAGGGCGGGGGGGGGGGGAGGGAATTTCTCCTGTGGTGGGAAATGCACTAGACTAACTCCATCTGGTTTCTCTTCCCTCCTCATTCAGGACGAATCTGATTGTCAATTTAAGACAGTCATTCTCAAACTTTTTGGTCTCAGGATCCCTGTGCACTCTTAAAATTCATAAATAACAACTAAGCGCTTTTAATTATGAGGGTTATATTCATTGATGTTTACTGCATTAGAAATTAAAACTGAAAACTTTAAAGATTATTTTAAAATAACAATAATTAAGTCACTGTATGTTAACATAAATAACATTTTATGAAAGAGTATATTTGCCAAACAGAAATTGTAATGAGAAGAATACCATTGCTTTACACTTTTGCAAATCTCTTTAATGCCTGACTTAAAAGAAGATCGATGAATTCTCATATCAATCTTTTGCAATATCACAAAAGATGATATGTAGCCTCTGGAAAATTCAATTGTACACTCTTGAGAGAAAGAGAGTGGACATGCAAATCATGTCTTCCTATTACTATAAAAGCAGCTCTGTCTTCAGGGAATCTGGGACCATACTTTGAGAACCAGGAAGAAAGAACTGGGCATGTGTCTTGGCCACTCCATGGGCTTCCTCTGGAATCTGCCTCATCGTGAGAACTTGCCTTTCAGCTTCGCCTCTCCATCCTGCCTGTGATTCTCCTGTGCTACCTGGGATGAAGAGGGTAATTCTGTCTCACTCTGGGATTGGTTTTAGGAAGCCCTTCATTGCCAGTACACCTCACCTGGGCTCTCCAACATCTCCATCAGGAATAAAGCTGAAGTTTGAATCTTCTGCCTGACTCCTTTGCTTTTCTCTCAGTTACTTATGAATGTGGTGGGGAAGGGAATCTACTTGTAAGGCTCCTCAAACACCAGTAATACTGAGCACTTTCATACCCTCATCAGCGTCAGGGAGTTTAGCATTAGCTGAGACCCTGCTTCAGTGTGTTCCAGATAGGAAGCTGAGGACAGGAAGTGCAAACTGGCATGGTGACCCACTAATCAGAAAATAGGAGGCACCTTTGATCACCTTCAGATTGATTTAGATACCTACACTACTAAGGACCAGTCTTCTTGAAAACAATTTAAAATGTCTCCATGTAGAAGACCTACAGTTTCTGTTCAGGCAAATGAGAGGATCCAAGCAAGTTGGGAGAAAAGAGAAACTACGGAATAATTGAACCTCTGAGGGTTTTCTGTCAAGGTCCAAAACCATTTTTGTTCCTCCCACTTCTGCAGCAGACACAGAGAGAGCAGGGTGCTAGTTGGTTCTACTCGTCTCCATCCCTGGTAAAGTAAAAACGGAGGAGGAGAAAGAGGCTCTGTACATCTGCCAGTGCAGTGGCAAATGGGCAGAACCGCCTTTTCAGTGCACCTGATGAGTGGTGCTTGGGATGAGTCAAGGTGGGTCACCTGAAGCTGCAAGTAAGAAAGCCAACTACACCTGCCTTCCAAAACAAGTACCATTTCCAGGGGCAGGGTTTCCGGTTTACCATTCTCAGTGTCTATGTATACCAAATGATCCAGGTGAAGCCTGGTTTTCTATTTTTATGGCTTCATTTTTACACAATAGACCAATGCCTCTCTAGTCTGGTTATTCACCTAGCAAAGCATTCGTGAACTCCACCCCCTGCCACTGAGGTTTTCAAATGGTGCTTTCGTGTGATGCTTTACAGTCTTAAGACCCCTTCTCAGAAGAGATATCAACTTTCATAAGAAATAAAATGCATCCCACAAACACCAGCTCCACATACTGGTTGGGACACCATAAAATCCTGTTAATCTTTGCTCTGCCTGGATCCCCAAGAGTGCACTCAATACAGCTTTAGGGTGCCAGAGTCTCTAAGGGTTTCTTCCTGCCTGGGAAGAAAGGTAAGGCTTCAGGATTACTTTCTTAAAGTGAAAAGGTAAAACTCTGCCTTGGATTGTTTTTATTTCAGTTGTCATGGCACTGAAATGTTGCTGAATCAGAGAAATTTTACATAGTTTGTCAAAATGATACTCTTCCAATCCAAGCCTTCTCCCTCTGGCAAAAATAGATCTCAACATCAGAATACAGTAGTTCTGATCTGCTATGATTTATCCTCACCAAGCCTATGAATAGAGAATTAAACTTGGCTGGTTTATCAGAAGGAAATGGAGTTTGACTCATCAATACATCTTCACAGTGCTTCCAGAAACAAGACTAGGGAGTACCCTTAATAATAAAATGGGAATAGTTCTAAACAATATTGGCTTTCATTTCAGAAGGAGAGCATGGCTTAACTTTGCTTTACAGGTCTGACCTGAACTAATGCTCTAACTAGACAGTGCTAGATACTTGATTATCTGATGGTCACACTTCTCCAATATAGACCTCAGAGACTTTCACTATCTTAGATTTCAAAAAGCGCCTTCTTCAGGAGGTCTGCAACAGGTTTTGAGGACCTGTATCTCCATAACTCCCACCTGGGGGAGCTCCAGGGACAAGGAGCTGAAGCTACTCAAATACAAGCTCTGGAGAAAGGTGGTATGCGTGCAAAGCTGGGCAGCAGAAAAGAAAATAATTTTCACCCATCTTCTTCACTTCTGTCCTGAACATCAATCTTGGTCCAACTGTAAAGAATGTCACGCTACACCAAGTATGTATGCTTTTATTTAATAAATATGAATCGCATTTACTATGTACAAGCACTATTGAAAGCATTTTACTAACAATAGATTGTTCACTCTGCATAATAATCCACTGAGGTAGGTTCAGTTATGATTCCCATGACAGAGATGCTGAGTAACTGCCCAGGGACCACATGAGGGCTCAGGCTGAGGTGCCTGGCTCCAGAGCCCAGGTGGTTTGGGATCTAGGTCTGCCGTGGTGTATTTCATATAAATCTCCTGGATAAACAGTTGCACTGATCTCTGCACCACCCTAACCTTTCCTTTTGCAAATTAAACACTTCTCCCTTAGTGCATATGTTGCTCTAAATATCTTCCCCAAAATATCTATTTCTTCCCCCTTTCATATATTCCCTTTTCCTAAGACAAACGCAAATGGCCAATAGCACATAAGGCCTTCCAAACCCCTTAAGCATTTGTGTTTATGCCATCTAAGTCTTCTACAGATTTTCCCATGGTGGGATTATTTAAACTGGTGTCATATTCTGAAGGACATAGATAAAGCAACTTCACATCTTCAATTTCAATGTCCTATTAAAGACCCTCATGCAGTGGAACCACTGCTGACATAAATGACGGTGATTATATTTCAAATGTTTCTTTTTTAGGTATATTTGAAGTATCCTTCCCTTGTTGGTCTGAAGTTTCTGACTCACCCTGCTGGCGCTGAGCACGGAGGTGGGATCCTGGGAGCTGGGATTCTTTTTATGTGCTTTATCTGGTAGACCCTCAAACCAAGCAAACTTTGTAAGTACACCAATGGCTGCTGAAAGAAACTACACACACACATCCCACTTTAAACTGACACTAGCATCCATATGCAGGAACACAATTCTTATCTTGAGAGAGACCAAGCCCTTTGGTGCTGATAAAATGTGAAGTGGCCCACACAGCCATTCTGCTCCAAGGGCTGGCTCACCTCCTCACCCCTCCTTAGGTCTCCTGAGAGATATGATCCGAATACCAACACCACCCCACCATATGGTAACTCTGATTTAACAAAGAACCTCAAAAGCAACTGAGGATTTTTCAGAAGAACATCTTGATTTAAGCACACCAGTCCAGGATGTGGGAGGATAGTGAATTTATTACACAAGAGATGAGTTAAAAATCCAGATCTGAGTTAGCTCACCATGTATGATTCATCAATGGCCCAGTGTTTCTGTAGCATATAAAAGTTGCATACATTGGAAATGAGAAGTATTAACAAGCTCCTGGACAAAATTTTGATGAAATTTATACTTCTATAATTGACTCAAACCCTTTATTTAAAAAAATAACCAATTTAGCTGTCAAATGTGAAATATTAAATTTGTAATTCATATAAGTAATGATCCCAAGCACACAAGTTAGTTAAATTCTCTATGTGAATTTCATCATCTACATTTTCTTCCTCCCTAGTGACAGCTGTCCAAGGGCTCCAATTAAACACCTAAACTCGTCCGTATTACACCACTAAGGTGCTTTGAAATCACCACCTGAAAACAGCCTACACCAAACAGCTGCCGAACACATTCTGATACTCCCCATCACTAGCCATAAAAACCTATTCACACAGGCCACCAAGCTGAGAACCTTCCACTCTAGTAGGTGGCGAGGGAAAGACAAGCAGATCAACGTTAATGTGAAAGACCCATATCTTTCACATAAGCGTATTCTCTGAAGAGACTTTTATCCGTGGAGCCCAGTGTATCCATTCATTGGGCAGACGGTGGTTCTAAGGCAGACATGCTCTCTCTCTCAGACCTCCCAAGCTGCTCTCAGCAGATCTCTCAGACACACTCATGGAACTCAGAGATGTGTTCAGCCATGATTCTGTTTTGGAGCTCACAGCGTCTTTCATGGTTAATCTCTTTGTGATTGTGCCCTGACTGACTATGGTAATGCCAGCTTTTACCTTCCGATAAACATTTTCCAGGATTAAGTATTTCTTCTACCTACGCTATACAATTTTTAAAAATCAAATAAATGCTCTCTGGCAAACTTCAAAGAACTACTAAAAGGCCATTCCACCACAAAGCAAAATAATCTCACAAGGATTATAAAGTCTCACTGTGTTTCCCGTGTTACTTCCTGAGATCAAAACTGACCCAGTAGGACCTGGTGAAGAACCCCGTTGCAGACATATCTAAAACAACAGTAAAAAGCCAGTGAGCAGAAGTCAGACAAGGCAGACCACTTGTGATAATCACAATGAGGACAATTCTTCAAAATCCCACTGCTCGTTTTCTCCAAAACAGGAGGAAAGTTATTCCAATGCATCCAGATAAAATTGTCTCCATTTTCTCAAAGAGTAATTTTGACTTGGGATGCTAGGCAGGTTTTGTTTGGTGTGTTGGCTGGGTTTTTTATTTGTAGAAAGCTTTTAAGTTTTCTCTAAGACCCTCAGTTTTGTGAATTGATGCTAGTGGATAGGAATACTTTGCAGGAATGAGTCAGGGTTCCTCAATATTCTGGGAGAGTTGAAGCAAGATTGGTAAGAAGATATTGGTGAGTAAGGTGGGCAGGGTTAGTGAATGATTATGTCCTTTGGGTGATTGATTAGATTCTGGTGAGTTATTGATCTGGACTATACTTGGATAAGTTGTGATGAATGGATTATGCAAACTATGTCTTTGACAGTCCTCTAACTTTAGAGAGGAATCCCAAATTTTAGCCGAAAATCTTTTCTTTCCCCTTCCTTCCTTCCTTCCTTCCTTCCTTCCTTCCTTCCTTCCTTCCTTCCTTCCTTCCTTCTTTCCTTTTCTCTCTCTCTCTCTCTCTCTCTCTCTCTCTCTCTCTCTCTCTCTCTCTCTCTCTCTCTCTCTCTCTCTCTCTCCTATGCCCTTTGACTAAATGATATCCAGAAAGTACATGGATATTTATGAGATTTATGAGCCCTTTCTTAAGACAATTTTGCATTTATTTCAAAAATTTTACATACAAGGGAAGATGTTGATTTATTTAAATTAGTGAAAGAAAATTCTGCAGAGTACCCACTTCAACTACAATTCCAATTACTTTTTCCCTTCTGTCATCACAATCATTTGAAAATTATAGAAGTCTCAGCACCAAAGTTTGCAAACTCAATAAATAGAGTATTTTCAAAAATACATGCTTTAAAAATAGAAACAAACATTCTTTTAAGCCACCTTATTTTAAAGGTTATACAGATGGTCCAAATATATTATTCAGAATTATTAATTTATGATAACAAACACATATTGTGCCATAATGCAAGCCCTGATAAGTTACTTTCTAATAATAAGAAATTACTTTAAACATAAATTTATTTAGAATTGGTTGTGCTGAACCTTCCAGTGGACATAGGTTTTGTTCTTCCCTGTAGAACTGCATTGTTCAATATGGGAACCACTAACCATATGTACCAATTTCAATTCAATTTTAAATTAAATGAAGAATTCAGTTCCTTAGACACACTACCCACATTTCAGGTGCTCAACAGCCACCTATGGTTAGTGGCTACCTTATTGGACAGCACAGATTATAAAACATTTCCATTATTGCAGAAAAGTCTACCAGACAACACTGCCTCAGATTAGACTATGAATTCTTTTACATCAAAGACCATAGTTATTCTTCAATAGAGATAAAGCAATTTTATAAGAATATAACAGTTAGTCCTAAAGCATTCAAAGTCCAAACGGCTCATTCCATTTTGTAGTTACAAACTGCCTCACTTTTTGATTTAACAGCTACTTACCATGCTTCCTGTCTCCCAACCAAACTAGAAGCTTCTTAAGGACAGGGACTACATAACTTTATTCCTTTTCATTGCTTCACAGGTTAAAACTAAGTCCAAGACATTGTCTTTTAAAAAAAAAAAAAACTTCTTGAATTGAATTAAAATGTACCATAACCATAAATAAAACTACAATGAACATCAGAGCACATATATCTTTATGGATAAATGTTTCCTTCAATGGATGGTTGGATAAAGAAGATGTGGTACATATACACAATGGAATACTACTCTGCCATAAGAAAAGAGGAAATAGTGCCATTTACAACAGCATAGGTGGATCTTGAGATTATCATGCTAAGCAAAATAAATCAGACAGAAAAAGCCGAGAACCATATGATTTCACTGATATGTGGAATATAAAAATTGAAATCAACAAAGGAACAAGACAAACAAAGAAACAAAATGTAACTTAACCTATCTACCTACTTATTCTAATGCTATGCCCTGTGAATACTCAATGAATTCTTGCTGATTGGCTGGCCAGAGTGAAAAGTCTCAATCTAGGTAGAATCTTCATCATCCCTCCAGATTATGTGCTCACATCTATAGTAGAGACCCTTATATGAGGGGCAGTGGTTGTTTGGTGAGGTAAAGGAGTGACAACAGGTGTTATGGTTATGCTGCCAGCAGGCAGACTCCCCTTTGCTCCTGCTGGGAGCAAAGTCCCAGCAAAAGAGCTCAGAAACCCCAGTCTCACTATTCAGAAGACTAAGCCCTTTTGGGGACTCCATTTAACTTACTCTTAATTGTGGAGTCCAGCTCCCCCAAAATTATCAGCTTCATCTCAGTCCTGGGACTGACAATCATTTTCCTAACCCTGGAAAGTAGTCTAAAAATATTTATTCATTCCACAAATGGCTATTAAACACCTCTTTTGTACAAAACATTGTAATTGACAGTGGAGACAAAACAGAGAAGGCAGATAACAACCACACAGTAAACCAATATAACATATAAATTTGTGAGATGCTACAGTGAAACAAAACAGAGTGGTCTGATAAGACTATGGTAATGAGAGGCACAGATCTTAGATTTAATGAGCAGAAAAGACATCTTCAGGAGTACACAAATACACTAACTTGCCACGCAAAAGCCAGAAGAATAAGATACTTGCCACGCAAAAGCCAGGTGGAAGAAACAAACGCAAAAACATTGAGATAATAAGCAGAGTAGTTTGACCGTAGAACCCAGAAGTTCAAGTAAGTTCAATATGGCTCAAGAAAGCATGGGGGGAAGTGACAGGAGAAAAGGGAGGGAGGGACAATATTATGCCATGTTATGGCCATAGTGTGCATGATCTTATCAGCCATGACAGTTAATTGGGATTTTATTTTAAATGCTTTGAAAAGCCCCTGAAATGTTTATATACACATATAAGTGGTAACATAGAGATTGGGTGAGTGAGTGAATGAATGAACCTACTTAAGCCTCAGAAGCAAAAGGATTTAAAAGGAGAGGAATCATAGATTGCTATTAGATGTTTGTTTTCCTTAAATAAATACTATGTTTCCTCTTTAGTCATGCCCTCTTTCCTTTGGATTACAAGAGTGGCATATTTGACTGAGACTTTGGAACTGCCTCAAAGATATCTCTACATTCACTTTCTAAAGAGAGCAACGACATTAACTGGAAGCCTTCCCTGACCCCTTCAGGCAGAATCAGGTCTTCCCTTCTCTGTGCTCTTGCACAGCTTAGCACTCTTCTATGTAACAGTTATTACATTGAATTATAAGTAAGTATCTTTACCTACTGTGAGCACAATGAAAGCATCTCTGTAAATGCCTAGCACCGGGCGCAACACACAGTGGGCTCTCAATAAATGCTTTCTGAGTGAGAAAAAGAAGACGAAGAAGTAGAAGATGTAGGTCATAAGTAAATGCAGACTCAGACAAGTTTCTATGCTAATTCATACTAAAAGAAGATTAATTTACTGTCTCTGTAATCAGCTCCTCTGACCTGATTATGCATTGGAGTCCTGAGGTTCTCTACAAATATTACTATTTATGCAGCATGTAAATTAAGACAACTCTTAGAAAACTGAGAGGTTTGAATTCCCATCCTATAATACAGATCTTCTCAATTAATTCAAAGTACCTTTTGTAAATAATAGCTTGAGAAGTGTCAATGGTTCCACTGAGCACCCCACTCTGTCAATGCGAATACTGTCCTGTATCCGCCCGGAGTGTGGTTTTTGATCCTCCCATCCATGGGAAGGGGGCAAGACAAGCATTCTTATATCTGTCTCATAAATGAAAATATAAGCCCCCCCCCAAAAGAAAATTCATTTAAGATTACACAGCTTGTATGTGGAGAAGCCAAAGATACTGGAATCTGTTTCCTAAGACTCTCTTCTTTCTCTTACGCCACAATCTCTAAATCAACAGCTCTCAAAATGTGGTTCTCACCTACAGCAGCAGCCTGGGAACAGGTAATGTGTGCACATTCTCGGGCCCCACCCCAGACCTAATGAATCAAAAACTGACGGAATTGAGGGGTGGGTTTGGAGGGAAGGGGAGGAAGGGAGAGCCAGCAATGCTTTAGCAAGCGATTGTAATGCACACTTAAGTTTGAGAAGGGCGGCTCTAGATAATTTGTTTTTAAAATGATTGATGATAAAAAATTGATTCAAGCTATACACAATTTCTTTTATATAGTACAAAACTGTCTGCTTAAACGGAAGTTAAAATCCTACTTGAAAATTTGAAAGTATTCATTACCAATTCATTATCATGTTACATTGTCACATTAAATGCTGTTTGGGCAAGGATGAAAAATTTTGCTTTATATAATACTATTAAGCATTTTGTCACAACTTCTCAATTACAGGTAAGCTCAACTGAAATAACTGTGATAAATTAAAAATTGCACTTAACACTTAACTGATCCCATCAACATTAATATCACCGCGTACAGCTTGATCGTCACACTTATGAGGACAGAAAGGTGTAGCAAAAGTTACACTGTAGGGTCCATTTCAGGAAGAGATGTTTATTATTAAATAGTGAAATAAATGAAGAAGGGTGGCGCAATTGTCCATACATATGACTAAAGAAATATTTGCTTAAGAAATTCATTCAAAAAAGAAACTTCACCACTTTCCCCTGAAGAAGTCTGCTCAGTCTTTTGAAAGTGACTAAGTCCGGGAATGATCCCTGAATTATAACCTTCAAGCAACGACCGCTAATCAAAGGTCTATGAAGGGGTCTCAGAAAGTTTCCACCTCCACAGATACAAGCACCACGTGCTACTAACATGCAAAGCAGAATAAGCCACTGAAATACATGTACAGGAAGGGGAGCAAATATTCTTCCAGTGACTTTGTTACCAATATTCTTAATTTATGGGGAAAAAATCTTGAAAGGTGGTATGTTAGTGATCCTGGTTTTATGTTTTCAAATGAGCTGGCACCCCAACGTGGTGGCACAGTAGCTGTTTGGGGTCTAAGCTGAGAATTCTTGTCTTCATTCTGAACCTTTACTTCTTTTTAAAAAGGTGATTCAGGTGAGCTACTCAAAGAGGAAACGATATCAGTATCAAACCTAGAAACAACTCGCAATATTTTGGAGCTGATAATCCAAGCTAAATATTATGGGCTTTTTACATTTCTGCCTTTGAATGTTTAGCTACTAAACGGGCTCCTTTTCTCCCTACCCCTTCTTCTCCTACCCCATTTAAATATAAGGGATTTCAATGGCCCATTAATAGTCCTTGATTAACTTTCACGGATTCTACAGTCTCTAAATCATTTTCATGGAGGCACATTGCATTCTGGGACAAGTCATCAATTGTGTCCCAATGACAGTTTTCTTCTTTGCCACTCACATCCTTTACTCTCTTCCCAAGGGGAATTGATCCTAACCATAAAGAGGAAAGCTATACGGGAAAAGTGTCTCAAAGATTTCAGTACTGATAAGCACAAAAGTTTAGGCTAAAATAAAGATATAAGAGTACCTATAGCCTTAGCAATTGACATGAAACCTAAGAGGACGTTAACTATCAATTACAGTTTGAATGGATGGATGATATTAATAGGTGTATCTTTCATTGATGATATACTTCTGTGCACCTGGCCTATTTGGAAGCAGTTGACAAATATTACCTCATTTAACCTTGACAACAATGTTTTCTAGATAGATGGTATTATTCCCACTGCATAGCTGTAAACTGAACCTCAAAAGAAGTTGTGCAATAACAACCATAACAGGACCTTGTGGGAGAAACTTCAAATCTAGGTCTTTGTGAGGTCATAGTCTGGGTCCTTTCTACTACACCACAATGAATGAAGAATCATTCCTTTTTTATTCTGGTATCTAATGACAGTAGAGAGCACAGAGGCTCAAGGGCTCCTTCACCCATCACAGAGTGATTCAGAGGGGCTTTTCATTCATAAAATGTCTCCTGCATGGTCCTGGTGAGGGCTGTGGTATTGCCAGCACGGAAGTCTCTCCTTTGGGGCAAAGCTTTGTTTCCTAGATGCTACAGTGAAGATCGTTTACCTGAGATGGGACCAGAAGAACCCAGTTCCATCTTGGATTGAGTACAATAATCACTAAGTTTCCATAGAGAGGAAGGGCTAGGAAAGCAGGCATCCTGAGGAGGGTGGCTGCATTCCAGCTGGAGCAGACAGAGGCCGACAGGAGAGCAGGAGATTCCAGAGGGAGAAAGGGGGATGGGGGCAGAGGCTCCAAACCCAAACTTCACCTATTTTGACATTTTTGCTCCGGATCAGCAGTACTGATGATATTTGCAAGACCAGACTCAAACAGTCTCACAATATGTAACTGTGGTAGGGAACAACTTCTCTGGTAATCAACAAGTTTTAAGTGTTAAAGGGCAATAATGTTTCAAGAGAATTACACAAGAGGAGAGAAGGAATTCTCTTTTTAAAACTTTTGTCAAGATATTTCATGTTTTCCAAATAAAAATGAAATAAAGCCTACTCTGAGTTCATTTTAATCAGGGTAACATTGTACTCATTTTGCTCACAACAGTAGAAGTTACCAGAGAAGAAAAAATGTTCCTCCAAAACAAACAGCGAATATGTTTTCAAGTCACAAAATTATTAAATCTCCCTTTGGAATACTATTTTCTTCTAGGAAAAGAAATCTTTTATGGTGCTAAAACAACATGAGTCCAAGAAAAGAGAGTGCCACAATTAATCCATCCCTTTAACAAATGTTTATTGACCATTTCTTATGTGATAGGCACGGAGGGAAATAAAAAGATGAATCAGGCCATCCGCCCGAACCCTCTATTTGAGGAGACACACACATAAACAATTGCAAAACAATCCAACAGAGGCTGTAATAAAGGTATGTACGAGGCCCCACTGGAACATAGAGAAGGGAGTTGTGCATGTAGGAAAATTTCAGAGAGAACATTTATGTTGCTTCTTGAAAAGGACAACCCCATGTGAAAATTTCCAGAAGCAAGATGTTGGGGACCTGTTTGGGGAACAGTGTGCAAATTCATATGTACATGGAGGAAGAGTTTTTCATTTATTTAACATTATTTAGCTAACATTTACTCTTCAAATCACTTTACATGCACTAGCTCATTTAATCTTCAAAATACCTTTCAAAATAACCCAAATTTTATAGATGAGAAAACCGAGGCTTAGATAAAGTAAATAACGTGTCCAAGTTCTCATATGGGCAAAATTAACATACCAACACAGATAGCCAGGCTCTAACACAGATTTTTTTTTTTTAATTGCGATATAATTGACATATAACATTATGTAAGTCTATGGTATACTACATGTTGATTTGATACACTTATATATTGCAATACGAGTACCACTGTAGCATTAGATAACGCCTCTACCAGGTCACATAATTACCTTTGCTTTTCAGTGGTCGTAATAATTAAGATCTAGTCTCTTAGCAAACTTCTTACTGAAGTTTCTAATACAATGTTGTCTGTAACCACCACGCTGTAGCACAGGTTCTAACCATTACACAGCACTGCCTGTGAGGATGGATGACATCTAAGAGTGTCACAGCCAGCACTGGCTAATTTAATCCCAAACGCATATGCATAACGATAGTTTAAAAGCCAGAACCATGGAACCACAGCGACAGCTCCCTTGGTTACTTTACTTCTCTTTTGGGTTATTTGTTCTTCCACTAGTTATACCCCAATGAAAATCAAAATTATAGGCAATACAAATATCACGGAGATGTTATTTTGCATTTGTTGTTTGATAGGATAATAAAACTTAAGAAGCATACATTATCCATATGTGTGACTGTTCCTCACATTACGTAATCAATATATTCCTTCAAAGTGTTGTGTCAATAAATTATGGTGAATGAGCTAATATTTTAAGTGTCTGTGACTTAAAGGAATTCTATGTTCCTATAAAGTGTAGAATTCACTAATAAAATAATCATTTCTTAAGTTTGCTTATGGATTCCTATGCCAATCCCTTCATAAGTGAGTCAATCCTCGTTTATATTTTTAACTATCTTAAATTTTTAAACATTTGGCTTAAAGTAGAACACAAGTGAAGCCACACTGCCCATTCCATCGCATCAAATGGTAGGTAGTAGTTTTTGCAGCCACAGCAAGATGTCATCACTTGTTAACATGATCTGATTAAATGAGCATGAGATGCTCTGTGGAGAATGGAATGCAGGCAAATGAAAGGAACGCCCAGTTTGGAGGCCCTTACAATGGTCTGGAAAAGATGATGACGGCCTGGAGTGGGATCAGGTGGTGAAAATGAAGAAAATCAGACAGAAGATGAGCAGTTTTTGTAGTTAGCCAGACATGTTGATGGGTAGGATGTGGAAAGCAAAGCAGTGAGTGGAGAATAATTGGATGGATGGGGTGCTGCTCCCTGAGTTGGGGAACACTTGATATGAGTAGGTGTGGGGAAGAGGTTTTTTTGGCCATGTTAGGTTTGAAATGCTTACTAGATATCCAAGTGGATGTCAGTTTTCTCCAACCTTAAGTACTGATGATAATGTGTATCCTGAGAGGCTGTTAATGTATTTAAATTACCTAGCCAATAATGTATTTAAATATGTAACCAATAATGTATTTAAATTACCTAGCAGACTGGCTACTCCACAACAGGTGCCTCATAGCATTGGCTATATTTATTATTATTGGAAATACACAGAAAGTGGGTAATGTTATTGGGACTTGACATAGAGATAAGTCAGAAATATTGATTGAGATTTCGGAATCAGCTGCACAGCTTAAGTTCAAAGCAACAGACTTTTTGGAGCACCTACAATCATCCAGGTATTGTGCTAAGTACTAGGAATAGATGTAAAAATGACAGAGTCCCTCTTTTCACAAAGCTCAGGGCAAACTGTGGGAGAGAATGGAATGCTCAAAAGGAATAACCTGGAGAAGAAAAAGAAGAGGCTTCAACTTCATGAATTCTTTGTCGGACATGCAAGAAGGAAGAGGAACGAACAGAGGAAGGTAAGACAAGGCAGGAGAGAACCATGATAACATAACCTGGATAAGCTCAAGGTCATTGCTACCAAAGCAGGGGAGTGTTTCAGCAATAGAGAGATGATGGACAGCTTTACCTAGAAAGTTAAAGGTGAGTCAAAGCTAAGAAAATGTCAGAAGATCACAGGTCACTTTCGATATTTGTATGTACATAGAGTGAAAAGACCAGAAACTAGATTACTAAAGACTTAATGAGAAAGCTATAGAAAGTAGTGTCATCTGTGATGAAGAATGCATCTTAGCAGAAGTTTGACAGTATAAAGAAAAGAAAAAGGAAATAAGTGCTGTTCACACAGCAGGACCTAATATTTAAGACTCAAGGCCGTCAAGGACAGAGATGAAAGATTGTCACCTAACTCTCCACAAGCAAGAAACTAAATATTGAACAAAGATCTGGCTCCAATGCAACTAGAACTAGCAACATTTGTCTAATGTCTTTTCAAGTGCTTCATTTTATTTACACAGGTTATATAGTTTATATATGTACATATAGACATACATGTATCCACACATGTATATACAAGTATATACATACATACATACATACACAAACTTAAGGACCACTTATTTTTTAAAGATTTTATTGGGGAAGGGGAACAGGACTTTATTGGGGAACAGTGTGTATGTACTTCCAGGACTTTTTTCCAAGTCACGTTGCTATCCTTTCAATCTTAGTTGTGGAGGGCGCAGCTCAGCTCCAGGTCCAGTTGCCGTTTTCTAGTTGCAGGGGGCACAACCCACCATCCCTTGCAGGAGTCGAACCGGCAACCTTGTGATTGAGAGCCCGCACTCCAACCAACTGAGCCATCCGGGAGGCAGCTCAGCTCAAGGTGCTGTGTTCAATCTTAGTTGTAGGGGGTGGAGCTGACCATCCCTTGCAGGACTCAAGGAATTGAACCGTCAACCTTGTGGTTGAGAGCCCACTGGCCCATGTGGGAATCAAACAGGCAGTCTTTGGAGTTAGGAGCATGGAGCTCTAACCGCCTGAGCCACCGGGGCGGCCCCAAGGGACATTTTAAAACCAACTCTCTTCACTTTATGAGACAGTTGGACTAGTATAGTATAAATTTGTGGTTATGTGAGTAATTTCAAAAACAATACCCAAAATAAAAGAATAAAAGAACAACAACAAACAAAGAAAAAAAAACAAAAAACCTAAAAAAAAAAGAAAAAGAATACCATATTTTATGTTCTCACACTTGAGTTTCTCTTTCCTGGTAATATGTTACAGTAATGTTTTGTGAATTCCAGAGTGCTGGTTCTTTATTCCTGGTTTCAGTATTAACTGATGTGTGTCTCTGAGCACATAACTAAGCCTTTAGAAGCTCCTGTATCTTACTTGTAAAGATGGTTCGAACTCTCCTTCTTACTGAAAATGGGTGACTGCCTCCTCCTCAGGTCACCCTATGTAAATGGACCATTCCAAGACTGTAAAAAGTTAAGGAAATGCTTATTTTGAAAATTCAGTCAGTGTAATACTGCCAGGTTCTAGAGAGGGATATAAAAGCAGACATGATCAGCTTGATACTCTCACAGCCACTGCTGGTGTTGCCAAGCGAGGTCACTGCGAGAACAGACAGAAAAAAATATGAAGCAACACAGGTCAGCGTGCAGGAGGGTACAGAGCTGTGCTCTCTGTGTCACTAAAGGGAAAATCGAGATTGATGTTTCTATTATTTAAATTGAGAACATGTTCAACTAATTGAGTCATAGCTCCAATTTAACATGCACAACTTGTTCATAAAGGTATGTAAAAATATGACCATGCTCAGGTAAAGCGATAGCTATGCATATATATAGATATACATTCCCATTATTTTTAAATGACCATATTAAATATTTTAACAAATAATAGTAGTCAGTCGGGTGCTTACTCTGTGCCAGGCATTGTTCTCAACACTTTGCATGTATTAATTCAGTGTCACAACAACCATATCAGGTGAGGACTACTATAATACCCATCTTATAGATAAGAAATCTACATATAGAGCAGTTCTTACCCAAAAACTGCCCATATAGAGCAGTTCTTACTGCTTTGGGTAAGCGGTAACTTACCCAAAGCTATACAGCAAGTAATTGCCAACCTCAGAATTTGAACCCAGGCAGTTTGGTTCATGGTCACTAGCCTTACCATCACGCTATACTCTCTGCTACAAGTATTTATTTACCACTTACTCTAATATAAGCAATGTACTATGCTCTGGAGACACAAGTGAACAAAGCAGATAGGGGTCCCTTTCCTCATGGATTTTATGAAATAGTGGAAGATATAGATAAATAAGCAATTAAACTACAGCATTCTAAGTATTATCATAGAGGAGATATAGTGGGCCCAGGGAACACATAACAGGAGCACAACTCAGATATTTCTGGAGGGCGGGAAAGTCTCAGGGGAGGATTTCTTGAAGCAGTAAACAAAAACTGGAAAAATGGGGAAGGGGCCACCAGGAGAAATAAAGTTGGAGGGGAGAGGGTGAAGAGAAGGGGTGAAAGAGAGAGAACGCCCAAAGGGAGGAGAGTACATGGAGCATCTGCAGAACTAAAAAAGTCATTCTGCAGTTGGAGAAAAGAGAGGCAAGAAATGGGAGGTAGAACTGGAAATCATGACGAGGAGCCAGATCACATAGGGAGATACCATGTTTAAAAGTTTGGATTCTGCTCTAAACCAACAGAAAGACACTAAATGGTGTCCGGAGTGGAGTTTCTTTACCATATTTAAAATGTATGAAGAACATCAAAGCTGCTGTGTGGAGCCTGAATAGAAGGAAGACAGAAATGAAGGTAAAGAGACCAGTTAGTACTGCTATGGAGGTAAAAGGTGATAGTGGCACCTGAGGGCGTGGCGGTGGACAAAATGAGAAGAAAATCGATATAAGAGGTATTAAGTAAGAAGCACAAACCTAGGGAGAGCTAAGTGGTCTTTTTCTAGCAGGGCACAGGAGCCTGGCATTGGATAAGAAGAGGCAAAAAACTAGACTGAACCAGGGTTAGGTTTCCACAGGCATGTGGAACAATGGGGCAAGTAGAGATTGTTGGCAAGAGAATAATGGAAAAGATGGAGTGTAAAATCGAAGTAGGAAAGAAAAGAGAGAGAAGTAGAAGTCAAGGACCTGGAAGGTTTTATCAGGCTGAGGAAGAGATTCAGTGAGTAAAAAAGGAAAAAACGATGGCCAGTGAACAGCAAATGCGATGTTGAAATATCAGAATTAAAGCAGTTCTGTAGAACACAAGATCTAAAATAATGCCAAGGGAATAACGATGGTAACACCAGGGAACTAAACAGCAAATAGTAACTAATGTAGAACGATCAGAAATATCAGAGAGGTAGGGTGTTACCTTAAAGTCAATGAGGCAATGGAACAGAGAGGGGAAACAAAGCCCAATGGGGAAGAGAGTACTGAAAACAAAAGATGGATACCTCTACCCTCCACTCCCATCCCTTGCCCTCCCATCTCCTCCACTAGAAATCATTTACCCTCCATAGTGATAACAGGAATATGAGGCTTGGTGAGTTTGATTGTTCCCTTGATGAGTCTAATTACTATAGCAGCTGGTCTCTGGAGAACCGGGAAAGCAAAGTCCCCAATGGTCATAGCCTGTACTCATGAAAACTGGGTGACCCTTTTCCAGGCTGTAGGGCTGTCAAATGCTGTGGTTTCTGCATAACACACACATAGAGAAGAGGAGTATAATGGTCCTCCCTCACACACAAAAATCAGACAGTTTGTCCAATCACTCATTGAAAGAGTATTTACTGAGTGCCAGCTATGTGCCAGGCATACAGAACTGAGCAGGACAGATGTTGTGCCACCAGGCAAGGAGGTCAGGCCTTGTCTCCAAGGATTTTTAAAACCACTATTCCAGACTAAAGAGTGAAGAATCATGCCTTTGTGAGACTGAAAAAGACACCACACTGGCAATGTAACCAGGGAAGTAATAAATAAAGCTAATGTGCAAGGAATTTTTTAAGAAGTAAGCAAATTATACCAGTTTTCACTATCCTTTTCTTGTACTAGTACCTTGAAGGAAAAAAAATGTAAATTGGACAGCATAAATATGCAAAATAGTTGGCATGGAGGGGGAATTTTTCTGCTTTTCTAAAGATTCAAGGCTCATTTTTGAGTCATAAAGACATTAAACACATGAGAAAAACCATAATGCTATATATGTATGTATGCATATATGTAACCCAAATAAGTCACAATTTTAAGTAAATAAGTAATCATTTATATAATATAAAAACCCCTCATAATTTAGGGGAAAGACCATGGTTCTTTTAACCTCTTCCCAAAATACAAGTCAAAGGTGCCCAACTTGCAATATTCACGAAAGAAATTATTTACTCCTTATTTTATTTTCAAAAATATACCCTGAAAATTGCTTACTAATAGAATGATTCAAATTTCTCTTTTCCACAAAGGAAAAAAAAAAAATAAAAATAAGTGGGACTACATCAAACTGAAAGCTTCTGCACAGCAAAAAAAAAAAAAAAAAAAAATCAACAAAATGAAAAGACAACCTACAGAATGGGAGAAAAAACTTTGCAAACTATATAATATCTAAAAATATCTTAATATCTAAAATATATAAATAACTTAACAACAACCAAAAATATCTGATTAAAAATGGGCAGAACTAAATAGACAATTTTCCAAAGAGGACATACAGATGGCCAATAGGCACATGAGAAGATGCTCAACATCATTAGTTATCAGAAAAATGCAAATAAAATCCACAATGAGATATAACCTTACACCTGCTAGAATAGCTAACATCAAGAAGACAGACAACAGGTGCTGGCAAGGATGTGGTAAAAAGGGAAACTTTATACAGTGTTGGTGGGAATGTATAGTAGTTCAACCATTATGGAAAACAATGTGGAG
Organism: Rhinolophus hipposideros; assembly: GCF_964194185.1. NCBI lineage: Eukaryota > Metazoa > Chordata > Mammalia > Chiroptera > Rhinolophidae > Rhinolophus > Rhinolophus hipposideros. The sequence continues at coordinate 55,109,829 of NC_138049.1, read as the reverse complement.
GTTCTGCAAAAAATTAAAAATAAATGTAGTATACGATCTAGCTATTCCACTTTAGGTATATACTCAAAGGAAATACTTACTGGAATTTGACAAGGTATATAAAACCATGTTTATCGCAGCATTATTCACAATAGCCAAGAAATGGAAACAACCCAAATTCCCATCAACAGATAAATGGATAAAAATAAGGTGGTAATATATACACAATGGAATATTATTCAGTAGTGAGAAAGGAAGATATTCTGCCATTGGCAACAACAGGCTATCCTGTTGTTGGATGGCCATCCTTGAGCACATTATACTAAGTGAGGTAAGTCAGACAGAGAAACACAAGTACTGTGTAATATCACTTATATGTGGAATCTATAAAAAAAAAAAAATCAGACCTGGAAAGAGAGAGAAAGAGAGAGAATGAAATGGTAGTTACCAGAGGATGCAGAATATAAGGCATGGGGAGATAAGAGTAATGGTGTTGAAGGATATAAATTTATAACAAGCACTAGATAAGCCGTAGAGATCTAATGTACGCTATATTGAATATAGAGAATAATAATATACTGAAAGTATGTAATGTGATAAATATTGTTATAAGGACAACCATAGTACAATACGTAAACGTATCACAGTAACTCTGGACACTTTAAATTTATACGTTATTTGCCAAATGTATTTAATAAAAAAGTTTCTCTTCTCCATAGATAGTAGATTTTATGTTAATAAATTTATAAACATACAGCTCATTAAACTCGTCAGTCTCAGCAATGCCCATAGAACACCAACATAATTTTAAAGCCAAATAGATCACAAAAGAAAGTAGAAATTTTTTTTTAGTTATACAGGCACAGTTATAGCACTCAGCTTAAAGCTATAAGAAAAGATGTAATGTTTTCTCTGCCTACCTGCTTATCATCCTACTTATCAAAATCCAATTTGAGCATATTATTTCAGATCAAGCTAACATCTTTTTAGCAGGCTAAGACTTGGCCTATATGTCACACAATAAAATATATGGTATATGTGCTCTTCACAGAAATAATGGTAGAAAAGAATCATATATATGATCACATGATATTGATATTATATATATGATAATCATATCTATGTATCACATATCAGTAACATAACACAGATTTTTTTAAATGATTGCAACAATTCAATGACCGATCCATTAACACAGCTAAAATATTAAATCTCTAGGTAGTTCTCAGTGAACTTGAATTTGATTGTTTCTTAGTTCTGCTTCAGAACCCCATGTTCGTGTGCATACAGTTTCCACAGAAGCGGAAATGTGGATGTTGTGGGTCAGTGAGCATTCCTCTCCAGGATGTTTCTGAGATGAAGCCCCACGATTAACACAGTGCCCTTAATGATGGGCGGAGGACTAAGCATTCCAAGATTGGCCTGGATGCTTGCCAGCAGGGAGAGAAAGAGGTCTTTGTATGTGGACATCTGAAGGGCGGGCATAAACATGTTAGTTGATACTTAACACCCAAAACCAGTGCCAAAACCGTTAGCTCCCCTCAATAGCCTGCTCTGGTTTCAACTGTCCATGACAATGGAGCAGCCACCTCAATCAACAAAACTTGCTCTTTAAACATCCTCAGAGGAATTCCCAAAATAGCAGCTGTTAGAAGCAAACAGACTCCAATTCACTGACATACGCGGACCTTTTAATGTTTTTCTGTAGACAGGAGTCCATTTTTTTTGTACCTATGCAATAATCTATGCATTTTTAATAATTACCTAGTAGATGACATGATACGATTCCTCCAGGCCCATGAAGAAAGAGCCCCGGGATTCACGTTCAGATGAAATTGGCAGTGTTTGCAGCAAGAGGCCCAGCTCATTTATGTGGTGAATTTTGTATAAGTTGTTCCCCTGGTTTTTCTCCCTGCTGTCCTCGCCCCCTTCCCTTTTCAGCACATTAGGAGACCGCTATGTGCCTGAAGCATCCGCCATGGTGTGGGAGCCAGGCTCCACTGTGATGGAGCCAGGTAGGGCTCGCCCGCCCAGAGCTCGGCCAACTGCAGCCTCAGCAGAGCTCACTCCCTCAGAACCCCTTCGGGTCTTCTCTGCAATCCCCTTCCACCAGGACTGGATGCAATCTCACATCTTCGATAAACTTTCGTGGCCTCAGTTTAGTTCCTGGCACACCTGTGTTACATAAATTCCACACAGAAAGTAAGCAACCTCCTATCTCCAGAGAACCATTGGCCAACAGGTTGTTGTACCGGCAGCAGCTCTAGAAACTTCGGCATCTAAGTGGCCATGTGTAGCCAGATAAGAGAGTAAAATGTATGCTTGCAGTTTGAAGTGCTTTGATTTATTCATGTAAAATAGTACCTCTACATTAAGAGGTCAATGGGTGATTTTTTATATAGATGAAACAATTCTGTACAGGGAAGATGGGTTAATACATTTTCAAAAGAACTGAAGTATAGCTCTCCAATGTCCATTTTCAACAAGCTGTCCAACAAACAAACAAGTTTGGCCACTAGGACATTGGCATCAATGTAGATATTTATTTAGGAAGGCAACATCCCTGCAAGTATCAGCAGCTCTACACAGATAATTATTCCTAATGAGGAAACCACTTGATGGGAACAACTACAAAACACTATGAAATGTGAAACTATTTAATACATTTATAAAATTATATCTCTCTAAGAATACATGGAATAGTTTTTAAATATAAAAATGATATATAATGTGGCTATTTGTAAAATGTCAAACTTAATTTATTTTAACTAACTTTCATAATTTTTCATCATCAAACACTCTAATATATTTTACAGAGTGATAATGTTTAGTCCTATTTAATAAACTCCTATTTATTTGGAGTAGAATTACAATGATACAGTGAAGAATGACACACTTTTGCTATAAATAGAAATTCTAGTAAAGGTGAAAGCAGACATTACAAACTTAACAAGCCTTTTGTCTGACCTAATTGCATTAGAATATATTAGTGAGGTTGCATATTGTAGGTTTTATGTTTCATTAGAAAGGTCACCACCGATTTGGGCTGAATCGTTAAAGAAAAGAGACCACATTAGCAGAGTGCTCTTCAAGAGGCTAAAGGATGAATGTACTTCGCTTCATTAGAATTATCTCATTGTAACTTGATATTCTGATTTTACAGAAGGAGAGACAATAAGAGAGCTCAGAAGTCCCAGATTCTGTATTCTCTTGTGGGAAACAGATGCGTAATTGCACCATGACATTGTTTTTCCAAAACATAAACAAAACATAGTAAATGGAGCCTACCTATTTGTTCTTATTATAATGAAAGATATCAGCTCTGTGACATGCTGCACCATAGAAGACCTTACTTTCCAAATTATAGTGTTCTTTCACATTTGAACTGCTAAGTTAAGAAATCTTGTGCTGTTTTGTTTTTGTTCTTATTAGTTGCAGGAGTACAAAATAATGTAATAGTTAGAAATTTGTCATTTATACCCCACACAAAGTGATAACTCCGTTCCCCCAATCTATTACCCCTCTGACATCGCATATGTTTATTGCAGCACTATTCACAATAGCCAAGACATGGAAACAACCAACAAGCCCATCGGTAGGTGACAAGATTAAGAAACTGTGGTACATTTATACAATGAAGTATTACTCAGCCAAAAAAAAGAATGAAATCTTACCATTTGCAACTATATGGATTGGCCTAGAGAACATTATGCTAAGTGAAATAAGTCAGATGGAGAAAGACAAATACCCTATGATCTCACTTATATGCATAATCTAAAGGATTGAATAAACGAACAAACTAACCAGAAACAGTGTCAAACATATAGAGGAAAAACTGAGGGTTGCTAGATGGGAGGGGAGGTAGGGATAAGGGAGAAGGTGAGGGGATTAGAAAGCACAATCGGTAACCACAAGATTGCCATGGGGATACAAAAGTCAGTTTGGGGAACATAATCAACAATATTGTAAAGATTTTGTAGGGTATCTGATGGACACCTACCTTATTAGAGAAATCTTATGCTGTTTTAAAACATCACAATTTTCAATCCCAGAGTTATTGTTAACACAAATACATTACAAGATTTTTATGTATAATTCCTAGATGTTTTTATGGATGTAACAAAAACAGAAACCTCAATAATCTTCAATAGGTATTTCTTATAATTACACCAGAAGGAAATTTTAGTTGCAGTGCTTCTTTCACTAATGGCAAAAAGACATAAACATACATAGTGATTCATCCTGGTAAGAATTTTGTTAGAATCCTTAATTCTATAAAAGAACAATAAACTATCCTGTCATTTCATCACCAGATTACATGGGTCAACACTTGTGTTTGGCTCTTTTCAGATTACGAAGAGCAAAAATATGCAGATTACCTTGTATAATGGGTTTTATCGTAAGGATGCCCAAGAGACTAAAGAAGCATGAAAACTTTCCCCAGCAAGGCTGGTGAAGAAAGCTACACAACACTCATGATTCCACTGCAATGACCAAAGCTTGACGACACCTCCAGGAGTCTGCCTTATGTATGCCTCAGTTTCCCTCTCCTTCTCTTTCTACCTCATGGCTTTTGCTCAACTCTTTTCAGGGCATCTCCACCTTTCAAAGCCACTCTTTTGGTCTCCATCTATTTTTGTTTGTTTTAAAGTCAAGCTCCTTAAGAGTAAAGATGCCATTTGAGTAATCAATCCTTATCCAGACTAGAGCAACCACAATGGAAGGAATTATCTTCCCAGGCCACTCAAATGCTGACCTGGAAGATGGCCCTGGAACTAATTGTAGGCCCAACTCTGGCTGTGGCCAGAGTAGCAAGGTCGGATGATAAAGCAGAGGATGTTTGTACAAGGAACTCCTTGCTCATAAAGGGACTATGGGTACGTGGTGAGCACCCATAGTGCCACGAGCTCTCATGACCTCGATGCACAACCCAGAATGCCTCACCAAAGAATCAGCCTCTGACTGTTTGCCATCCCTGAGAGAAGAACTTGAAGGACTTGCTAGCTCTCCATCCCTCTAGAGGGAACAAGAAGGATATCCAAAACTCTCATTAGTACCATACTGTCTTGACCCCTTATGGAATTGATATACTGGACGATTCTTTCATTGTCTGCCCTCAGCTTTCATTCCAATTAATGGGGAGGAGAAAAGCCTTATTTTGGGAAGCCCTGTATTTATGGCTTTAGGAACATGGTGGAAAGCACCATTCACGTCCTATGTGCCAGGAAATGTTTTATGGGTCCCAGAGAAAGTGTCTATTTCCTCATGTAGAATAATTACCCAATTCTTCCTTTTCACTTAGGCCACCAGAAAGCTTAAACTTTCATACAGAGCATAGCTATTTCAAATGTGTCCTATTTTGTTTCTGATCTTGACTCTTGTTCTAGTTCCTATTATTCATAAACCTATTTTAATGCTCTGTATTTTGCCATAGTTTTGTAAATTAATTTAAATCCTTTGAGAAAATAAAAAGTATAATAAATAATATTTTAAAGACATGTATGACACATATAGCCTAAGATGCAATAAAAGTACATAATATTTTATCCTAGCCTACTAAATTTCTGAGACAGTCACAAAGGTCCCTTGATACCTGTCTATTCCATTGAACTAAGAATTCAATTCAGAAACATTGCAGAGGAAGACCTCACCAAAAGAACTGTCCTAAATTTAGGTACATATCATAAACATTTTTCTGCATGGAAAATATCACAAGTATTCAATCTCTATATACTTTCAAACACCAATTTAAATTATCACAATTAGTACCTAATCCTATAAAATTTATAGCCAACACCATTTCTAATGACATTTTGCCAAGGACAATATTAGACAGAAACAAGAACACAAATTAAAACTGCCCACATAGTGGTGATACAAATAGATACATAAATTGTCCATATTTTGCCAATAAAAGGGGAGGAGGATAACTAACTTTCTTGTGTTTCTTTTTTTTAAAAAAAAAAAAAAGAAAGAAATCTTAAAGTGCTTCAAAACTCAATTTTCAAAAAAAAAAAAATCACTATTGATTCTATAGCTCAGTAAGATAGAGTGAATAATTAATGCCTATTTTTAATAGACGGAGATACAGTGACATGGCTATTACAGAATCTGCTTCTCCAGTGTTCTTGAATAATAGTTTGTCCACTAGTTCACACACTCTTCTATTTAACCCTAAACTACCAACAACCTCCACAAAGGTAACCAGCTAGACAGTGTCCAAAAATAGCTCTGTTTTTGAAAGATGGGAAAAGTCCCAGCCAAATGTGTAGGTCTAACGCCAAAAATTTTCTCAGATTGAGCAAAACAAACATTTTTTAAGTTACCTTTTCATACATGGTCTTTTTATATCTTACACATACTATAAACTATCCTGTCATTTCATCACCAGATTACATGGGTCAACACTTGTGTTTGGCTCTTTTCAGATTACGAAGAGCAAAAATATGCAGATTACCTTGTATAATGGGTTTTATCGTAAGGATGCCCAAGAGACTAAAGAAGCATGAAAACTTTCCCCAGCAAGGCTGGTGAAGAAAGCTACACAACACTCATGATTCCACTGCAATGACCAAAGAATACACACCTTTGTATTCTTGACTACCAAACAAACTAAGATAATTTGCTATATCCAGAGACCCAAGTGACATGATGCCTCACAAAATCAAACAGGAATAATAAAATTACACAGAGATTTCTTTTGCAAGGTGGAAGAATTTTCAAAGTGATAAAAAAAAAGACTCATAAGTTTCATCTCTCTAATAAAGATGAAAATCATGTTAAACACCAAATACACTTGTCTAATTATATCAGGAAATTCCGTTCTGTGTTTGCTAATGAAATGTGATGTGACTAGATTCACTCAGACCCAAAACAAAGTGAAGATATAACATTCTAATTACAAAAACGCAATTCGTAAAATGGTTGTATGCCTTGAACTATAATAAAAATTAGTAAAATTATGTAAAAACCAACACAGTTACCAAAAATGTGACACTCTAATTTTAGAAATGGCACAGAACATAATGACTTAAGAAACTTCAAACCACTTTTAACCGTATCCTCTTCCAACAGAGAAGACTAAAGAGAAAATGTTTGTCTAAAAGGATAATATTTGTTTTAATATATTTACTTCATTGCTTTAAGTATGGAAGCTGCTTCATATCCTTTTGGCAGTAAGGGTAAAATCCTAAACAAATAAATATGTAAACATGAATTTTCCATCCACAAGCATTTGGCAATCTCCAGCTCAGTCATCAGTGATGCATTTATAAATGTCTTAATGGCCTTCCTACATAGAATCCTCTTATGATGCAGGAGCCAGAGGACACACAAAACCCCCTTATTGTCTGCTTTCCAAGTTATAAGAAAAGAGATGCAGCACACATCACTGTGTACACAGAGAACATGATTCGACCTCCATGAGTACATCCATGGTATAACCAGGTGTCTTGTAATCGATTATTATCATAGCTGGTACTTAGTGATTCTCCACAGCGGGCTTTGTTCTGTACTAATTTTTCATCCTGAAATCTCTTCATAATTTTCCTGTTGATTCAAGAAATGCAGTGTCTTTAAAATTAACCTTAGGAACATATGTTCTATTACATTTTCTAATAATTTAAACATGAAACTCGTTAAAATTCATATAGCTTACTCCTACATCTTTAAAATTAATATCTTCATTGGCTATGACAGAGATCAGTGAAATGATAAGCTTTCTAACTTTCATCACTTACCAATATCTTGGTCAAGAAGTGAATATGGCTCTAAACCAAATAAGCAATTTAAAAACTCTTCAAATGTTGTGTCTCAGAAATATCTGACTACCATATTCTTTACTAACAGTCTTCAATGACAAATGTGCTTGTTTGCAATACACTTACTCAAGGAGTTATAAAGGAACCGGAGATAATGTAAAAGGTCCCTACTTGCTTTAGTATGCAGGGGGAAACAAATACTGCTTCAAGTCTGAAAATATATGATGGAAAGCATATCTTCTATTTGGTTCTGATTACTTTTTGTAATCTACTGGGAGTTAATATAAGAGCACATATCTTCTGTGTTTCTATAGGAGAAGTCTCCCCTAAGGTAGGTATAAGAATTACACTGGCTGCAGAGGATGTGAATTTACTCTGGTAAAATTGCTACAGATACACCATCAAAATTAACATGTATATGAAAATTGAGAATAGTTTTATTTTCAGTGACTTTAAGAATGTGATCATGTTAACAATGAAGGATTTACTTAATCCATAAAAATGTATCATTTGTTGTGTTGTTAACATGACTCTTTAAAAAGACACTTCAAATATCAAATACACTGTAACAGAATCAGAGCAGTATTTAAAACACCCAGATTAAACATCTAAATGATAAATATTATATGGTACTGCACATCTGTTCTTTGTAGTGTTTTCCAGTACTGCAGCATAGTGCAGCATTTCAGCAAACCAATTCAAACATGAGAATCGCTACAGAGCAAAAGCTCTTGTCACTGTTTGTGATTGTCTAATGGTATATGGTTCAATCATAAAGGGCAGCTGACAGGCTGGTGTAAGAAATGAATTTTCTTCTTCCTCCTGACACATCAGGGTAGGGCCCCCTGCTGTAATGCAGAAAATCTTTTATGCAAAAAGAATAACCATCTTTCTTTCAGCCTGTGATTACTATTCAGAAGATTCTGATTAGGTTTTTTTGGTGCATTTTTTAAAATATTGATACAAAATTACACAAAGAGCAAACTAGGTCCGGGCTTATGCTTTATCTTCCCCACTTAGTGATTCTGTGACCATATGTATCTTACCTTTTTTGTCAATACCTTCATTTCCCCATCTTTGAAATGGGGATGGTAATAATAAAATATGATTCATATCCTAGAATAAAGTGAGATGAATAAACTGAATGGATAATTATTAAAAACTTCATTATGTAGAAAAATACCAGTCAGGCTGTATTGGAGAGACCATGTTATCTTTTGAAACACTTAAAGAAAAACAATCATACTAAAAGCCCTAATCAAAAATAAATCAAACTATAACATTTCACAAAAAACAAATTAACATTCTAAATTTGTTTAGCTATGTCACATAAAATTTGAACATTTTCACTTTCAATGGTACAGAGATATCAAACAGAAATCCTGTTGGATAAATCTGTGATGAAAACTAACATTTATTGTCTTTGGACTGTGTGTTAAGCACTGTTGTAAACACTTTACTTTTATTTTCTCATTTAATCCTTACAACTTCTCAATGAAATAAGGACTATTATTAATTTCATTTTACAAATGAGAAAACTGAAGCCTGGATAATTTTTTTTAATTGTTCCCCAGTTAAAATATTCAGGGACGGAAGGCTGTTTTGAACTCTTTCAGAGGTCTGGTAGTCAAACCACAGTCAACCCTGGATTACACTCTTAGCTACTCTGCTATGCTGCATGTATTCATTTGATGAGATAGTCAATATTGTGAAAAAGGTGGGAGAATGAAAAAAAACAGGGAGATACTTAAGCTGGAGAAGAGATAAGCGATTGGTGCTCACAGGAGACAGGCGACCTCAGTCCTCTTAACAAAGCTCAATAAAAGAGTGAGTCCAATAGGAGAGAGACACAGGTGAGTGGTGGAGCAGGTGGGGAAGGCTTCCCAGAGTAGGTGGGGAAAGGGAGGGTTGTGGGGGGAGTCCTGGGCCTCGGCTAAATTGCTGTGAGAGTCAAGGAAGAGTGAGGAAAAGGACTGGGCAGGTGGGCTTCCCCTGGGAGAAACAAGTACGATTATACCAAAAATAGAAGCGAGGCAGAGGTTGGGAGGCAGGCTGGAGGCATGCTAACCACCTGGGAAAGGGACCTCTGAAGGGGAGAGGTACTAATGAATGTGATTTATGTGAGTTCATGTTCATAAGGCTGTATAAATGCAAGTTGTTATTGCTTGAGGAGTCTTACATTCACCAGAAGGAAAGTGTTACATAAGAGAGACATAGGAATAAAATATTCTGTGCAAATTAACTGGGCTGCTATTCTGTGGCTAAGAACATCCTATCTCTGGCTGAGTATCCCATTATCTAGTCTGAGATGATCAGAGAATTATAGTGCTACTTTCAGAGGTGGAGAGAGAGATCAAAGCACACTCTGCCAGAGACTGAGGTGCTGCTGGAGATTTTTAGAAATACAAAGGCACCTCCTCTTCTGGGAAGGAGTGGGATAACCAGCAGAAATATTTGAATGGAGGCTAGGACTGGAGGGGGAGCCCTCGGAAGCGTGGAAGGAAACAGGTCTGGACGGAGGGAGCATCCAAAGGAGATATTCATGGCAGAGGCTTAAACAGGAAAGGACCTCACCTTGTAAGTTTGAGGACATCTAAATTGACTAAAATGTCAAAGTTTTATCCTTACACATCAGTGTTTCATGAATTGACGTCTGTGGGTACATTCTGAGGAAACTAAGACGTTTTAAAATCAAGAAACACTGTTGTACACTAAAAGCTCTCCTGAGATGACCTAATTCTTTACAAAGAAATGTATGTATGTGGGGATACTTTTATGGAAAAAAAACTATGAACAAAAACTATATACAAAAGTGAGTATTTTTTGAATGAAGCTAGAAACGGCCCAAGCGTGTAAGGGGTTTTGCAGATTAAGCACAGGATTTGGTCAGGTTGGGACAGAAAGGACAAATCAGGCAGCAGAAGTCTGACTGTATCCACTCCACCTGGGGGGAGCCAACAAGAGAAATGGCAGAATGGTTGGAAGACTGTTGTCCTTGGGTGAACAGCAATAAGGAGGATTTTGGTTTTCAGTCTGGGAAGAGTGCCATAATATAGAAGGCCTAGAGAAGACTCTGGTATTAGTTAGGAATGAAAGATTTTTCTGATTGTCCCTGTGGATCTGGAAAAAAAATCATAGGGCTCTGTCAGTTACATTCATGAGAGATAATCTGCCCCAAAAAGAAATTATGATATTTCAATTCAACTCTGCAACTTTATTTGTAGTCCTATCTCTCAGTGTCAGTCATCCGTAGTCAATAAAGATAGTTTTAAATTAGTGATCAAACATACTAATAATCACCAGTAGATTGTTAGCTATTTATGGGCACAATGTTTTCTCATGAATACATTATTGATTTATTACACCTGACATTGTCTAGTAGTTTAATTCAGAGAAATAAGGCTGAGATTATAGGGAAGCCCTGGGACACACCTAATACCAAACATTAGAGCCTTAAATCTCATTTGGAGTGTAGAGACACGTCATAACCAAAGTAAACTGAGTGGTTCCAAGAAGAATGACTTAAATCGATTAAATGAATCCACTATGTTGAAAACTATTAAGATTCTGACTCATTTCCAAGTAACTTCACTAAAACTGGGATGATGTCTCTTCAAAAGAGCCGATTATTAAGTTAAATGACAAGTCTGTTGTTTGAGGTTATTTTAAAAATATTCGAGGGAACAATATTTTGAATCTTCTAAAAAGTCTCTCCAAAGCTATTGCAGAACATTGGGAAGACCAAGGTTATAAAATGTAAATTAAATCCCAAAGCAAAGAAATTATAAAAGAAAGTGGGGACAAATTCAGGTTTTCATGGGACCCTAAGCTTACACAAGTTGGGGGCCTTTTCAAGAAAAGGAATTTTAAATAATGAATAAAAATATACACAAAAGTGAATATTTTCAAATGATGCTAGGAGGGACCCAAGCAAAAAAAGGGTCTTAAAGGTGAAGCATCATTAGCTTCCGAGTACGCCCACCTCCTGGGAGGTATAAAGAATTATGATGTTCCTTCATCTTCTGAGTCACAAAATGCAGGACCAGAGATCCTTTCACTGGAATAAATTAAAGGTGATCTTCCTCATAATTAAAGATGCAATAAAGAGAGGTTAGCTGGTGTTAAAATTAATGTATCAAAATGATTCCTAGAAGCAGCCAAGAACCAGGAATATCATGATCAGGAAGGAGTTAGGGATAAATCATGGGTAATCCTGTAGTTTAAAACAAAATTTAACGCACATCATTTATTAGAAAATAATGTGGCACAACTTCTAAAGTTAAACATTCACATCCTCTAAACCTGACAATTCTGATACTATGTACAAATATATATATATATATATATATATATATATATATATATATGTATACATATACATATATATATGATTCTTCATATAAGTGGAATCATGCAATTTTGTCCTACTAATATATATATATATGGTTAATTTTTAATTTTTTGAAGAATCTTCATAGCATTTTTCCATAGTGGCTGCACCAGTTTATATTCCCACCAATAGTGTAGAAGGGTTCAAATTTCTCCACATCCTTGTCAACATTTGTTTATATATATAACATATCATATATATGTATATGTATGTGTGTGCGTATATGTGTGTGTATATATATATACATATATATATGTGTGTGTATATGTATATGAAATCACCATCTTAACTGGTGGGAAGTGACATTTCATTGTGGTTTTGATTTGCATTTCCCTGATGATTAGTGATGTTGAACCTCTTTTCATATACCTGTTGGCCATTTGTATATAACTATTTGAATTAAATTTAAATACAGAGTAGGTTAATTATGTCTCATCATGTTTTTGGTCCCCTACCCTACATAGTCTATCAAATCTTGTTTGGGGGGAAAAAATGAAATTAAAAGCATAAATTCTGTTCAAATTATAATGTTACAATTTTTAATTGATTTGACCAATCAAAACAATGTTGTGTTATTCATGTAATGTATGTAGTATATATCAGCATCTTTTAGTTATTTAAAATTGTCTTTAATACCCACCTGTAGCAAGAATTCTACATACTGCCACTAAAGTAATTCTTGTAACACACAAAACAGATGTCAACAAATCTCAGTTTAAACCTGTGCCAAGGCTCTCCACTGCCATGGAACAAATTCCCATCCTGAATGTGTCACACAGAGTCATCTGAGACAGAGTGCTTCCTAACTCTCCAATCACTTCTCTGAAGTTCCGCCTGACCCAGACAGAGTCCCTGAGGGCACTGACAAGCTCCCTGGTATCATCTAATGAGATATGTAGTTCTTCTTTTTTAAAATGAACAATTTTTGTGTGTGTGTGTGTGTGTGTGTGTGTGTGTGTGTGTAAACTCTAGTCACCTGGGTCTTCTGTTGGCGTCAAAGACTAGCTGCATGCTCACTAATTTTCCCTAGGTACTTCAAGTGCTTTATTCCTTTTGATCCGTCCAGTATCAACTTAAATAGCTTCCCAAGAATAACTGGACTCAATTGTGTTGTCCTGGTGTATTGACCATCAAAGCATCCCATGTATTGCCTTTATTGCATTCTGTAATCATTTTACTTTCTTTGTATATATGATTGTTGTCTGTTTCAGCTACTGGAGTATAAGTTCCATGAGGGCAGAGACTTTGCTTATCTTCTTCAATGATGTATCTTTAGCACATAGCACACTACATGGAACATGGTAAGCTCTTAATCAATATTGATTAATTGAATGAATGAATGACCCCTTGGTTGTGTCCTTTTCCAAACCCTAATCTGCCTTTTGTCGCAAACCTTGGTGCTTTCCTTGCCTTCTGCCTAATGAACACCTAAGTGGGTATTTATTATTATTGATTTGTTGTGTTTCAAGGCTCACTGACCTTTCCTAAGGTAGACCTGGGTATCTTGTTCTGTGTTCTCACAATAGCCACCATGCATTACAATCATCTGACCTACGCTTTAACAGTTTATTTATATTTCAATTTTTGTTTATATGTTATATCAGTTATTTAGATTTTTCTCTTTGCTCTTCTAAACTCTTCTCTGTGATCATGGTGCTGGGACTTGGCCAATTACATTTTCAAGATTCCTTTGTCACTGTCTTCCTGTTAGACTGTTAAAGAGAAAACCACAGGCCCAAAATGCCACCACTTGTGCTAAAGTCCATGATACCAAACCTAGATTTAATATTTGACCTAATTGCTGTTTCCACCTTTCCTAGAAATATAATCAACCATTCTGAAATTGTCTGTGTTATCATGAGGTAATGTGTCACATGGTTTCCCCCCATGTGACAGAAAGAAGAAACAATCTGCATGATCAAAAACCTTGCCTTTCCCCTCCCCGCCACCCAAAAAAAGAAGACATCTTGGTCTAAAAATAATCTTTTCTTTTGTTATTAACTCCTTGCCCCACCCTTCTTCCTATAAAAACCTTCCATTTTGTACAAACCCTAGGTGTGCCCTTTTAGTTGTTAGATGGGATGCTGCCTGAGTCATGAATCACTTAATAAAACCAATTAGATCTGCAAATTTACTAGGTTGAATTTTGTTTTTTAGCAGACTCTGCCAACAAGAGGATGAGAAGGAGACAGGAAGGCAGGAGGAAGGAAACACCACTTGCTCCTTTCTATTTGCTTGCTGTTCTTTTCCAAAGTAGCAGCTTGTTTCTAGCTTCTCTTGGCAATCCCAGAACCAGCCTTTTCGTAACCCTCACAGGTACAAACAGAAGTTCTGTAAGGTACTTCTTTGATTTTGTGGAGCCTGATAATCCTAACCATGTCTCTTTTGTTTCCCAGTTTTAGAAATGGTACCTGTTTTCTGCAGTACTTTCTCTCCAAGGTATCTCAGTTTCCCTCTCTGCTTTTTCAGCCCTCTGACACCTGTGCAATCAACTCCCTATATTAAATTCCTTCTAGAAATACCCACTGTAGTAACTGACTTCCTGACTGGATCTTGACTGACTCTTTCCTCCTCAAATGATCGGAGTGCTCCTTGAGGACAAAGTATATTTCTGCTTCACTTTTGTGTCTTCAGGATCTAGGGACAGGCTCTAGCCTAAAGTAAATACTCTAAGTGTTGAATAAGTGAGTTAATGATTGATTCAAATAGTAGAGCATGAGGAACTCAACCAAAGCAATGACAATGGAGATGGGAGGGAAATTGTTACTATAAAATGAATTAGAAGTCAATTTTCATTTCAAGTCCAAAGAACAGAGTGGGAGATTGGATATACTCTGGTTTTAGTCCAAAGGAATGAGCCTTTTCTTATACCATTTCCAAGTAACTCCACAGTGAAAATCTCTGTGTAACAAAATACTTATTTCCCAAACTTTAATAATGACCAACTAAATCAGGTAATGCTGCCAAATTTCAGCAAAAATGAAAAGAATTTGACCAGTGTCCTGGAATTTGTTAGTATAAAATTTGAGCTACAAAATGGGATGAAAATAAAAGACAAACCTCTTGAAAAAGAACCAATGGAAAAACTGGTAAAAGTTGCTGTGACTTTTACCCTGGTGGAGGGAAACACATGCAAAAAAAAAAGAAAACCAGATAAACTATTAAGGGTTCAAAATCATTTTCACAATTCATTAAAGTACTGATTCATAGTTGATTATGAAAGTTACTTGGAAAGGCTTGGGATCCATCCCTCATATTTTAATTACTCTAACAAAAGGATTCCCTCATGCATTTCCATCAGCAGCACTCATGGTTTATTGCTCTCACAGTGTCTTGGCCCACAGATTAAATCTGTCTACTTATGGATTAGTTGGTACTGACTACACATTCCATACCACCATACTCATCATCCCTATTCCTGTCCCTGTCCATTCTCTGAACTAATATGATAGGTAGAAAGTAAAAACATCTCCTCAGAAAGTGTCAGGAGATCTAATAAAAGCACCGAAACTGAAAGACAGCATAATAACATACATTTACCAGTTTGTAAAAGATCTAATACGTTCCTGTCAATAAATGGAAGTTGATATAGTTGTTCTGGCTGATATGGCTGCTGCTGTCATAGACTAGGTCATTGACAAGTACCACAATTGCAGTAGTGTTATGAAAGAAACCATTTCGTGGACTATGAAAGAAACATAACATACAGTCCCTGCCCCCAATGAGCTCAAAGGATGGTATAACAATCACCTCAAATAGGGAGATGCAATGTCAGCAAATAGCAAGGCTGCAAAGACAACTTTTGGCTATTTCAAACGCAGTGCCTTGTACAGACTACTAGCCAAATGCATAACAAATTCAAACTGCAAATGTCAACCAGAGGAAGGAAAGTATTAAAGAAACCACCTGTCTCATTTAAACAAAACTCAAATCCTGAAAGAATTCACCTTGAAAGGAGGTCACCTCCTATCATGGTGAGTTTTTCCTCAGCTTCACTGATCCCATCATCCTACTCTACAACTGTCCTGAGTAGGGAATACAGAGGAAGTACAGTAGTGGGGATGGGAGGGTGTGTGTGTGTGTGTGTGTGTGTGTGTGTGTGTGTGTGTGTGTGTGTTTCCCATAGCCCCACAGTCCAGTACATCAAAGCCTTGGCTCTCTATTTTCTTGTTCCAAATTTCCCTCCATGTGAAGGGTGCCATCTTTAGACTCACTATGTAGAAACTATAGAAACCTTGAGACATGCTAAAGCCTGAGAGTGATGCTCAAGGGCCCACAAAGAAATTTTTCATTCTAAGAGATACATCTCCTTCCCATATGATTGACAATTGACAATAACTAAACAGGTGAAATTCACCCACTTGGAAGTGACAACCTAATAAGGTATCATTTGACTGAGTTGTATAAGAATTACGTAAGAAAAACAAACAAGTCTTTTTACCACAAAAAATCTAACAAAAAACAAAACAATTGCAGATGTGGCCAAAATCTTTAGTCATCCTCTCATCTGTCAAAATAGTCATCTTTAGATGTTTGCCAACCAATAATATAAATTGAGATATGTGTGGCACTGTGATAGACATTTTGGTGGAAAAGATGAAATATGCTATTATTTCTTGGCAAGGTCCTTCATTCTTTCCTGCAAATGGCCATTAGATCATTAATAAATATTGAGGTCTTATTTTGCACTAGGCATTGTTCTAATGTCAATGTCTTAAAAATTGTTTCATATATTTTTTTCCAGTTTTATAGTTGCTTAGGGTGAGAGGATAAACCTGATCCTTCTAAATCAGGTTTTCTAAGATACAAAATAAATAGGCCAATTCCATCCAAAATGACCAACCAGAGTTATGTTCAATTGATGACTAGTTAAGGAATGGCCTAGGGAAAAGGAGAGAAGCATAAATTAGGAATCACGTCAATTCTTCAACTAAGAAAAGCCACTGCTCATCTTCTGTTTGGCTAATGAACTATATGGTCTTTAATAGATGCTTGCCATTTTTGTAGAAAATCAAGTTGAACCCAAAGTCAAAAAGGAGGGGGAGGAGAACGAAGAGGAGGAAAGGAAGGAGGAGGAGGAAGAGAAAGAGGAGGGGGGAGAAGGAGGAGGAAGAAGAGGAGGGGGAGGAGGAGGAAGAGGTAAAAGAACAAGAAGAAACTTAAAGGATAGGGATATATTTTAAAAATACAGAATATTAAGGCCAAAATTAAGTTCCTGTCATGTACTTCCTGTCATAAATTTCTCAATAAAACCATAAAATTTTACATTTTTAGTACTCTGAAGAAATTTACTTCTTTCCAATCTAAAACTGAATTGGATCATCCAATTTCTAAACATTAAAGGATATGACATAGATCTTTATCATTTAGGGTGATAGAATTTAGGGGAAATTTTGATGCAAAATTGACAGCAACTTTCAAATACTGACCAGTTAGGATATTTAAGTAAACCAGTGAAACATACTTGACATAACAGTTTAAAGTTTGATTGGGTGTTAATACTACTTTTCCCATTAATAAAGATGTTTCTTTAGAGAATTACAATGCTTCCCAAATTTTTTTAATGTATTTCCAGTAAAACAAAAAGTGATCTGTACCCAGATTAAAAGTAGGAATAAAAGGTGGTACTCATCGTTAACATGAGAAGATATCATCACATAATCACATTTCTTAATGAATAATAAAATAATACTTTATACAGTTACGTAGGGGTGGGGAACCCAGCTATTAAATGTCTTTTCAATATAGTTCTGTTTTCCCAAGAAATGTGCAGTTTTTTAACAGGGCTTTAATATGTGGTACAAAACATATGATTCTGAATTAGGAATACAAAACTAAATTTATTAAATCACCTTGGCAGTAAATAATAATGTTTCTAAGCAGAGCTTCATCCAACATCTCTGTTGAACAGAAAGGACATCAACTTCATCTCACTTAGTCTATCAATCAGCTTTGAAATGCAAATTTTGAGAGATAACAGAGAGATCACATCACCTATGAAAAATATCTGATCAATGCTATGAAATTTTCAATAAAGGTAGGATTTTTCAATCTATAAAGATTCTTAAAGAATATCTCTTTAATTAATATATATATACACATATATATTAAATTCAAGAATAGCAGAATTGCCAGGGATAATGGAGAACACAATTTAATAATATTAATAACCATTGTATTTCAAAATTCTTCTTAGAAAATGTCAGGCTCTTTCCTTCAGATACTTTGTACACAGCAAATGTGGACGGGAGCATGAAGAATGCTCATTGATATAAAATTAAACTAAAAGATACTTTGGCCTCAATTATCTAGATATTTTGAGCGAATGCCAGATGGTTTCCTCATTTTTCACTTCCTTTGCAAGGAACAAACAGCCTATGTCTTCTTTACAGGAAAAACTTTGCTCCCATTATATCACTGACAAATTTCAAAAGTATAAAATGACTTCGAGATGAATCATCATCTCTAAGAGACCAGAGACTTGAATAGTTTCCCCCTTAAAGATAGCACTTCTTAGTGGTTTCATAAAAATTTTGGCACTTTAATCCCAGGATAGCAGTGTGTGATGCTTCCCAAGTGGAACTTTAATGTCCGCACAAGTTTAACCCTGTGATACTACTCTGGGCTGCACGGCCCTCTATCTTCCCCTTGCCATCTAGCATAAAACCTGTTTGCTCCTCCACTGTCTGTATGTCCAAGCTCCCCTGGACTTCCTCAGTCCATCCCCATAGCAGTTTCTTCACTGATAGCAGGGGAAAAAAGAAGGGAAAAGGGCATTTGAGACACAGGCTCCAGCTAGGTTTGCTTGTCACTAACCTCACAAGCTAAACTTTGAAAAATGTAATCAGTGCACATTTATTTAGTTTATAAAACACACAGTATTGAGTTTGACTATATTGTAATTGTGGTGTTTGCTTATTTGACGGAACTAAACATCAAATGGCTCTTTTCATAACTGCCAAATGATCCTAATAGCCACTGACCTTCAGGAATAAAGAAACTAAATTTCTTTTAAGTTAAAATTACAATTCCAGGCTAATAGCCTCCAGTCTTTAAAAGATAGATAACAAATAATTCCACACGTGAGTCCAATTCATTTTATCATCTGAGGGGTATATTCTGTATCCCTGAGAGGCCCATCAAGATGCCACACTGGTAAGCAAACATTGCAGCAACCTAACATTTTTATATGGTTATGGATGTCTGAAAAAACATGTAAAGCTAACATCATCTCTGCCATGCCCCTGGGGTTAACAAAGGTGTTGATACCACCATCCAGTTCCCAAAAAGGAGCTGCGTCCTTAATCCACAGTGGAGCATATCTGACGTACACTAAACTTGATGGAATCATCATGACGTATTTGACATTGAGTTCCGATCAAAAACCCAAAAGACAGAAAGCAAATTCCAGAATGCTCATCTGCCTGCACCTCTGGAAGTCTTAAATTCTAGACTTACAGCATGTTAAACATCAAAAGGTTAAATACCTAGGCAACTTTACTTCATGACATTTGACATGGCCTTTTCCTCAAAGTACATTACAAGAATGATCCAGAGCGATCACATTTCTGTATGTGTGATGACACAGTTGTGAAGAATGTCTGTCCACTCCATTATACATGTCACATATACAATAGTTACGAGGGTTAGTTTTAGGAACATATTGTATCCGTCCTTTTGTACGTGGACTTGATTTGCTTCCAGTAAACCCGAAAATACATCCCTGTCTTCCCTCTCAGCCTTGGGACTTCTAAGCAACACATTTGCATACACAGGTGTCCAGGTTCTCCTCCTGTTTATGCTACACGTCCCCGATGCTGTATTATCAACCCCTCAACTTTTCTATCATTTTCTCTGCATACAAACATGCTGCAATATTCTCCATAAGAAATAAAACCCACACTCAACCCCACATGCCCTACGGCTAATGACTATTTCTCTGCTCCTCTTTAAACAGTAGAAATCCATATAAGAACAGTATAAATTCACTGTCTTCAATTCCCCCCCCCATTTCCTTTTGAACCCACCCCAGTTATCTTGTATCCTCCCAACACCACTGAGCCAGCTTTGGTCAGAGTCCCCCCTGACTGTATTACCTGAACCCTTCGGTCAATCTTCTGTCTTCATCTTACACTGAGACAAAAGGTGAGGTGTACATTGCAGGTACAAATTTTGAGAGGGTGCCCAAAACTCAGCAATCAAGATAAGCAACATTTGAATGTGATACTTTTAAATGAAAATAAATGCAAAAAAATCATGATGAACAAAATGTCAAAATTTTAAATAAAGGCAGGTGAGGACCAAGGTGAAGGGAGTAAGGAATTTAAATTATTTTGATATTTTGTTTACCATGGATTTTTTAAATATTTATTATTTTAAATATTGCATTAAGACATTAATTATCTTGATCACTGAGATTCTTGGTACCTCCCATAAATTTTGCACCCAAGGCAATTCTCTGTCATCCTACCCCAGCCCTGCTGCCATGCCCTTTTTCTTGAATCACTTTCCGAATTTGGCTTCTAGGGTAACATCTCTTCTTTCTCCTCCAGCTTCACTGGATACTCTTTCCCAGTCTCCGTTGCTGATTTCTCCTCATCTCCTCTGACCTCTAAATATTCAGCGCTTGGGTCTAAGACTTCTTCTCCATCTATACTCCTTGCCTAAATAATCTCATCCAGACCCATGGCTGTACATAGCACATCTGGCCAGAAAACTCCCACGTTTTATCTCCAGCCCAAACCACTCCCCTGAATTCCCTACTTGGCATACCCATTTCAAACTGAACATGACCATACTTCTCATTTCAATTAACCCTTAAACCATTTCCCGCTACAATTTTCTGCACCTCGATAAAGAGGAATCATATCCTTTCAGTTGCTCAGGTCACAAATTTTGGAGTTATTCTTATCTACTCTGTAATGCTCTTACTTTATATATAAGTTATCAGCAATTCTTGTTGGCTTTATCTTCAAAATATATGCACAATCCAACCACTTCTCACGACCTCAACCACCAGCCTAGTCCAAGCCACTGTCACTTCTTTCTCAGACTGTGACAATAATCTCCAACTGGTTTATTTGCTTTTTACCTTTGCTTTCCTATTGTTTATTTTTAATTAAGCAGCCAGAAAGATCATTTTAAAATGGAAGTCTGGTTATGTCCTGTGTTTAAAACCTTCCACTGGCTCCCCATTTCACCCAGAGTAAAATCCAAAGTCCTTAGAATAGCCTACAGCACTAGTCCTCAAACCTTAGCTGCAACAGAATCAAAATCACATGGAGTCTTGTTAAAACATCATTGTTGGGCCCAACCCCAGAGCTTCTGATTCAGGGAGCCTGGGTGGGTCCCAATAATTTGCATTTCTAACAAGTTTCCAGGACATGAGATTGAGGCTGCTTGTCTGAGGACCACATTTTGAGAACCACTGGCCTACAATACACTGCACAATTCATTGTTTCTCTGAACTCATCCCTCTTACTTCCCACCTTCTTCTTTCTGGTCCAGCTGTTCTGTCCTTAGCCTTCAAGCCAGCCCCTACCTCATAACCTTTGTATCTTCTACTCCCACTCTCTGTAACATTCCTTCCCTAGATATTCTCCTGGCCACTTGTTCTTTGAGATCTCTGATCAAAAACCCTTTTAATAAGGTCTATTCTGAACACACTTAAATACCAAACTTGCCTCACCCTACCTTGCATTGCTTTATTTTTCTCCATAGAACTTATCACCATCTATCCTTTATGTATTTGATTGTTTATTGAATGTAAGCTCTACGTAGACACAGACTTTCTACACTTATTTCAACATTAACTCCAGAGCCTAAAATCGTACTTGGCACATAGGTGCTCAATAAGTATTTGGGAATGAAGGAATGAATGAATGAGGAGGAGAATTAGGCATTCACTCCAGCCTATTCTCACATCTGTTACCAGGTTGTATGGGTGGAAAGAATAATAAAATTTGTCTTGTGAACCTGAGCAAATCACTTAAACACTGCACCCTCATCTTGCAAGATTTTATTGCAAAATCACCTTAATTGGCTTCATCATGCAAAAACAAAATCCACATTAATTCAGTGGCCAGTACAGGATACAAGAAGCATCCAACTCCCCATTCTGTTTTACCCACATTCCTGATCTGGTGTGCACAGAGACCCACTTAGGGTGGCTAAAAACAGAGTTCTTTTACTCTCTTGCCACCTGCTTCCTATCGCTGTAAGTCCATCTGCTCCCATAAAGAATCATCTCTGAGCTTTATTTCCTTGAACTATTTTTTTCCTCTCTGATTCTCCTCTATCACTTTCTTTATTCTCCCCAAAGAGCCACCTATTTTTGCCCAACTAACAATTATTCCACTTTCTTCCTTACCAGAAGTGGCCCCAATTTAATTCAAGTGTCTATCCTCTCCATATGATTCAGGGTAAATCCTGATTAGGAATCGAATTAGGATGATCTTGTTTCCTTTCCGGGCACTGGGCTTACGCGTGCATATCACCCAGTTCCAGTCTATGAACACAGACTGCTGGAGACATCAGGAGAAGTTAACTTCCTCTCAATAGAGAGACAGATAGAATCAATGATCCTTCTTCCACTATCCAATCTTGTAGCATCTGCATCTTTTGTCTGGAACTTCAGCAACAATTTTGTAACCCTGAGGGAAGCTAGCTGGGGACAATAAATTAGAGATAGCTACGACAAAAAAGATGGGGAGAACCTGGTACCTACTCAGTGAGCCAATGAACTAAATAGCACTAGAGCTACCCTGTCTCAGGATTTCTTGGTGTGTAGGATAACAGAACTTTCTTATTGTTAAGACAGGTTTGGGCTTGGGAGTCCTTACTTGCATCTTTCCTGATACAGAGGGCTACGCTCGACAGAAACATTATAACAGCCCAGATAGATAATTTGTATACAAGGCAAGTCCCATTTCACAGCTATAACTTTGCATCTTGCAATAGCCCTTTCTGACTTGCATAAACTGCTTCCTCAGAATGGAATGCCCATTGTGGGGCATCTCGTGTTGAGTTACCCGTGTTAAATTTCATGCAGGCCCCAGTCTCTCTGAGATTCATAAAAAGACAGACATCTGCTTCCTGGGTGTGGCCCAGAAAGAAGATGGTTTATATATAGAAACCCATGGATGGAAATACCTAAAGTTTTTATTACATATGTGACCAAAAACAGTAACCATTGCTTATTATTATTATAAGATGAGATCTAGTGGAGAAAATTAATCTTGAACTTTACAGACCTTTTCATACAATCAGCTCAATAGAACCTCAATAGAATCTCACAGATAAAAATGAAACAGCTATATGACATTTAAAAGAACCCCTACAGATATGCCGAATTTGAACTCTTGTGATATTTTTAAGTTTCAGACATTCTGAAATCTCTGAATCAAAAGCATTCTAATATAACTATTAAATATATCAATGACACTCAAAAGTTTATTTTCTCATAAAGTATTTGCGTCATTCGGTTTTTTCTTTTTAAAATTAGTGTTTAGAAGCTGACTTTCTACCTAGGCTTCCTTGTTCTCCCTGGGTCACTGCTGCAATCTAGTCAAAATAGTAAAATTCTGCTTTATTTCATATTTTTTTTTGTCAGCTCCAGCTCCGGCTTTATTTCAGCAAGGGCTAGGGGTTTCTTCTAGAGTTTGGCTAATAATCCTTACTCAGGAAACCCTCCAGATGGACATCGCAGAGATGCTGTTTCAGTTTTTTTCTTTTCAATTTGGACATGCCATACACAACCTCACTGATGTATAAAACATCAGTACAAAATGTAGAAAACTTCTTTTGCTTTTTGCCTACGTATACCCTTTTTATGATGAGCTGAGATGTTTTCCCACAGGCAAAAGTTTTCCTAAAGAGAAACTATAAAAAATAAAAACCTAAACTAGAATAATTTAAATAGAAACTTTGCATTCAGATTTTTACAGTTTCCTGCATAAAAAATAAGAGGATGCTGTGAATTCTCCAGGAAAGCAAAAATGTCTAACTAGACCAACACTTTTGAGAAGGCCTAGGGGATGTTGTCAAATTACGTGGTGTTGTATAATTCAAGATTTAATCATTATGAGTCAGACTATCAAACATGCCTCCACCCTGATTCCAGAATGGTATTCATTATTAGCATATTTTCATGAGAATGATAAGTAAATCATTAGACGGATTTTCCAAATGTGTTAGGTGGATATTCCAAGAAATATAGGAATAAGGATGTAAAAATGTTGCCTTTGCAGGATTTCCTTATGTTATGGATATCTAGTTCAGTAAATATTTTGAGAACGTGAAATCATGAGAGTATTTCTTTCCTTTTTTATTTCTGTTATAGTTTTTCACTTGCTAATCTTTAGAAATTCATGTGAGAATTTTCTCCACATTACAACAAACAAAAACACGGTGAATTCTTTTGTAAAATAATAAAAATAAGTAATCCTGATTCTCATCCTTCCATTTTATGGGGAGGTATATTTTCCATTGGGAGTCAGTCTAGTGATTTAGATCAGTTAAATCTGACTGATCCAGATTGACATCCTGGCTCTATCACCTCCTCAATCTATGATGTTGGGCAAATCTGTTAACATGTGAGACTTTTAGATTCTTCATGTGTAAAATGGGAGGAAGAGTATAACCATAGTTCCCCATACTCACCCCTTCATAAAGTTCTTGACATTGGATTATAATTGCCTAGTTACTTACCTGTTTACTGCCATGAAATTCTGAGGTTCCTTTGGGGAGAGGAAATATCGTTCTCTCTTTAGAGCAGAGGTTCTCAAACATGACTGCACAGAATAATCAGCTGGGAAGTTTTTCAAGCTCCCAGTTCCTTAGTTTAACCACTTAAACAATTATCTCTGAGGGTGGCCCAAGACATCTTTCTTAGGTTCCCCAAATAATTCTTCTAATGGGAACCAACTCTGAGAACCACTGCTTTTGAGGATTAACATAGTACCTGGCACACAGGAGACATGTTAAATAGAATGAATAGGTAATTTAGTCAGTAAATGAGTGAAAGTTGTTGCAGACCACATTGTAATATTTACCTATCCATTCTTTCCCCACCTCAGCTGTGAGCTCATAGAGAGAATCTCAGAATCATATTGGTTTTCTACCTACACCTCCAAACACAGTGTCTTATTCACTGTTATATTCCTTGGCATATATTATGACCAATATTTGATTGAAGAAAAGTAATATGAAATACAGAGAAAAAAGATTTTTGGTCAGTTAAGGATTTTTGTTTAAGTAGAAGAAGATAATAAGACAAGGTTAGGTTTTGCTCATGTGTTTCCAATGGAAGAATAGAACAAAGAGTTCCACTTTCACATGTACTGAGGTAACCCCATAAATATAGAACCATGTACTGAATAGTCAGTATACAACAGACAATTTGGCCTTGACTTCATATTCAGAGAAAATGAAGCAAATAAGAAAATCCATCCCTTTCAGCTTTTATCTGGATTTCCTTGGGCACTCCTAGAACAGTTAAGCACATCATCCAGGGAGGACGATTTCACAGTTCACAAACACTAATGTAAACAACGTACTATTTACTGGATGGCCATTTCTTAAAAACTGTTTTAAGGAGCCAGTAATGCCTGCTTCCAGTTTCAGTGAATGATTGCTTTTATATTTCCCCCACAGTGTAGATTACATGAGATTTGCTTGTTCCCCCAGTCTAAAGAAGTCTGGAATGTTCCTGAACGCGGAAAGACAAAGCCAGAGACTCTCAGTTTTGAGGGTAAAATGTTTAGTGAATTTATCCTACCAAATTCTGTCTTCAGCACACTTCAGCACGTAAAGTGTATGTGTATTTATTTATTTGTTTTCTTATTATTTACTTATACGTGTTGAGAAGTTAATAGCCATTTAAATGTTTTGAGACAACTATCACGACTTTTAAAGGGAAATTTTCACAGGAAGTTGTGTATGTGAGTATCAATTGGTATGAAAGCAAAATTAAAATTAATAAGCATGTAAAATAAAAGCCAAAACACAAAATTGGCCAAGTTTTTGAATGATGATGATTTCATGGGGAACTAGGTCTGTATAATAAATGTATTTATTTTCCTTGGAGAGCCACTGGTTCCACCTAATGGAATTTTGACATCCTATTATACAATAATGTCACTGTACAAATGCCTAGGTTAGTAAGACGGATGACACAGCTGAACTTAACTTAGCAAGGTTACTTATGAGCAGACTTTACTGGGTCGAGTACAAAGACAGATCCAAAGTTCTCTGACAAGTATAAACTGAGAATATACCCTGTGTAGAGTCTGCTCTTATATATCACAAAACACACACACATTCTTAGGCAGTCCTCACTTTGCACAATAGATCAGGGAAGACCATTCAAGATGAAACTATGCTAAGTGATCTTAATAATCAGTGAAATAATTCACTGATTAATTCTACCAAATGTTTAAATAATTACGACCAAGTGTTCTCAAACTCTTTAAAAAAAATAGAAGCAGAGGGAATCTAACTCATTCTATGAAGCCAGTATTACCCTGACACCAAAGCCAGACAAAGACATCACAAGAAAAAAACAGACCAATATCAGTATGAATATAGTAGATGTAAAAGTCCTCAAAATACTAGTAAACTGAACGCAACAGCATATTAAGTGATCATACACCATGACCAAGTGGGGTTTGTTCCCAGAATGCAAGGTTGGTTCAACATATGAAAATCAATCATTGCACCATTTTAACAGAATAAAGGTAGAAAAGAAAAATTATTGCCTCAATAGACATAGAAAAATTATTTAACAAAATTCATCATCCTTGTATAATAAAAACACTGAACAAATGAGAAATAGAAGAGAACTTTTTCAATCTAATAAAGGACACCTATGACAATCCCACAGCTAAAATCATATTTAATGTAAAAGACTGAAAGCTTTCTCTAAATATTACAAACAAGACAAGGATGTCCTCTCTCACCACTTCCATTCAGCATTGAACTGGAGGTTCTACCCAAGGCAACTAGGCAAGAAAAAGAAATAAATGGTTTTCGTATTGAAAAGGAAACAGTAAAATTATTTCTGCCCATAGATGATATGTTTTTATATGTAGAAAACACTGAGGAATTTACCCCCCAAAAAATAAATATTAGAGCTAATAAATGAGTTTAAAAAGTCGCAGAATATAAGATTAATATATAAAAATCAGTTATATTTCTGTTAACCAGCAATGAATAATCTGAAAAAGAAATTAAGAAAACAATTTCATTTACAATAGCATTAAAAAATAAAATACTTAGAAATGCATTTACAAAGTACAAGACTTGTTCACTGAAAACTACAAAGCATTGTTGAAAGAAATTAATTCTTTCTTTATTCTTCCTAAATAAATTCTTCCTAAATAAACAGAAAGATATCCCACATTCATGACTGAAGACTCACTATTGTTAAAATGGCAACACACCCCAAATTGATCTGCAAATTTAATGCAATCCCTATTGAAATTTCAACTGCCTTTTTTCAGCAATAGCCAAGTTAACTGTAATTTGCACTTGTAATTGCAGGGAACATAGAACACCTAAAACAACCTTGAAAAAGAAGAACAACGTTGTGGCAATCACACTTAATTTGAAAACTTACTACAATGATACCGTACTCAAGACAGTGTGGTATGACAAAAGGATAGACATATAGACTAATGGAATAGAATTGAAAATCCAGAATTGTACACCTGAAATCTATTGAATTTTACTAACAAATGTCACCCCAATAAATTTTTTTTTTAATTTAAAAATTTTAAAAAAATTTAAAAAATAAGAAAAGAAAATCCAGTTGAGGCCATTAGTGGCTGAGAACTAAACAGAATGTACGCCATCAGCACCAGCTGCAACAACAGGTCTCTCCTTGAAGAGGGATTTGAACAGCTTATCCCTGTGCTTACATTGCTGGTGCATGTGATTACATTAAAATTAAAGATTTCTGTTCAATGAAGGACACCTTAGATTATGTTAATAGACAGAAAGCAGAAAGGGTGAAGATGCAAACAATGTTTATGACTGATAATTACTAATATCTGGAATGTACAAAGAATTCCTATACCAATCCCAACCAAGGGAAAACTAACAATGTATATAAACAGCCAATTCACAGAAAAGGAAACCCAAAACCTAACAAGCATAACAAAGATGCTCAAACTTAATCAGAGAAAAACTAAATAAAATAACAAGGAGATGCATCTTCATACTTATTAGACTGGCAGAAATACAAAAGCGGGATGACATCAAGTTGGCAAGGATGTGGGGATAGCGCAAGGTAGCTACACATCCCAATTTGTTTGAAAAAGTTCTGGTTTATTCTTGTTGTCCAACATGATTATTAGCACCTGCTTTCGTTGCCAAACATGTCCTTATTTGTACAAGAAATCATAGGGTCACTGTCATGCAGGGTCTCTAGTCCCGCTCCCCGCACAAGAACACAGGATATGGTGAGGCCAAAAAGAACCATAGATAGGGAAGTCATAACACTACATTCTTGCTGGCGGCTGGTTGAGACACAAAAGCAAACATCCGTCAATACCTCAACAAGGGGTCTTCCTGCATCCCAGTCTCGCTGGCGGCTGGGTGAGACACAGGAAGTAGGATCAACACAATCTGCAACCTGCCATCCGTGCTGCTCTGCCAACCAACCAACCTGCTAGCTGCAATCCACGCCTGCTAGTGCAGCCACGGCAGCTATATCAGTGGCTAATGGCTAACCAGTAACAGCTGATGGCCAACTAGTCATATCTGATGGCCATCTCATTACAGCTGATGGCCATCTAATAACCGAGCCAGCACCTTTCCACATGAGACCGAGAGCCTGGAAACCTCTCTCTGGGACCCTGTTCCCACAGTCACCCTGGAATAGAAAGATCACCATACACTTCTGGTGTAAATGTATACTGGTATAGCCATTGGAGAAAACAGTATTCAGTCAATATAAGAATTTGAATACCTTATGATGCAGAAATTTCTACCTGGATATCTGGAAATGGATGATAGATGGATAGATAGATAAATAAAAGGAGAAGATCTCACATAAACCCATAAGGAAACATGTAATAAGCTGGTCATTGCAGCATTATTTGTGGTGGAAAAGAGTTAGAAGCTACCTGAGTATTCATAATTGGGAAAATTAGAAGCAACACAAGACATGTAAATATAGTAGCATAGATGGATTCCAAAGACATAATGCTGGGTGAAACAGTTTGTTGTTGTTGTTTTTTTAAAGCATGACATTATAGTAAGATGACCCTCACTGACCCACACTATTGCATAATTCCCTCCACTTAACTGTGGGTAGGACCTGTGAATATACTAGCATATCAATCCCATGAGTATAATATATAGCGAAGGTAAAGGGATTGTGCTAATGCAACTCAGCTTCCTAAGCAGTTTATTTTGATTTAATCAAAGAGAAAGTCTGAAAGGGCATGGCCTGGTGTCACGCGGGGGACCCCGCTCGCTGCGCCATCCGTCGTGCAGGGTCTCAGCTCCCACTCCCCGCCCAAGAACGCAGGACACGGTAAGGCCAAAAAGGAACACCCATGGAGCCATAAGTAGGGGAGTCAAACCAATATATTCTCGCTGGAGGCTTGGCTGGAGACACAGGGAGCAGGATCTACATAATCTGCCTAACAGCAGTCCACGCTTGCCAGCCACCATCTTCTTGCTAGCCCCCATTCCCTCTCTGCTAGCGTAGCCACAGCTGTTATATTAGTGGCCAATGGCCTACGGGTTACAGCTGACGGCCAACTAGCCACAGCTGCTGGCATCTGATCACAGTTGATGGCCATTTACTACCCGAGCCAGCACCTTTCTATGTGAGGCCGAGAGCCTGGAAACTGTTTTTTTTGGGGTTTTGTCCCCACACTCCACCCCTACAGGGTCTCGCCTCACAATCTACGCGACAAGCGTCTTCTGCGAGGGGCCCTGTGCAAGGAGCCTGGAGGTGAATGCACTATCCTGAACACAGCCAGGCTCTCTAGGCACAGCCAGGGTTTCTCAGGGCACCACCAGTACTTCTGGGCACAGCCAGATTTCCTGGGCTTCTTAGGGTACCACCTGTCTCCCCGGGCACAGCCAGGTTTTTTCAGGGGACCACCACAGTACTTCTGGTCACAGCCAGACTTCCTGGGCTTCTTAGGGTACCACCTGTCTCCCCGGGCACAGCCAGAGTTTCTCAGGGCACTGCCACTCTCTCTGGACACAGCCAGACTTCCTGGACTCAGCCAGGGCCTCAGGGCACTGCCACTCTCTCTGGGCACAGCCAGACTTCCTGGACACAGCCAGGGCCTCTCAGGGCACTGCCACTCTCTGGACACAGCCAGACTTCCTGGACACAGCCAGGGCCTCAGGGCACTGCCACTCTCTCTGGACACAGCCAGACTTCCTGGACACAGCCAGGGCTCTCAGGGCACTGCCACTCTCTCTCTGTGCCTCTCGGGGTACCGTGCTGGAACAACAGCGGCTCACATCAAGGTGCTTACATATTATCAATGGCGGCCAGTCAAGACACAAAAGCAAACATCAACCAGTCCCACTACATGATGGTATGTTCCCAAACAGTCAAGCGTCCATTAAATTAGGGATAGAAGGCAATTCCCCATAGTCCATAGTCATTCGCCAGGGCTGTCCTGGGGGTGAGGGATGACCTTGACCTCACCCTCATCTCCCAAGGAGGACTCAGGAAGCGTTTCCTCCTGGGACAAGTCCCGCATCCAGGCTGCGTCAACAAACAGTTCCCAGCCCACAGGGCAGCAACAACCTTCGCTTTCTCCGCTTTCTCCGGCCTCTGCTGGTTGGGGAACCATCCACATCTTTCCACCCCTCCACGGGAATCGAGCTCTCCGGCAGCTGCTCCTCCTGGTCTTCCTCGGACTGAGCTTTCACACGCACAAACTGCTCCACTGCCCTTCGGAAAGCTTTGGCTGGCACCGTATCCTGCCGACTACGCCATGTGTCAGGCAGGGGACCCCGCTAGCTGCGCCATCCGTCGTGCAGGGTCTCAGCTCCCACTCCCCGCCCAAGAACGCAGGACACGGTAAGGCCAAAAAGGAACACCCATGGAGCCATAAGTAGGGGAGTCAAACCAATATATTCTCGCTGGAGGCTTGGCTGGAGACACAGGGAGCAGGATCTACATAATCTGCCTAACAGCAGTCCACGCTTGCCAGCCACCATCTTCTTGCTAGCCCCCATTCCCTCTCTGCTAGCGTAGCCACAGCTGTTATATTAGTGGCCAATGGCCTACGGGTTACAGCTGACGGCCAACTAGCCACAGCTGCTGGCATCTGATCACAGTTGATGGCCATTTACTACCCGAGCCAGCACCTTTCTATGTGAGGCCGAGAGCCTGGAAACTGTTTTTTTTGGGGTTTTGTCCCCACACCTGGTTATCAGAAGTAGTAGATCCCTTTAACATTACAGCTCCAATCAGTGTTCCTGAAAGACAGAGGTAAAGGGAAATCTTCCTCATAGAAAGAAATTAGAGCAGTATACTTGCTGCCTTTGTCAGAACTGGATATGGCCAGAGATATGGATTTGATTCACAGGCAGTGGCTAATTGTTTGTCTGATAGTTCAGGACAAGGTAAGACTATCAATGGCAAGAAAGACTAGGGAAGAGGTTTGTGTATAGACATACAGAATGAGAACAGAGAGTGAAGAAAGACGTCTGCTCATCAAAGGGCATTCACTGCAGGTGAGGCTGTCAATTATCAGGTGAACATGATGACACATATGATAGGCCCCAGGCAGTCTCTTCCTCACCTATTCAGGTGTTCGCTGAATGAATGTACAAAGTGGTCATGACAGCAGAAGTAGAGGCTATGCACTGGCTCAACAACATGGCGGACCTGATACCTGTATTTCAGAGAGCATAGACTGCCAGCCACAGGCGCCAGTGCCAAGCAATGCAAAGGCACCATTCCCTGAGTGTACCAGCCAGCTACCTTGTGGTATGTTGATAACATCAGACCCCTTCCTTCATGGATGTGGCAACAATTTGTCCTACCTGTAATGTGCACGTATTTTAGAAATGGATTTTCCTTGTCTTTACTCTGTGCTTCTGCCAGAACCACCATTGGGGACTTATAGAGAGTCTTCTTGACCATAGATGATAGATGGATAGATAGATAAATGATAGGAGAAAAACTCACATAAACCGTTCAATGCAAAAATTCAATGCAAAATTGTTAAATTCCATACAATATTACATTTGACCAAAGAAGCAAACACAACAAAAGAAGTATAATGATGAGTCCGTGTAATTCACTGGTCACAATCCCCTAACACTAAGTTGCAACTGGCCTGACAAAACGGTAGAACGATCTATGAAGAATCATTATTGCAGCAATTAAGAACATCCTGAAAGTCTGGAGTTATGTCTTATAAAATGTCATCATATGCTTTGAATCAGTAGCCAACACATGGTGCTGTTTCTCCCATGGCCATGGTACTGTTTCTCCCATTCTATTTCTAGAATATAAGTATCTAGAAATCAATGCCACTTTTCCATCTGGGGACCCACTAATAGAAGTTTTTTTTTCCATCCCCATAACGTGGTGCTCTGCTGGTTTATAGAGGTCTTAGTTTGCGTCAGAGGAATGCTTATACCAGTAGACATAACAATTGTACTAATTGAACTGAAAGTAGACACGGCCACTTGTCCATTTTGGGTTCCTCAGGCCATCAAGCCAACAGGCAAAGAAGGGGATTAATCTAACGCCTAGGGTGACTGATCCTGACTAACAAAAAGAAATTGGGTGTTGCTATACAGTGCAGGTGGTGAAAACGGGGCCCACTGGGATGCCGCTTAGAATTTCCATTTCTAAAAGTAAAAGTTAATGGAAAACTAAAGTAACTTTTAAAAAAGAAAGGTAGAACCACTAAGGATTAAAACATTTCATAAATGGAAGTATGAGTCATTTAGCCAGGTAAAGAACTAGAGGAAGTGCTGACTGAACGCCAAAGAAATATCAAATGGGTAGTAGAAAAAAAAGTTACAAATATCAACAATAGTTTTGTGATCAATTCTAGAAACATGGACAAGTAGCAGCTATACATATTTTCTTCCTTGGTTTTATATATGTATATATTTTTTTATTTTCCTATTATTTTATATAAGGAGTGTTGGTATTAGTTAAATTTACAATTTAGTGTTTAGGTGACTGAAATACAGGAGGAATTAGTTGCCCACACGTGGAAACAATAGCTGTTGGAAAATTGGGTCTCCTTTGGAGTGGGGGAGGGGGCGGGTAGGAGGGTGAGAGCATCTTGTGAAGGACAGTTGCAACTTACTAGGCAGAAGCATAAATTTGTTCTCGGATTAAAGTTTTGATATGTGTAGAAGCATATTATTATAGAATGTGTAGAAGCATATGTGTAAAAGATATGTGTAGAAGCATATTGTCTTTTAACTCCAAATTTCCCCTTCGAGATTTTGCTTTGTAAAACTAGGACTGTGATTCTTCAGACTACTTTGTCAGCTGAATCCTTATTAAATTCTGTCCAGAAAAAAATGTTCTAGAGGGAGACTGGAAGACAGGGAGAGGGCAAAGAAACTTGTTCCATTTTATTTGCTTGCTCTTCCTGTCAGTGTCACACAAACAAAGGTACTTCACCCTGGCAGCAGCATTGGGTTTCAACCTGCAACGTTTTTGGCATCCCCAGAAGCAAGGCATCAGTCCCACCACCACCCCATCACCCCACCACCCCAGCCCCCTGCCTCAGAAACACCAGCAACAGCTGCCAATGCCTCCTAAGGTCTGAGTCTCAACTTTTCAAGCCTATTCCTCTTACACAAGGTATCAGTACTAACTGACTAGTACTTCCTCTTAAGACGTCTGAGTCCCAGCTCCCTGGGGCTTCTGCTCCAAACTTTAAAGTGTTAATAGCCCAAATCTTTTATATTTGTTCCCCCATCCCTACTGTTTGCTGCAACGACTACATCTGGTTTTTTTATTAGTATTACCTTTTTGCATTTTCAGCTCTCCAACACCTGTGTAATCAACTCCTTATGTCAAATTCTGTTGAAATACCTAGGATTTTTTTTAACCTATTGGAGCTTGCCTGATACACACACGATGGAGAACTATGAAGCACTTAGAAGCAGCACATTAGATGTACACACAGCAACATAAATATATACTAAATATATAGTACTGAGTGAAAAAGCAAGAAACAGGATATTCAATGCGATGTCATTTAAATAAAATAAAAAATAATTCCTTCAGAAAAAAATATGTATTTTCGAGAATACATACAAAAATGTTAAAATGGTGACAGAGACAGAAATCAAAATGACATATGGGAATAAAGGAAGGGAAAGAAGGAAGGAAGATAGATATGAGAAGGGCTTCGCATGAACCAATAGTGATAATGTGCATTAACCAAGATGTATAAGGTCTGACAATTATCTTCGCAAACTTGCCACCATACTGTTACATTGGCAGCACTGTCCAAACAGCTTAGTAAGGTTTCATAACCTTAGTATATCAGTGTCTCACAGCTGCGTTCGTGTTGACGTGTGGTGTCCTGCTGAGGGGCATTCATTATTGTTGTTGCATGTCTTTGTGTGCCTTCGCGAGAATGTCCAAGCCTGAATTAGAGCAATGAACAAACATTAAATTTATTGTTAAACTTAGCAAAAGTGGAAGTGAAATCAGGGATGTGTTAGTCCAAGTTTATGGGGATAATGCCATGAAGAAAACAGCAGTGTAGAAGTGGATTAAATGTTTCTGAAGGGAGAGAACTCATCACTGATGAAGAGAAGTCAGGGTGCACAATAATGAGAAGAACTGACAAAAACATTGCAAAAATTTGTTGAATAGTGTGTCAAAATTGTCAGCTGACTGTGAAAAGCATAGCAGACCAAGTGACATAGATAGGGAAACAGGAAAATCTTAACAGAAAATCTTGGCATGGGAAAGGTGTGTGCAAAAATGGTCCCAAAGGAGATCATGGATGAACAAAAGCAAAGGAGAGTCAAAGTTTGCCAAGACCTTTTGGAGAAGCAAGACGATGCCTCAGGCCATGTTATCACTGGTGATGAAATATAATATCACTGGTGTACCAATACAAGCCTAAAACAAAGCGTGAAAGTGCCCAATGGAAGTCAATTCTCCCCAATCAAAACAGTTCTGCCATTCCTAATCAAGAGTCAAAACAAGGTCGCTAACCTTTTTTGATATCAGAGAGATTATTCATTATGAATTTGTACCAACTGAACAAACAGTTAACCAAGTTTACTATTTGGAGGTGCTGAAAAGGCTGGGTGAAAAAGTTAGACAACCTGAACTTTTTGCCAACAATTCATGGCTCTTCCATCACGACAATGCACCAACTCACACGGCACTGTCTGTGAGGGAGTTTTTAGCCAGTAAAGAAATAACTGTATTGGAACACCTTCCCTAGTCACCTGATCTGGTCCCCAGTGACTTCTTTCTTTACCCGTAGATAAAGGAAATATTGGAAGGAAGAAATTTTGATGACATTCAGGACATCAAGGGTAATATGACAACAGCTTTGATGGCCATTCCAGAAAAAGAGTTCCAAAATTGCTTTGCAGGGTGGACTAAGCAGTGGCATTGGTGCATAGCTTCCCAAGGGGAGTACTTCAAAGGTGACCATAGTGATATTCAGCAATGAGGTATGTAGCACTTTTTCTAGAATGAGTTTGCAAACTTAATTGTCATGCCTCGTATGTTTAATTCAACCCTTTCCCCTTAAGAGTATGAGAATGATGAAAGAGTTATGGTTGTTTCAAATCCAAGTGGCAGAAACTCAAACTAACTTCAGGAGGGAAAGAGTGATTTGTTGACTTACATAACAAAAAAAATCCAAGGGTGGACTTTAGGTACAGCTAAATCTAGGGGTTCAATTATATCATCTTCTATTATCTGCATTTTGCTTTTCCTTGTATTGGTTTCTCTCAATCATGTACTCTCTTTAACAGAGCCTCTAAAAGGTGAAAGCTTATATCTCAGAACTTTAACTTTTTTTCCCTTTCTTCATCATTCTGGCCAAAACTAAGAGGTTACTGTTCACTGGCCCTGATTGGCCTGCTCAGGTCATGTGCACTTCCTGAACCAATCACTATGGGGTGCAAATACTTTTGTAGGCCAATCATGATCATTCTCCCCAGAAAGTGGAATCAAGCCAATGGAACATGTTACTAGAAATATATTCTTCAATACAATACCAATCCCCTTAAAACATTTTCAATACTGCTCAACTGTTAATAAAGAATTCTACAATGGCACTTAATGTGTCAGTAGAAATTTTATATCTGGGTAGATCACAGAGGTAGAGCTGGTCTTTAAAGAGAGGACACAGAAGGTGACTCATGGCCATGTGGCTATATTTTAGGAGTGCTGAAAATTCCTCTTGTCTAAAATATCTTCCCCATCTGCCAACCACAGTCTTAAATTCCAATTTGAGATTCATTGTTTTGGACTTATAATATGGACACTACAAGCTGCACTGGAAAAACATGTAAATGCCACTTAGCATTTATCAGCTTTTAACACCTTGGTATTGATTACATTATCAGATTGATGATGGCAGGGAAGGCAATAGTGAGGAGTCCCTCAGAGGAAAGAGTCTAAATGGGTTGAAATGTCACAAAGGGCAGTACGGAACCTGTGTGGCCAGGATGATAGAAAAGAGTGAGAAGGGTGGCATGTGATAGGACACTCGAGACACAACCTGTCTGAATCACAATTTCTCTTGGTAACAACACTACCCATAACAGCACTTAATTATATCTTAGAAGGGGCATTCTATGAGGGGATTTGGAGGGAATCTAGTCCCTTCCCCTGACAAGTTCCACGTTGGAAATATGGCTGTAGAACTGCCTCTGTCCTGGGTTTGCAGGGAGAGAGGAGATTTTTTGATAGAAGATGATCATGAGGAAGAACATCTAAAAATACTCTTGAAGTTATTTCCAGCTTCTAATCATCTAATAGTTAAATAAGGATATCCCTAAGACCTTTATTGATCTTTTTCTAATGACATAAAAGTGTCAGTTATCTAAATGATTTTTTTTTTCGGATAAGGCAGTAACAGATACCCCGAAGCTAGCTTCCCATGTGATTTGGGGCAAGATATTGTCCTTCTTTATAGTATCCCAATTTTGTTTTCTTTATTACTAAGTTTCCTATCTTACTGTGCCTCATCTTCCTAAAAGGAATTATAACAGTGTGTAACAATAACAATCTTTCCAAACCTTTAGTAAAGTAGGGATAGGAAGGAAGGAACTCGTTAAACTATTAGCAGTGATTATCCATGGGAAGGGAATAGGATAAAGATGAAGATAGTAAAGAAGAAACAAAGCATTTTATTCTATGTATTTTGTTATTACTTGACTTTTGTTTTACAGTGATCATGTGTTCATGAATCCTTTTGTAATTTAGTAAAATTTGTACCTAATTGATTCTACTAACTAAAAGACATTTGTTCTCACATTTGGGATTAAACTTGAGGGAGATTGTGGCCTAGATAAATGCTGACCACACAGAGAAAAAGCGTATCCTACAAATGTCGCTGCTGGTTGAATTAAACTTAAAAATAATGCTCAGATGCTATAAAACTAAGCTGAATAAAATGCAAAATACTCCAATTCTTGTTACGCCTGCTTTTTTTTTTTCTTTTTTCAAAAAGAATGAACTACTGCTGTTCTTGAGAGTGTCATAAAGATACAGGTCGGTTATGCTGCTCCCCTAGATGGGTTTCGGTTGGTAATAAATGGTTTTCTGAGAGGTTTGAGTTAAAGCTCTTATGTAAATAGAGAGAGGCTTACATAATGCTTTCTAAACTAGAACTTTGAAGACAATCTGCAGTTGGCATATGAAATCTGTCTTTGCTGTAAATGGCATCTGAAAACGAAGAGGAAACCATCCAAGATGTGGTTTAAGAAAACAGGAAGAAGAAACACCCAGGGTGCAAGCTTCTGATCAATCATTTAACCAAATCTCAACCATGACCAACCAGAGAATAGGTAAGAGGTGCGTCTTGGGCTTCTAGTAATGCTACTACTGACCAAACCAGCGCTCAGCGCTCAGGAGTGTCCTTCACTGAAAATTTCTACGTAAAATCCAGGGGCTGGAGCCCTGCCCTCGGCCGTTCGCATCACGGTTTGGTGGGTGCATCGTCTCACGGAGGAGTCTAAACTAGTATTGATTTTCCAATTTCTAAAAGAAGTAACCGTTTAGAGCAAAGGCATGCCGGGGGGACGGGGGGCGGGGGTCTTCGTAACGGAGAAGCACACGTCAAACCGAAAGTGCTGCGTGGGAGAGAAGGGAGAACTGGGGTTAGCGAGCAGCGGCTTCACTGCCCAGGTAGGGGGCAGCGAAGTGCTCGCATCAACAGAGGCGACCTTGCAATTCTGCGAACCTGCCAGAAGAGACGTGTCTTGGCCCAAAGAGAGAGAGGTCTGTGTTTTTCGGGAAGGCGGGAAAGACCGTCTTCTACCCGTTTTCACTCGCACGTCATCTGTATACCTCGCCCTCCGAGCCCGCAGCGAGCAGCACAGCAGGAGAAGGAGGGAGGGAGCGCGCGCGCGCGGGGTTTCCCACGTCACCAAACTTTCCCGAAGCCCGGACGGTCCTCCCACTCCGAGCAGGCGCCCCCCAGGCCTCCGAGCTCAGCCCCGCCGCTCTGCTCCACAGTCTACGGGCCCCAGACAGGGCCCTGAACTGAGCGGAAACTTGCCACCCCCAGATGAGGGGTGAACTAACTTTCAGGTCCAGTCCAACCCTGAGATTGTAATTCTCCCTGGGCTCGGCGCTCACTCCGTAACTGGCAGGTCTGAGCGCACGCGGGACAGCGCGCAGGGGCACGCGGCAGGAGCAACCCGGCGT
This sequence comes from Rhinolophus hipposideros, assembly GCF_964194185.1. Taxonomy (NCBI): domain Eukaryota; kingdom Metazoa; phylum Chordata; class Mammalia; order Chiroptera; family Rhinolophidae; genus Rhinolophus; species Rhinolophus hipposideros. Next base: position 55,070,825 of record NC_138049.1, on the reverse strand, counting down.
CCCCCCGCCCCCCCTCCACGCCACCACCCTCCCTCCAGTGCCCCAGCGCCCCCGGAGAAGGAGAACCCTCAACAGAGGCCCCTTCTCTGCCCGCATCTGCTAACTCTCCTAACATCCCCTCCCCCCACCACGTAACACGATTTACGACCGCGTAGACTCAAGCTCACGCTCGCCTGCCCTTTTCCCCAGAAGCCTGAAAGTGGCTGAATGGAAATACTGACACGTGAAAACTCTATTTTGAGGGACTTCGAAGCCGCCGCCTTGAGGGTTTGATCTTGCTGGGCTCGCCCGGCGCTGTGCCCAGGGCAGCTGTCCGAAAGAGCCAGCCCTTCTCTCCTACGCCGAGGGAAGGGGAGGCGAGGAGGGAGGGGCACGGGGAAACCTGAGAGGTCTGGGACCACACGGAAGATCCCCGAGGAAATTCTGAATCCTAATCCCAGGAATCGAGATCTTGGTGCGTTGTTCCCAAACCAAATGCACATGGCAGCGTTCCTCGTAGCCCTGGGACCCCCAAGTCGTGTGTTAGGAACAGAAGAATACGGATGGGCTACCACCGACCATCTGTCCTGGAAGTTGGGGTGGGTGGCCCTGTGCGCCCCAATCCTGCCCTTTCCGTGCCCCCTTTCATCAGCAACAGATTTTCGAATATGGGAGACCACCCCGCGCCTGCCCACTCCCCACGCCGTGGCCTGTGTCCCACGCCGGCCAGGTGTTCACCCCAGACAGGGTCACACACAGACCGAGCGGTCTGGCGGGCGTGGGCGCCTGGGGCCAGTATGGTGTGAGATTTTGAAACGTCAGGGTACTGCTGGGGAGATGACAGACACATGTATTATAAACCTCTTCACGAAGGAAAAGCCCTTAGTTGTCTTGGCCTTTAGTTGTCCCTTTCCTAAGAAAACCTTTTTTGTTTTCCAAACACAGTATTGAGGATCCCTTGCCATCCTTGTACTTTTAGCTTAGACTTTTCGACTCTAAAAGCTTCCAGGGCACTCTTGGCGTGGACTCGCCTCCCTTCTGCGTCTCTGCGGGATCCTAACTGCTTTGCTATCCTGGCCTGAGATACTTAGTGATGAGCCAGCCCTCTTGGGGCAGTTGCCATGCGTCCTTCTGTTGCTCCAGGTCTACCTGGGGACCGCCCACCAAGCGCCCTCCAACTACCACTGTCAGTATAAGGTGAAGAATGAGCTTAATTCTCTATAACATGACCTCCAACCTGAGGGCTCTTCCTGCTGAAGACCATCTGAAGAAGGAAAGGAAAGTAGTCGTAATGGTGGCTGTACACCCCCAAACTGACCTCAGGAAAGGAAAACCCTCAACTACTGCTTCTCCCCATCTTGCATTGTATTCCTGAAACCTGGAAATGGAAATGGAAATTGTTTGATGTATGAGGAGACATTATCTGATTAGGGCGTAAGAAATTTAATCTTTCCAGCATGCAGGTCATATAATTAATGTTAATTTAACGCTCAAATTCTCAGTCATTAATTTTTATTCTCTTAAATGCAGTTTGGCAGGAGCCCCTGATCCATGGCAATGGATTTTACTGGATGTAAGAGCACACTTGGTCTTAGCAGTGGCTCACCGTATACCTTCCCATCCCAATAACAAGATCACATCATGTATGCATTATTAAGCTACATAATTGAATGGTCCATAGTTTGCATATCAGACTATTAAAATAATGTGTTTTGCTTTTCTCCGAACACGTATTGTTCAAGCCTCTGCGAATATGTGGCGATTCTGATAATTATCACCAAATTACTGCAAATGTTCTCTTCATTAACATGATTTCTTTCAAGCATTTTTTAAAATGTGAATATTATTGTGAATTAAGGAACTTCTTACAAAGTTGTGTGAACTTTTTTTTAAGGGACTTGTCACTGGGCAGGAAAAATATATTTTAAATGGAGGAGGAAGAGAAATGCTTTTAAATATGCCTTTCAAATGGCTTCCTCCAGTCAAATAAAAGTTTTCCCTCTAGTTTTTCAGGCAGCTTCTAGGGAAAAGGGGGGGGGGGAGAGAGAGACAGAGAGAGAGAGAGAGAGAGAGAGAGAGAGAGAGAGAGAGAGAATGAATTTTTTTAAGTCCCTATTATCCGGTCCCCTTGTCCTCACAGATAAAATTTTTTTTACCTGACATAGAATAAACTAATATTCCCCCTTTTAAAAGTACGAACTCAAAATTTTCTAAAGCCAACAGCTCACAGTTAACTAAATATCGCTATTTTCCCACAGCTAGTCTGAGCTATGCTGTTGGGGAAATTCTAAGCCGTAAAGAGCTTTTATTGTAACCTTCCCTTCACACACTGTTTTCAAAGTTGAATAGCAAGACATTAAAAAAAAGAACACTACTGCAAAATAAGAGTCTCTTTTCAATGTGAGAAATTTGCATCTACACTTCTTTCTAGCAAAATTTTCCTTTGAGTGATTTTTAAACTCATAACAGGTCATTCTACCGCTGGTATTCTCTCTCTTTCCGGGTACCGAGTCTGCGCCACGCGCAAGTGGCTGTCCCGACCGCGCTTCCAACGCTCTGCCATCAGCCCCAGCGGTGAGGGGCTTTCACTCACCAGGAAAGTCTCACGAGTTTGAGAAGGTTGTGAGATTTTTTTTTTCCCCCTAAATAAAATACTCCGGGAAAAAAGGGGACGGAAGCGAGTGGAGAGAGGGAGAGAGGGGGAGAGAGGGAGGAGGGAGGGAGGGAGGGAGAGAGGGGGAGGGAGGGAGGGGGGAGAAAGGGAGAGAGGGAGGAGAGAGAGAGAGAGAGAGAGAGAGAGAGAGAGAGAGAGAGAGAGAGAGAGAGAGAGAGAGAGAGAGGTGGCTGGTGCATTCCGCCAGCTCCAGCAATAACCTGCTTGGTGGTTCCCTGCGTGGTTGGACACCCCCTCCCCTTGCTCGGTGCCGAGATCCGCCGGGACCCTTCCTGGAGCCCGCAGTCAGCTCTCTGGGGAAGGGGTGTCAGGCCCCGGGAGGCACTTTTATTTTGGCTGAGAAGAGGGAAAGCTGCTCCTAGGCCCAAGGGAGGCGAACTGAGCCCTTCTGTTTGGATTTCCCTCCTCGCTATAGCAACCAGCAGCATCTGGACAAAAATGCTCCCTCCCTGGACAATGGCCCGGCCTCCCCCTTCTCGCCCTCTTCTTCCTCCCCCGGATCGCAGCCAGGACCTACCTAGGAACTCAGAGGCTCAAAGGCCGGGAATGGCCCCACCCCCACACCCCGCCGAGTTCCCTAGCAGTCTCTGCCGAGGTCAGGCCAGGGCGCCGGGACCCCGCACCCACTTCTCCCTTCCCGGCTCATGCCCACGCGGGCGGAGGCCGGGACACAGAACCTCCCGGCAGAGCTCTGGGGCTCCCACAGCGGGGTTCTCCGCGGGATTGTATGGGTGGTTGGATGGCCCTGAGTAGCATAAATTCCAGCTTTTTTTGAGGGTAAAAAAAAAATTAGTAGTATAATGCACAAAGCAGACTACTCTCTCTCCCCACGGCTCCTTCCTCCCCCTCTCCGCCCCCCCCCACACAGAGTCCTACATCCTAGACCACGATCCTAGGCATGATCTCTGACTTTCTTTCGCTCTATCAAGGTTAATTAAGTTCTCTTCCACGAACTGAGCTCCTCGCCTATTCATTATTCTCTCCCTCTGACCTAGGGCATTAATATGATCAGGACTGTGACTCCGCGTGTCCTGTTTTCCTAGTTTGCATTTAATGCTGGGACCTCGTTTCCCTAGATTACCATCCTAAATTCGCAGGAAAGACTTGAGGAGTGAGCTGGTCTCCCTGCTCCATCCTGCACAAGGCTTCCTCTTTCTGCGTCTTCTTCCGGACAGTGCCAGCCTCTACATTCCCGGGACCCACATTCTGGAAACCTGTCTTTAAAAAACAATAACCATCTCTAACTTTATTAAGTCCAAGGTGCCTAGAATGACAGTTCTGAAACTCAGAGACCTAGCAGAAGGTCCCGGCCCACAGCTGTTACCTCTGTGGTTAACTGCTCTCAGGAAAAACTTTGCCCGGGTGCATCACTCTTCCCCCGCTGGCGGCCGGCCCCAGGACACTAACAACACAACTGTTAGTGCACTCGTACACTTTAGAAGGGATTTCCATTCGTTCTCTGTGCCGCCAGCCTAAGAATGCCGAAGTTCAAACTCTACTAAACGCTGCCTCATTTCCTCCAGCAATGGAAACCCAGCCCTAGCCCTTGGACACCGCACCAACGAAATAGCTGAGGACGCCCTTCCCCCGCGCCTGCGCGCAGGTGTGTGCGGTGATCTCGCCCCTCGCCTTCCGCGGCTTAGATTGCTCCCGAGGATAAGACAGGGGAGAAACTGCGGCGAAAGCTTCATCTCAGCACTTCTCCAAACGCTTCAGAACTAAGGTGGTTTCTGTTGAAATCACTTTAATTTATTAAAAGGTTGTCATTCCCTCCTGGTGGCCAGCCATCCACCTGCTTTGAGGCGGGGTAGGGGAATTGGGAGGTGGGGGAACACCTTTAAGCTCCATTGTTAGGAAGTCATTTAACTGTTATTTCTTTGAAAACGAAATTTCAGGAAGGAAACTAGGAGCCACCAATCGCCTAGTGTTCTGTTCCTGATATTTCAGTATAAACGGGCGGCATTAACTCCAAATGGAACTGATCTTGTACACTGATGGAATGTGTCCTTTAGGCTCTCTCTGCCCTGAGGCCTCGTATTTACCACTCAAAATTTAGCAAGCTGCCTTTGATAAATTTCTCAAAGTAATCCCTGAAACAGCTAGACTGCCTGGGTGAGGTGGTTTTAGAAGTCTTCAAGCCTTGCCTGCCTATAAAATGTTCAGTTTGGGGCTACAAAGGGGGGGGGGTGTCATTTTTAATGACGAGAGTCAAAACTGACAGAAAAATGGAAAGAGATTAATATCTGTGAATTCAAATAATTTCGTTCCAAATACTCAGCTTAGAATAGTAGGTCTCACTGGTTTACACAGTAGTGAAGATAAAATAGAATGGTCTGTATGTGAGGCATGGGCAAACAGAAATTGCCAAGCATATGAAGAAGAATGGGAGTTTCAACTTTCAGAAAACTTTTCCTTCTTCAAGACCACTTATGACATGGAGACAGATGCACATTTAGAAACTTGTAAAATGTATGAATAGATAATAACATATAACTCTATATGGGATTTTTTTTTAATCCAGGAGACAGTGAACTGTTACATACTAGTTAAAGATGTTAATTTCCATTCCTTTTTAAGGTAAATGTTTACTGTGTTTCTCACAAGAACTGGCAACTTGGAAATACGTTTTCCATGCTTCTTATAAATGCATCCCAACCTTGCAGTTCTTGAAGCTTTAAGGAGGTTTTTATTAAGGCAGCCAGCTGCCTCTTTGTGTGGATTGACTGTTTAAAGCTGCAGCTCTGAATTGGGAGTCTCAGTTTTGACACTCTGTAGGCCCTTAGTACAGAAGTTCCATTCAAATATGGGGGAGCTCTCCACCAATCAGACAGCTTCTGGGGGCTAGTAGTGGAGAAGAAAGTACAGGAATGAAGGACTGGGACAGGCAGAAGAAGGAGGAGTAAGAGGAGGAGAAGGGATTCAAGAAATCCTCCTCCAAGGTGGATACATTAAAAAGAAAACACCAGGAGGCAATTTTATCCAAGTTTAAACCAGTTGCCACCTCCTAAGAAAATTTCCTTTGTTTCCTGATTTCTATTGTCGTAAGACTACATAGATAATAAATAAATTAAGGTCTATCAAATGAATATCATCTCACTTCTATTTTAATAACTGTGCCCTTTCAGCTCAAAGTATGGGAGTAATTATGGTGGTTTTTCTGTCAAGTCCTGGTATGTAGAAATAAATAAATGATATTTTACATACGGTGTGACTGTGTTTAATAGATGAATGAGTTCATAAATTAGAGTTCAAGTTAGAATGTGTGGATTGATCCCATTACTATTACTCAGGTGAAGACTTTGGGGGCCTTGGGTCAAGGTGCTGGGGGCTAATGAGACAGGCTGGCCCCACTCTTTGGAGGAGTGTGACAGTGTGGGAATAAATATGGTTCTTTTGAGTTTAGCTGGAATTAGCTTAATTGTTTCCTCTCGGTGCAGCGCACCAGGGCAGAAGGGAGTTCTCACCACTTTTTGAGACCAGTTCAGATCAGGATGCTGAGTAGAGCCCTTCCGTGGGACCTAAAGGAAGGGGACGGGCTAGCACTCTTGCCAGGGTCTCCTCTCGGGGTACCTTGAGGTTGTTCTTGAGGAAGGAGTCCAGGGGACCCCGCAGTCCGCGCCTAAGGCAAAGAGGCTCTCACAAACCGCCTGCTCAGCCATTGTCCTAGAGAGTGATCTACGGAATGTGCTGGAGTGAGGAGAGACATCGAGATACCTAGTAGGTTCAAAGCATTTTAGGGTTGTTTGAAATCCACTCCACGTCAAAGGAAGCAGCCTCTGTATTTGAACAGCTGCTTTGAACAGTGGAAGGGAAGGAGCTGAATCAAAACCTGGAGGTGTCTTTCTGAGACACCTTCAACGTGCTTTTATGCGGGTGGGGAAAGGCAGGCAGACAGGCTGAATCAACAGCAAAGAAAGACGCAGGCGACAGTGGGAGGGGTGGAAGGAGGATGGAGAAGCCCCCATCTGGAGCTAAAACCTCCATGAGCCCGGGTTCTCGGAGCCCCAGGGAGAAGCCGCGCTGGGAGGCAGACCAGAAGCCGAGACTACTCAGGACCCAGCGTTCGCGCCAACCGGGCCTCGGGCGACTGGCGAGGAAGCAGGGGTGACTGTGGAGGGAGGTGGTCCCCAGAGCCACACTGCGCGCCCAGCCCTTCCCGCCCCGCGATTGGCCCGGCTCCGAGGGTGGGAGTGGGATTCGGAGGCTGAGGCCCAGGGGTAGGACATTGCTTTGTGTACTCCCGAGGATTTATTGGGGTATGAATCCCCGTAGAACCACCAGAGCTTACCCTGCTGGGAATGTTTCGGTTCTGTCGCTCGCCAGTAAATGAGGCGGGGGTGGGGGGTGGAGTGGAGACCAAGGATGGCTCCCTGGGATGGATCTCGGAGCAAGAATCGCCAGCGAAGTCCCTTTACAGACAGGAAGTTTTGATGTCCATGTGCAGCCTGCCTTGCTTGCCCACCCCCACTTACACACACCAGCGCCCTATCGGAAGGGAGGGGACAAAAAGGGGGGGACTTTTAAACTAACTCCAAGCCCGGCAGCCTCGGGGCCCTTAGAGATGCGTCTGGAAATCTTTTTTTTCCCTCGAGTGTATCACCCCACGGGCTGCAAAGGGCCTTGTCCCTTGAGAAATGTGAAATCAAATCCAGAGAAAAGCAGACACCTGCCCCCGGAAGGGGGAAGGGAGGGGAGCTTCTGATATCCGGACGCGGCCCTTCCCGGCGGGTGGATTCTTCCATCTGTGGGAGCTCCGAGTCTCCCAGTGGGGGAATGCGGGGAGGAGGAGAGGCAGGGGACTGGAGGGGTGAGAGGGGTGCAGCGGGCCAGGACTCGATGCGGCCAGCAAGCGGCCTGTGCATTCCCAAAGCCCCAGCGGAGCCGCGCGCCCAGGGCTGGGGACTCGGAGCCGCAGCCGGGAGGAGGCGGTGCTGATCGCCGCCCAGTCCCTTCGCTCGCAGTAGACGAGCTGCGAGGGCCAGCTGCGGAGCCTGCGCCCTCCGAAGCTCGGACTTTTTCCTGTATCCGAGCTGGGCAAAGTTACGGGATTCTTAGTAGCCACCAGGCGCACGGCCAGAGTGGCTCCGCGCTTGCGCTGAGATCGAGCGCCACACGGTGTGTGTCCTCGCCTCGCCGCGCGGGTGCGCGCGTGGGGGGACGCAGGTCCGTCCCGCTGGCGGCCTGTGGGCTCGCCCCTCCCCTAGCCATTTCTCTCTCTCCCACATACACGCTCATAAACACTGGGCACGTGGAAATTCTCAGCCAAAGCGCCTTGCCCCGGCGGGTGCTCGATGTGGTGATTTATAAACAGCTCAGCCACTCCCCAAAGAGCTCGGCTCCTCGTTAGTCATGATGAATTCTCTGGCCCGCTCTACTTGGCTGTCTGGATTAAGACGCCCAGAGGCCCCAAAATGCTCCCCTTGAGCGTTGACTTGGCTTCCTTTACAAGCCCACGACCTCCAGCAGTGCCAGCGTTAGAGCTACAAAGCGCTGGGCCAAGGGTGAGAGGTGGGGACGCGATCCATTTCCGTGAGGTCTTTTTGCCCTTCCTGGCAGCAACTTTTGATTCGCTTCGCAGTGTAAACCCCGTCGTACGCTTGGCCCTGCGTGGTATTCCGGACGCTCCAGCCTGGGTCGGCGCCGGGACCTCTACTAGTCGACCTGCAGTCTCCGACCCGCTGCAGTCACCTGCTCCGGCGGCTAAGGAACTGACCGCGCGACGCGCTCGCACCGAGTGGCGCGGCACCGCCTGTGCGCTGTACCGCAGTTCTGCTCTGGAGTTCAAGGCCTAAGACCAAGCAGGGAGATACGCCCGCCAGAGCCAGACCGCTGACTTAGCCCAACTCCACCCGATGGCCCCCGCAGAAGTTACTGAATAGGAAGGTTCCCCTAGCATCGGCCCATCTTCCGTCACACACACTTTCTCCCCTTCCAAGTAGCTAACGGAAAAGTTGCAACCAAGAGTACCAGGAACGCAGAGAAGCGCGCACGCAGCCCCTATGGCTCGGCTTCCCCAGGTGGCCGTTAGTGCCTCCACCACACCCCGAGGCCGAGAAACCAAAGCTCCTGCACAAGGCAAAGGTCTGCGCGCAGGCCCCCAGTTTTCTAAAACAAAAACTGTGCGCGCGCCCTAGTGTGGGAATCTGACAGAGACTTTTAGAGTTTTGTTTTGCTTGCAGTCCTGCGTGCTGCGCTGTCAAAGCATCAACTCCTCGCCTTAACAGGAATCTGTCACAAGCCAATACGCGGGCTGAGCCTGCCTCTCGTGGGGGCCTCTCGCGGAGGGGCCGTGAGACAATTGGGCCTGGCACCTAAAAGGAAGAGAGCGTGCGCTAGCGGCAGGGTGGCAGGGAAGAAGAGGACCTTTATTAGCGGCAAAAGTATCCTCACACCCCAGGGCAAGGAGCACATGCACATTGAAATTCTAAGCGTGGAGGGAAAGGAGACTTCCACAGCGGGACAAGTCTGGCTTCTGAGTAGGTTTAAGACACGCTGATGTGTGTGTATATCCCAAGGTGATTAAAAATCAGACGCCCCCTGGCTCTGTGCAACTCGGCCTGTCTCTTTCTCCCTCCTTCTTTACCACGCTCCCCCCTTGCCAGCCCCACAGGGAAGAGGTGGACTGACACCCACCCACCCAAGTAGCTGTGACGGATAGTGAGCCGGGGCGGGTGCCCGCCCTGCACCCCCATCCCCGCCCGGCCTGTCTGTTGGGGAGACAGATGGGGGGCGGGGCCCATCCAAGAGGGGAGGGGGAGGCCGGGGGGCTGGGGAGAAAGGGAGATGAGATCCAAGAGAAGCTGAATAGGGTTGCGAGGGGGCACCAAAGGAGGGCTATGAGGACTCCGCGCCCGGGGGGAGGAGGAGGGGCAGCTCTGCGCCAATCAGTGGCGCCGGCCTGGGAGGTTGCTAGTGGTATCCACGTAAATCAAAGGGCGCAGAGCCAATGGGAGGGGGCGGAGGGGGCGGGGCTCAGGCGCGTGCCGTTGCGAGCCGGCTCTGCCAAGAGAGCGGGAGAGAGCTGGAGAGAGCAGGGAGAGGGGGGAGAGCGCAGCTAGCCTGAGAGTGAGCGAAGCAAGAAGGAGGGAGAGGAGGAGAAAGAGAGAGAGGGCGGGCGGGAGGCGGCGGCGGCGGCGGCGGCAGCAGTAATAGCAGGAGCAGCAACAGAAGGCGTCGGAGCGGGCGTCGGAGCTGCCCGCTGGGGGAGAGAGAGGAGAGAGCGAGCGAGCGAGGAGAGCAGCCCGAGGCGAAAAAGTAACTGTCAAATGCGCGGCTCCTTTAACCGGAGCGCTCAGTCCGGCTCCGAGAGTCATGGCGACCGCAGCGTCTAACCACTACAGCCTGCTCACCTCCAGCGCCTCCATCGTGCACGCCGAGCCGCCAGGCGGCATGCAGCAGGGCGCGGGGGGCTACCGCGAGGCGCAGAGCCTGGTTCAAGGCGACTACGGCGCGCTGCAGAGCAACGGGCACCCGCTCAGCCACGCTCACCAGTGGATCACCGCGCTGTCCCACGGCGGCGGCGGCGGGGGAGGTGGCGGCGGCGGCGGGGGCGGGGGCGGCGGCGGGGGCGGCGGCGACGGCTCCCCGTGGTCCACCAGCCCCTTGGGCCAGCCGGACATCAAGCCCTCGGTGGTGGTACAGCAGGGCGGCCGCGGCGACGAGCTTCACGGGCCAGGCGCCCTGCAGCAGCAGCACCAGCAGCAGCAGCAGCAGCAACAGCAGCAGCAGCAGCAACAGCAGCAGCAGCAACAGCAGCGGCCGCCGCATCTGGTGCACCACGCCGCCAACCACCACCCGGGGCCCGGGGCATGGAGGAGCGCGGCGGCTGCGGCGCACCTCCCGCCCTCCATGGGAGCGTCCAACGGCGGCTTGCTCTACTCGCAGCCCAGCTTCACCGTGAACGGCATGCTGGGCGCCGGCGGGCAGCCGGCCGGGCTGCACCACCACGGCCTGCGGGACGCGCACGACGAGCCGCACCACGCAGACCACCACCCGCACCCGCACTCGCACCCGCATCAGCAGCCGCCGCCGCCGCCCCCGCAGGGCCCGCCAGGCCACCCCGGCGCACACCACGACCCGCACTCGGACGAGGACACGCCGACCTCGGATGACCTGGAGCAGTTCGCCAAGCAGTTCAAGCAGCGGCGGATCAAACTAGGATTTACCCAAGCGGACGTGGGGCTGGCGCTGGGCACCCTGTACGGCAACGTGTTCTCGCAGACCACCATCTGCAGGTTTGAGGCCCTGCAGCTGAGCTTCAAGAACATGTGCAAGCTGAAGCCTTTGTTGAACAAGTGGTTGGAGGAGGCGGACTCGTCCTCGGGCAGCCCCACCAGCATAGACAAGATTGCAGCGCAGGGGCGCAAGAGGAAAAAGCGGACCTCGATCGAGGTGAGCGTCAAGGGGGCTCTGGAGAGCCATTTCCTCAAATGCCCCAAGCCCTCGGCCCAGGAGATCACCTCCCTCGCGGACAGCTTACAGCTGGAGAAGGAGGTGGTGAGAGTTTGGTTTTGTAACAGGAGACAAAAAGAGAAAAGGATGACCCCTCCCGGAGGGACTCTGCCGGGCGCCGAGGATGTGTACGGGGGGAGTAGGGACACGCCACCACACCACGGGGTGCAGACGCCCGTCCAGTGAACTCGAGCGGGGGGAGGGGCAGAGCGCGGGGCTCCCCCTCCCCTTCGGTCCACGGCCCTTTCCCGGCCCCCTTGTTCCCACTCTAACTTCTGATTGTTCTTTTATTTTTAATTATTATTTCCCCGTCTCTTAAAAAGAACAAAAACAAGGAACGCAACTAAGGCACTGGACTATCCTTTAAACGGTAGCAGGTGTAATGATGTGTTTTGACCTTTACAGGCTAGTGCCCAGGCAATGGAGTAGACTGTCTCATAGAGAGGGAAGTGTGTGGAGAGAAAGAGAATGAGAGAATGAGAGAGAGAGAGAGAGAGAGAGAGAGAGAGAGAGAGAGAGAGAGAGAGAGAGAGAGAGAGAGAGAGAGAGAGATGAGTTAACCTGGCAAAACTAAATAAATTACAAAAAAAAAAATCCACCAAACCGTGATAAACGCAAAACACAGCTTCCTGATGCTCAGAGTTGGCACATGCTGCTGTGTTTATTTAATGTGGATCCCCATCAGGAAAGAGGAAAAAAACACACGTTCTTTGATGTCGGCAAAATCTAACCACATAAATTTGCACTGCAAGAAAATTGAAGTTTACATGAACAAATCCATGAACATATTTTTCTTTCTCCCACAGTTAATTTTGAAATTGCCGGGTTTTGTGTTTTGTTTTGTTTTATTCAGTGGAGAGAGTTGCAGCCAGCTCTTGGCCACTCTCCATTTCTAATGTTCTTGTGTAGCCACTTGTTCTTACTGTTTGTGAACTTTGGTTACCTTCAGATCCCCCCTCCTCCCTTATATTGGTGTAACTTTTATTTGCTCCTTTTACCAAAGCAAAACGGTTGGCTTCATACAAAATAAATAAATCTCTGCTTTTAGGAGAAGTGTATGATCTACCCGTTTTATCCACGACCAGAATCCAGTTTGGAATACAAAAATGAGAGTCAAGCATTGGCTTTTGTTACCAACCACAAAGTAAACTTCATTTTCAGGCAGTGTTTCTGGGGGAGGTTGCAGAGGGGAGAAAAAGAAAAATCGATAGTGAGTGACTGATTGCTTCATTTTATCAAGCGGGCCCATTGTGAAAGAGCTCAGAGGAAATGTGGAGGTTACATATATTTCCAGAGTTGTCCAACAGAAAGAAAGTGGCACTTTGAAGAGAACTAGGGAAATATATATCTTCAGACACCCCCTGTATAGTTCTCTGCCTTCAGTTTTAATAACTTCATTATGAGGAATTATTTGTGCTCACAGCAGCCGTTAAACTTTGTTCCTCTAATAGCTTTTTTAAAAACAAAGAAAATAATCTTGGAACTTAATGGTGTATGCCTAGACTGTTTCTCAGCACACAAATACCCACATGCATACAGAGAATATTTCCACTCTAGACTGGTTTAGTCTTCACTAGCCCATTTGTTTATCAAGTCATATTTAAGGTCCCACACCTTCTTCTCCTGTAATTTATTACAGAAAATACCAGTTTGACTTGAACAGCTCCCCCCCCCCTTTTTTTCACTAAGGAAGCCAAATGAAGTGGGGAAAAATGCTATTTTTCAATTTTTCCTTTTCTCCCTTTGTTAATAGTTTTAAGTGCATTTTGACCTTATCTTGATGGAAAAATAGTTAACTCCCATAACAAAAGACTACTGGGAACTGTAGGTGAAAAACAAAACTGTAACTATATTGAAAATAAATGCCATTAAACTGTGATCAGTTAAAATGTTGAAAAATAATCAGCACAAAAGGGCGCTAAAAGGGAAAACACTTTTTATTCATCTTAAAAGACTGGGGCTTTTTTTTCTGGTTAGGTATTAGGTAAATTTTTATTTTAAAAAATTAAAACTCAGTACCATAAAATTATGGTTCAGCATCAGATTAGCTTGCACTCAGTAGTTAAGGTTTTAGGAAATATGCTTTATATTGTCTTTTCAAAAACCTGTGACTGTTTCATTTTCAATGTTTTGCAAGATAAATGATGACTTATAATGGGCATATTTATTTGCCTGTATTTCATTTCCCCCAACGAATGTCACAAGGAGATGGGCATAGAGCTGTTTCGGGGTGCATCACACCGCTTGTTCCTGAGGTGTGGGGACTGGCCTGTAGTGAAGCAAATAGCCAATGGTAAAGGGAGGAAATGAATTTTCAGATTCTTATTACCAAGTGGGTAAGGTTAGAAGCTGGAGTTCAGGGGATGTGTCTGTAGCTCCTCTAACTCCCAGAGGTTTACTAAAATGAAAGGTACCACTGAACCTTACCACTATGTATATATGTTTAATATCTGTCTTTTGAAATGCAGAAATAGTTTAAATGTTTCTTTGTCTATTTTTCTTTTTTTTAATGCTACCCAGGGAAATATTTTCATATCATTTTTAAGTGGCCTGCCTCAATGTATATTTATTTCTTTTAAAGCAAAAAGGTTCTGGAAACTGTTTTTCTGTAGCTTTAAATGAGTAGGTGAGCAAAATCTATATGGGATGTAATTTTTTTTGTTCAGTCTCTTTAAAAATACTTTGTTTTGGTACATTTGGTTGTGCTTGTGGGGAAAATAAAAACGCAGAGATCCTTATATATTTATGTTAAAGTAATATTTTATTATCTACATAAAACAGAAATGCACAATACCTTCATAGTTTGTTCTAATTATTGAAATATCTTTATTTTATTTTTAAAATAGTGCCAAGTTTTAAGGGGGAAAAAAACCCTAGACCTTATACTGACTGAGTTGAGTTGTATGTAAAATACTTCCCTTCCTTTATACTTCATAAAGTTTTGGAATAAATTTTATGCATATACTGCCAGGTTTCATGTTTATAACTTTCAGAAGCCTTTTTTTTTTTATTAGGTGAGACTACTGTTCTGATTCACTTTTCTTTGCAAAAACTATCACTCCAAAACCTTTCAGTCACTGTGCCTGTAGCATTAAATTGAAATGGTCATTGGGTTTGAGCTTCAATTTGTTTGCCATTTCATGGTCTGACAAAGAGATGTTTGTCCTCTTTAAATATATGCAGATATCCCTGCATCTTCTTTCTAGGTTAGTTTTACCTTACCCGATTTCACTTTTTTGGAAAGCATCGATGGAACTAGGTGGACTTTAATCTTTACCCACATGTCCTCACATAATTTGGGATCTTTGGAAAGCAAGGCTTAGTTAAGGGGATTATTCTTTTTAGCAATTAACAAATATCTTTCAACAAAGATTTTCTGACCATATGCAATATGTGTGTTTACCAAGTGATAGAGAAAGGTCACATATATTATTCCTGTTAAGTTTACAGAAAAAGATGGATTTTGCAATGGTTTATACAATAGTTTCTATTTCTCATCGGGCAAGAAAACAGGCTCTAAAACAAAAAAACAAAGAAAAGAATATATGGGAGCACTCAAGACTGTGGTGCTAATAAGTGTTTCACATAGTCTGAGATGGAATATTACCCTTACTAAAATCAGTTTTAAGGTTAGTGAGAAATCCAAGCAATATAGGGTTAGTTTACAAGTTTGCTGATGTGTTTGAAGTCCTCCTTGGAACATTGGTTTTAGTATAAATGTCCATTTTGAAGGGTAGTTTCTGGGCTTATTACATCTGATCATCTTTTCTAACTCCTAGTCAATATTACACAGGTCCCAAACAGATTCAGCCAAATGATCTTATCAATAGTCTGAACGCGAAGTGACAGAAAGAAGAAGTGTTTTGTGACCGCAGACATGCTGATGGGTAAAATGTTTAAGCTGGGTATAGATCTGAGTTCTGGGTCAATATCCTCTTCCATTGTAGGCAGAAAACAAGCAGCATCTGCCCTCTGCAGGGCATTTTAGGGGACCTTGAGAAGGCGTTTTTTGTTCTTAGCCACAAGGGCTACCGACTGGAAACCATCACGTGTTAAACGGACTCGCCATGGTTTTGACCCATGCTTGCATTCAGATTCTGAAGCTACTCAGGCAGTCTCAATGCTGTTTTAGGGAATGCATTACATGCTAAAGTGAACAACTCCATCATTGCCACTGGGAGAAATTTGTGGGGTAGTCACCCCTAAAATGTTGGCTAGACATAATGACAAACCCTTTCTTTTCCCTAAAGACAATAATGCAGAATACAGCCATCCCGAAAGAGCTCCTGTGTTTCCTCGAAATATATCATTTTAAAAATTTATGATGTAAGATGAAGGAGAAACAATCATGTGGGAGAGTTATGTGAAGGTCAGATGGAGGGAATGGCCACAAATAATATTATGGTTGACTCTTCTAAACATTCTCGGTTCCCACGAAGTTACCTCCTTTATATTTCAGATGCAGCAACAAAAGCACTCTTCTCCTTGCCCTCCTGCTCCTACCAGTGGAAGCCACACACTGGTTGGCAAATTTTTCTGGTGAAATGGATTTAATAAAGGCACTCATCTTTCTACTTATTTCTCCAAAAGCAACTAATAAAGAAATGCATCAGCCTCAATGGGGGAAATGGCATGTGAGTGCATTGGTACGTGCACACGGAGGTCTATATCCTGCATTCTTTTGCCTTTCATTTGCCTTACGACATGGAAGCAGCTCAGGGAGTGCTGGGCTGCTGGGTGAGAGAAATTATCTTTTTATCACTGGTCTCTGTGATTTGTCTTTGTTGATTTTTCAATCAGCTTATAGAACTCTGTTCTAGATTCTATTGAATTCCTAGACAAGTTACAGAATGAGGCAGAGAACGAAGTTTATACAGAAAAAGATAGAAGGGTAGTAAAGTGAGGGTGTCAGAGGTAAAAATGTTTCTTTGAATCTGCTTGTATATTTCAGTGAGGCAAAAGGGACAGTTTTTATTTAAAATGGAAGAAAATGGTGCATCTTAAAGTAGTAGGAATGAATCTTGACAATATGACTAAATGAGATGTACAGCTAAATTTTATACCAACACTTGCGCTGTGCAGGAAAGTTTATTTTTTCAATGATACACAATCTCTTAACGGGGCATATAGTGGTAGAAGAAAACCAGGTCTCCTGATTCCTATTCCCACCACTTGATTCGGGATGGGAAATAATTCAAAAGTGGCAAGGGCTTGCCAGTCAGCTAGCAAAACATGGAACAAACTTGCCCACATTTGTAGAACTTGGACCAGAGTTATTTCAATGCCATCTTATGTAGACGTGGGTACGGGAGTGCCAGAAAATGTTTTTTTTAGTTTTCTTTAAGGCTTTGCTTAGTTATGGAGATAAAGAAACAATCAGAATATTTTCACATTGTTCTTGTGTTTGGTAGGAAGCTAGGAAATGTGTTTTCTTTTTTAAAGAAAAAAGTTAATTAACTTGCTCATGTAGTACTTTTACCTTAATAACAACTCTGCTTGGCTTAGCTGTTAGAGGTTTTAGAAACAATATCATACCCCTTCAAAACAACCCTGGCCTCTCTTATTGTTCCTGGAATTCTGGTTGTTGGTAACATTAAGATGTACTTTTTAAACAAATGTCTGAAATGTTATTTCATACACCAGTAAAAGTGCATCTATATCTTAAAGTTTATTCCTTCCACGTCTTTGAGTTTTTATAGCTCTTTGTCTGGGATTTGGTGGGGGGGGCATTTCCATATGCGGTTCCTGCGTGAAGAGTCTGGGCTCTGGAGCGGTCTGTAGCTGGCGGCACACAGCTCTCTGCTAGAAAGAGGAGCTGTCATCTAGAAAAAAGAAGGAAATAAATGCCCCACAAAGACTCACTTGTCACTGATGCTAGAAAGACAGGGGAGCTTTAGGACCCCATCTGAGCAATATGGAGGGGATTTTGATTGTTGTAAATTGTATACGATTAACTCTCGGGCGTGCAGAACGATGGCGATAGAAACCTCCTTCTGGAGTACATATAAATCTGTGTCCTTTTTGATTTGGAGCGTATATATTTCCTCCTAGCAATGTTTCCTCTGAGTTTGTTGTTTAAAAAGAAAAAAGTGCCATGCACACAAGAATATGGCCAATTTAGCAGGAGAGTGGGAAAAAGAAAAAGTTTCTTGCGGGTTTGTAACACAAATTAGCCATTGTAAATCACTGGGTTTTAAGGTTTAGACAAATCCTTGTAGAAAGTGTTGGGAGTCCTTTTCCTCCTCCCATTAGGAAATCTCATTCCGTCAGAGGACTTTTTATGTTCCACAGCACAAGACTCTGGAGAGAATGATTTGACGTTAATAACTTTTTGTTTGTTCCCCTAACAAAATATTCCTTCAAAGTTGTTCAGAACACCTGGGCCAGGCGGGCCAGCGTGCTGGCTGCCGGCATCTGCTCAGTCTTCGGGCGCAGAGGAGGCGCCCCCAGCCTAGCTGTGCGCCCCTATCTCGGGGAAGCCCAGGCCACTGAAAAAAAGGCCCAGACCGCCCTGTTGGCCCCCGCAGGGAGGGGAGAGAAGTGAGAGGAGCGGAGCATTCCCTGTACTCTTACCCTGCCTTCGCTCCTGGACGCTGAACAGCCCCTGAGTGTTTGCCAGGAGCTGGGATTCTCTGCGGCTCCCGCGGTTTGGACGCCTGAACCCTTAGGGGAAAGTTCCACAGCCCTGAAGACGTGGGCCATTCCATCACTTTCCCACATTGAAGAGATTCTGCGGGGTGGGGGATGGGGGTGTAGACGATTGGTGGGTTCGCCCGTGGACAGCAGAGGATAGAGGTAGTGATTAGGGTGAGGGCAGGCGCCTTGGATGCGGCCGAGCCCCTGGGGAAGTTGGTTTTAGCTGCAGTGAGTTGGCGGGGCCTCTCTGGGGGCTCGCTCCGCCAGGGCAGAGATGATGATGGGTCGCAGAGATGACTGCGGTTCAAGAGTCCAGGGGCGAGTGAGTCTCCTAGCTTTCTGCCGCCTGCGCGGCTTTTCCACTTGACTTTGTAAAGTTGGGCCCAGGACATTGCTTTCTGCATAAGAGAAGCAATCGTGGGAGAAGGTACCTCAGAAAGAGGGGGTAGATAAGAGGAGGCAAACTGCAGGAAACTGGGGAGGAAAAGGGGATCATCTGCCTGTGAAGAAAAGTAATATGACCTTTTCCTGTTTGTTCGTTGGTGGGGAGTGAGGGTTGGGAGATTGGGAAGGGCCAAGGAACCCAGCAAGGGAGCAGAGAGCTGGCATGCGAAGTTCAACTAACACCGATCAAACTTCTTGGCGCTCTCAACCTCAGCTCCCTGCCTCCAGTGGAGAGGAACTTACTCTCCAAGCCCTGAAGATGGAGGAACAATGAACCCCCAAACCCTCGGCAACCGACTACTCCCTGCGGGGTCTAAAGTCGCTCTTATCTCTACACTGAAGGAAATCCAATTCCCCAACCAAGGGAAGCTGGGAGCCCCATTGGGCACCCCATCATCCCAAGTCAGACCTGAGAGCAGCGAGCAGAGAGAAGCCGCGCCCCATGACCCGAGGCCTGGGCTTGCCTCTGACGCCTGGGTACTCCCAGCACTACGGACCCCCATCCCCACCCCCCTTAGCACTCCAAGGCTTCTGAGACGAGTCGCCTGGTGAAAGGAAATCAATTCTTAAAACCCTCGTAGAGGGGCTTTGGGGGTTCTAAAGCGGCCTTTCACCTCATAGGAGGTGAGACCGCACGGGCACAGGGGCTCTTGGGGCCAGGGGTATGTGGCCAAGCCACAGAAGCGGGAAACTGACTGAGGAGGGTGGGCAGGCGGCCAGCAGCAGAAGCAGCGGCTCTGACGCGGCGCAGGTCTGTGCTGGCGCGGGGCCCGGCCTCTGCCGGGCTCGCTCAGCCTCCTGCTCGTTCCCGTCGCGCCCGCCTGCGGCCACTCACCGGCCTCGCGGCCGGCCGGGGCGGGGACGCAGGCAAACAAGGATGCTTCTATTTACTCGCCTCTGCCTGTAGATTTCTAAGACATTCAGCAGGCACAATCATTAAACTAATTTGTATTTGATTGTTTGGGCGGACGGAGGGTAGTTTTATTGCGCTAAGCATTCAAGCAGGCACGCATCGCTGATTACCAGTATACATTAAATAAAGTTGTTTGTACACATTGTCTTACCACATATAGGCAGAGGCTTATTATTCTAATTGCTCTAATTAGTGCATTGAAATGTTTTCTACTTGATTTGAGGAGACAGTGATTAGTTCTATTACTTCTTTTAACTCGTATTTTATGGAAAACTGTTGGTGCATGTTCAAATTACTTTATTTGCCCCTGGAATATAACGCTGACCCAAACGCAGTGAACTGCACGGCCCTCATGGGGCCCGAACTTTGATGTGGGCCTCAGCTTGGAAGAGGCGCCCGTTATTTATTTCCCTCCCACCCGCATGGCCGGGTCTCCCGCGCTGGGCCCGCTGCCCCCGCCCCAGCCTGAGCCCCACTTGCGTGCCCCGCACTGGCCGAGTCCCAGCGGTCGCAGATCCGAAACCTGCTGGAACGCCACATCATCGCTGGCCTGCTGCCCACTGGTTTCCTGGGTGCATTACTTTTAAAAGACGCCCTGGAGCATATTTTCTGTGAATCTGTTTCTTGAGCTTTAATGTTACTATTAATTGATAAGATCAGCTCATCAAACATACTTTTTCGATAGGGAATTGTAATTAAAACCTTAATCCTGTTTGAGACTTTTTCCCTTTAAATTCCTTTTTCTTATGGAAGGGGCGCAAAGTTCACTATGAAAAGTATTATAACAGGGAGATTAATTCGTTATCTAAATAACAATCTTTGCTATTGATCCAACGTACTTCCCGCCACCTTTTGTGTTGGTCGGGGAGGCCCCTAAAAAGGAGAATATGACAAAGCAGAAGATTTGAACTGTGCGGGGCTGACTCCGACAGACTCGGCAAAGCAAACAGTTTCAAGGCCCTCCCCCCTTAACCACACCCGAAGGAAGCTCGGGAGGAGGGTCGCGGCCAGACTGCGAGGCCACCCGGAAGCGTCACACCAGGCCCGCAGGCCTGGGAGCCTGGCCTCCTTTGAGCTCCTCTCCCCTGGCAAAAGATCTGCTCACTTCTAGGTAAATATACCACCGGTTCTGCTTTTACTGTTAATATTTAAACTCGGATTATCGTCTGTAAATGCGCGTTCCTAACCTTTGCAGGTGGCTGGGATGTAATAAACCCTGGCGAGGCCAGGGCGTTCAGTCTCTGCTGGTCGCTGCCGCCTCCCGCCTCCCGCCTCCCGCCCCCACCCCGCCCCGCCGGCCTCCCGCCCCCCGCCCTCCGCTGCCCGCAGCAAAAGCCGCGGCAGGAGGAAATCAGCGCCTCCCGGCAGCTGACGGCTGAGCGTCCCGGGAGCTCGCAGGCCAGGGAAGGCCGCCCTTTATCCCGACGGAGGAGTCCTCCGGCGCTGCAGATGGAATTGGGCAACCCCGTGGCGCCCAGGAGGAGAAACAGCCCCCAAATGGGCGTGGGGGGGGGCGGGGAGGCGAGGCGGGGTAGCTGGTGTGCTTGTGGGGAGCAGATCCTCTCCAAATCCGTCTCCCCTCTTCTCACGCCCAGTTTAAAAAAGGTCGGGTCCCCAGTTTGAGAAACCCAAGAATTTCTGAAGCTCAGAGGAGCGTCTGTGCTCCTTGGTGAGCTCAGTGGTCCGAGATTTTCTTCTTTTCTAAAGAGCTTTCCCCCACTCACACCCTCTTTTCCTTCTAACTCATCCTCCACGTACAGACTTGTTATGTAACGAAGTCTCCCAGGCGACTTTTACTGGAGAATAAAGAGCACCCCGGCCCCACCCCTCCTTTCCTCTCCCTTCCCTCCCCCACCCCGCCACTTCTTCCCCGAGTGCATCTGTTCCCCAGGACTTCTCGCACCCAAGACGGCCGCGCTCCTTAGCCGAGTAGAACTTTGGCGCCCCACAGTGGCGTCGACTCACAATTACTCTTGATTTTACGTCGCCTAATCTTCAACTGTTTTGTTTCAGATCCAATTCTCCTTTCCCCCTCCTCTGCCTCTCCCTCCTCATTATAAAGTTTTCCCCCCAGAAGTCCTCCTAGCCTCATGAAGGTGACTGTATGCATATGAGTCATGCAAAGGTTTCTAAACATCCAGTTCTAGGTAGTTCCTGAGTAGGGATTTGAAAAACTTCCCCTGGAAAGACCATACGTTCTATACAAGAGAAGTTCCCAAACAAGAGGAAAGAATCTTTTCTCAATCCTTGGTTCCCACGTGTGTGGACTGTGGCAGGCCAGTCTTTGGTCTCTCAGAGAATCCTGGCTTTTCAGGGGCACCAAGACCAGAATACTAGGTTAGAATTAATGCTTCCTCACAGAATGCTTCATCGGGAATAAGAGAGCCCAGAGAGTGACATTTTCATTCAGACTCAGGTTCCACCTGTAACTATAGAGTAGGTTTGTTCAGTTTTAGGGTTCAAAACTGAGTTTCCAGCTGTCACTTGAACAGAGATTTATCCATGGAAGAGCTTCCCAGAATAGGAGGCGCCCCACCCCCAAACACCTACCAAAGGTACCAATTCAGCATAGAGAGCTGAACTTTGCTTCCTTCAGAACCCAGTTGATTGGTCATTCTTCCACACTATACGCATTTGCACCGGGAATGGTGATTTCTTCCTCTACTTTTATCCCACATTATGTGCCAAGGAAGAAGCGGAGAACAGACACCACCAGCAGTAGTAATAGAAATGAACTGCAGTCAGAACACCTACGTTTGTGTACCAGCCCTGCACTTATGTATGAGCACCCTGGGGGGAGTTAACTGACACCTCCACATTTCAGTTTCTTCTTATACAGAATGTGGATAACAGCGCTTCTTTCTTTCCAACAGGATTTAAGTAAGGCTCAAATGAAATAACACACATGAAACCACATGAAGGGCAAGTCCAATGTCAAGTGCTATTGTTGCCAACTCCAGTGGAGGCCTCTGCTGTGACTGTCCAGCAAGAAATGTTTTTAACTTAAAAATTGATGCAGCTTTATGTCTACCAGCGTGGAGAAAGAGAAATGCATGGACAGACATCTCAATTGCATTATCCAAGAGAGGCATCCTGGATTCTGCTTAGCTTTAAACCCGGGCTGCCACTGCACCGGATATTTGCATTTGGGATGTTCAGACCCCTTGTAGCTAAAACCACCATGAGGGCTGCCAGCGCCCCACTCTGGTAATGCCGCTGTGACGTGAAGGCTAGCTCAGTACTCCCGCAAACCACATTTCTTTAACATCTTACAACCTCTTGACGTTTTTTATAGCATTTTTCTCTAGGTGTCACTTACAGCACCGACATTAGTTAAGAAGAAAATACTGGGATAAAACACTTAAAACCAGTCACACACACATAAAGTAGCAACAGCAAAAACAGCACTAACTAACCACCAGCAGTTTATCTTGAATTGATCCAGGCCTCCCACCTGTGGAAAGCTCCAGGGGTCGAGGGCCAGCCACATCCAGTCTGTGGGCTTGGAAACAAAGACAGTTGGGGTACTACAAGTGCTCCATGACATCCCAGAGTCGCTCGGAGGGGCACAGTGGCAGAAGCCAGTCCCCCATTCTGGAGTACCCTCCACCACTCAAGGGGTCCCATGCCACTGTCTGCGTCCTTCCAACACCCTAAGGTCCCTTCCTCCAGCCTGGGGGGCCCTCCGCCACTCTGGCAGAGGAAGAGTGGCCGCGGCCAGTCCCTCCCTCTGGCTGAGTCAGGAGGCCCCCTTTGGGGCACCCAATCGGGCACGGGTTGGGGAGAGGGGTTCTGGGTGTTCCCCGCCGCGCACTGAAGCCGGGGCTGCGTTGGCTGGGCGCAGGCCAGGCGGGGGTGCAGGAGTCCCTGCGCTGGCTGCCCGGGGGGGGGGGGGGGCCCAAGTGCAGGCGCAGGATGGTTCGCCTCCGGGCCGTCTCAGGACTGCCCTCCCTCTTCTCCTGGTTGGCAACGCGGGACAGCTGGCCAGTGCCAAGTTTTAGAAACACTTTGTCTCTCCCGGGAGTTCTCCTAGGGCGGGAGAGTCGGTCGCGGCCTGGAGCAGCCACACCGAGAAAAGGAGCGGAGCCTCAGCATCGCGGCACCCCGGGACCCGTGCGGACCGGGAGTGACCCCGCAAGAAATGCCCTGCGGCCTACGGTCCACTGCGGCCCCAGCCGCGCTCCACCGCCTCTAGCCTAGTTTCCTTCTGTCCACCTGGAGGCCCCTGAGGCTTCCCCTGTTCCGCCGCCCGGGGTTGGGGAAGAGAAGGCAGCGCAACTCGCGGGAGGGGAAGGGAATGGGGCCGCACCAGGACGTTCTTCCAGCATGCCTGCCTGGCCTGAGCCAAGGACTCCACTAGATGCTCCTTCACCTGCTTATAGGAAAAGCCAAAGCATTAGCCCGATGACAGCTGGACTTCCGCCAAATGCGTGGAGCCCTTGAACCAAAATATGTGGGCAGTGCTCCCCACGACAAGGCGTTGATAATACAGGTACATGAACACGCATTTCCAAAAGGACAGACCCAAAGTCAATCCATAGGATTCTCAGTTGGAATAATCAAAGTTGGAAGGCAAAGGTAATTCAGCATTTTTTTATGAGGGAGAGGGAGAGGGAGAGGGAGAGGAAGAGAGAGAGAAAGAGAGAGAGAGAGAGAGAGAGAGAGAGAGAGAGAGAGAGAGAGAGACAGAGAGAGCACGCGCTTTGGCAGAAAGAAGAAATAGATAGAGTGGGCACTCTAGGTAGGAGGCACCTGGCACAAAGTGAGGCAGGGAAGCCAGAAAAGGCAGAGGGTGAGCAGGTTTGGTCCACTGAGCCCGAATCCCGCACAGGAAGGCTGCTGAGGGAGCCTGGTACAGAGTTCATGGGTAGAGGGTTTTGAAGAAGTTTTAATTAGATTCTAAGGGCAATTAAGAGCTATTGAAGAGGAGCAATCCCATGAAAATCATGCTTCAGGAAGGGAGTCAGGGCAGTGCATCAGATATGTTGGAGAGGATGAAAACCTGGAAGGTTCCCTAGAGGGCTGTGGAAATAGCCCTGACTCAGTGGTCAGAGAAATCTGGAAAAGAGCAGATGATGGTGCCAGAATGGCTGTAGGGGCGAAAAAAGACATAAAACATGGTGAGACCATGATTACTTTCTTGGGGAATAAGATGGACAAGGATAGAGAGATGAGAAGAAAGGACAATTGTAGAAATTGTATTCAGTTTCAGATGTGCTAGTTTTACTAGTCTCTCTCTCTCTCTCTCTCTCTCTCTCTCTCTCTCTCTCTCTCTCTCTCTCTCTCTCTCTTTCTCTCTCAGTATCATAAAGCCATCATGATAAGAGGTTTCCCAGCAACATTTATCTATTTATTGAACCTAGCTCTAAGGCTGACCCTAGTAAAAATCAACTTAATTTCAAATCCAGAAATTGTTATTAAGCTCCTACCATGTGCTGGGCCCTTTCTTCAGTGGTGCCTCTGTAACAGAGCTCGAGAGAATAGGAAGGAGGAGAAAATGAACACAAACCAGAGGCCACACGTTGTTCATATGAAGTACGCACTATGTACAGTCTTGAGAAACCGTTAAGGACTGCAACCAGGCTTCTATAACTTCCCAGAAGGAAGCCTGCTTGAGCAATATCACTTCTTTTTTCATGTATCGTCTACCACATAAATTTATCCAAATCTTTCCTTCTAAGGGAATTAAAGGAAGGAGTCTATTTTAAAGAAATTTAGACATACATTAAACTTTCCTTATTTAACATGTTAACTAAAACTATGAGGGGATAGATTTGGGAATAATATATTTGTTTATATTAATACTACTTCCCAATTAAAGTGAAAACCCCCCTCTCTAATATTTCCTAGCCTTCAAAAGCTCTGAATGGTATTCTGGATTACTCTGAGTTAGGAAGAAAGGAAGGCAATTTGAAAAGTAGAATACTATAAGTCAATATTCTCTTGAATATAGTTTGAAGTAGCTGAAACTTCCTGGCTTATAAAACAGTAGATGAACTGAGGTTCATATAATTTCTTTTCTTCTTTTGTATACCACAGATAGTCAACATACATTGCTCTACTTTCTACTTAAAATCAAGGTAACCAGAAGACCTTGATTTCTATTTATTTATTTTTTTTTTGGTCAAATCTTTCTAAGTAGTACTCAGAAAAGAATTTTTCACCTGTAAATATTTGTTAGAAATAAACATTTTGGGGATACTACGAAAAAATGAGAAACGATTTTCTGCAATATTTGTCAGAATAAGATTTAACACTAATTACTTAAGGGAATTAAAGTTTTCTGGAGTCCTTTCGTGAGCTTTTTTTTTTCAAATGTAGACATACTACTCCCAGCCCACCCCACTCCTTGCTGTGTTTTATAAAATGTACTACATAAAAGTCCTTTCAGGTGCAAGTAAGCAGACTGGAGAGGCTATTGCCTCCAAATTGGAAGGTATGTATGTGCATAATGGAGGAGCTGCTGAATGCTACCGTTCTCTGTGCTTGTCATTACCATAATTAATTTAGAAAGAAGAGAAAAAAGTATTGTGAAATGGTCCTGTACGGGGAATGAATTATCAGAATTATCTGTCTAGTGAAGCAACATTTTAGAATCCAATAAAAAAATTGTTTCTGAAATAGTTTCATGTATCATAGATTTGAATGGTATCTAAATCAGATGATAAATATGAAATATTAAATTCTCTTTATAATTTTGTTGTATTTCATATAGAAATACCTAAAGAAAAATATAACAAATACCTGCACACGATTTAAGAACTAAAACATCGCCAGTATATTACTCTGCCCTCAGTCATGGCTCCTTGATGGCCTTCTCTCTTCCCACCAAAGGTAAGTAACCACCATGCTGAATTTAGTATTTGCCATCAATGAATTTTTAAATATTTTTATACATACATTTTTATTCTTAAGAGTTTTTCATGTTTTAAAACTTTATATAAATTATATAAAACACACATCATAGAAAAAAATGTTAAATATCTCAAATGGAAAAGACGAACATCTTAGATACATTGCTACACTTTTCAGAATTACATAATACAATATATAGGTTCAGAGGCCTGATCAGTTATGCTTGCAAAAACTGAAGCTCAATTGAGGAGAGGGAAAAGCAGAATGGATAGTAACTGCAATGTTTGTGTTTTGCTTAAGATATACACATAAGAGCAAAACCTATATATTTTACAAATTATCAGCTTAGTTGTGTATGTAAGCCAAAGAAAATAGCCTAGCATAGGTGTGTACTTACACATAACTGTGTGTTCTAATACTTGCCAGTTTAGAAATATATACTTCCCAGTGAAAAGCACTTTTTTTTTTTGAGTACTTTTATATGTATTAAATGGTTCAGGGAGGATTCTACTCTATGCATGAAGAGGATTTGGAAATAAAAGGCATACTAGTTTTGTATTCCATTACAAACAAAAACAACAGTGAGGTAGATTGTTTCCAAAGATGGTCACAATAGCTCGCATTCTGCACATTTTCTGGGATGAGATTTTTGCCACTCTGGTTGAGTGGCTGAGTTATCCCCCTGCCTCAGTTCTATATAAGCTGGGTTGGTCCTCACTTTGATCAAGAAACTGCAGCCTTAGGAATGACTACATGGCTTACAAGACCTCTTGGCTTACAAGACTACATGGCTTACAAGGTCTCTTTAGGAGAGCTTGAAACTCCTACTTGTGCACTCTAGGAATCGCTGAGAAAAGAGGAGAGATGTGCCTCAACCAACAACCTAGCTCAACCCAAGCCCAGCCAACCAGCTACCTGAATGCAGCCAGGAGTGAGCTTGGGCAAGAACAAAACTACTCCAACAGTCCACAGAAGCATGGGAAATAATATATCATTATTGTTTTAAGCCATATATTTTGAAGTGGTTACAGTACAATAAAATAACTGAAAGAAAGAATAATATGAGAATGGGCTTGTGCTATAGATCTGGCATATTTGCACATAAGAAAATGTTCACAAAAGGAAGTCTTACTGGCTCTGCACATGGTAAAATTTAGTATTTAAAATTTCTCAGGGTGCCATTCTTGCCCAACTCGCAGTTCTCCGATGTATGTCAAATGTCAATGAAGTACTTTACACTAAATGAAAATTTTCAAACAACCAGTCCAAATGACTCTACTTATTGCTAAGCATGTGGGGAACCTTGAACTACTCTGGTATCAGTATTATTTATAATTGCCTCAGGAGTTTATAATCCAAGTACACAAATGCATACCAATTTCCAGCACCACAGAAGCATATGAATATTATGTGCAAGCAAACAACTGAAATTCTTAGTTGGAGGAGAATTCAAAGCTATAAAGAGTAATATAAGAAAATTATCTATCAATTTAACAAAATGAGATGTGATCTGGCAGGAAGAAGTGGGATGGTAATCTGCAGAGGGAACACAGGAAAAGACAAAGGGAAACTGCGCTTTATAGGAAATAGGTGGGAGAAGGAGTTGCTTGTAAGAATATTTTCTTTAAAATAGCAGTATATGACTAGTAGGATTCTTTTACTTGCAAGTAAGTGAAACTAAATCAAACAGACTTAAGAAACAAAAACAAACAAAAAAACAAAAAAGGAATTTATTGGATCATGCAACATAAAACTTCTGCAATGACTCTGACCCAGGGGGACAAATGGCATCGTCAGGACTAAGTCAGTCTCACTTCGTCTCCTGGCAGGTGAACTCATTCGGGTGATTAGAACTGTTGGCTTGATGGTATAAGTTAGGTTTGTATTCTGTACTACAAAGAGCCTCAGCTTGAAGAATTCCACCTGAGGCCCAGAATTAGTCTTATTGCCCATCTTTTTAAACAATGTGTGTGTGTGTGTGTGTGTGTGTGTGTGTGTGTGTGTGTATGGGGACTGCAGTGCTGACTGGTCAATCCTAAATTCTAATACCAAATTCTAAAACCACGGAATCTACTCCATCCAAACCATATATCCTAAGAATCTGAGAAGGGTGTTTCCCCAAAGTGAGGGCGGTGGTTCAAGAAGGGCTAACCATTAATAAAACAAAAATACATCTCATTGAATGGGAGAAGATATTTCCCAATGATACATCTGATAAGGGGTTAATATCCAAAAGTTATGAAAAATCTCATACAACTCAACATCAAAAAAAAAACCCAATTAAAAAATGGGCAGAGGACATGCAGAGACTTTTCTCTAAAGAGGACATACAGATGGCCAACAGACATATGAAAAGATGCTCAATGTCACTAATCATTAGAGAAATGCAAATAAATACCACAATGAGATACCACCTCACTCCGGTCAGAATGGCTATCATCAATAAATCAACAAACAAGTGATGGCGAGGATGTGGAGGAAAAGGAACCCTCATACACTGTTGGTGGGATTGCAGATTGGTGCAGCCAGTATGGAAATCAGTATGGAGGTATCTCAAAACACTAAAAATGGAACTACAGTGGTACCTCGGTTTTCTAACATAATCCATTCCAGAAGACTGTTCGAGTTTTAAAACGTTTGAAAACTGAGGCACGGTTTCCCCATAGAAAGCAATGCAAAATGGATTAATCCGTTCCAGACCTTTAAAATCAACCCCTAAAACTGCAAATTTAAGATTACTTTTACTATCTACTGATACCATAGATCCATAAAATTTACGGCATTCATAAACCAAAATGTTTGTCAACGGAGACGTTTGAAAACCAAGGTACTACTGTGCCTTATGACCTAGCAATTCCACTTCTTGGTATTTATGCAAAGAAATCCAAAACACTCATACAAAAAATATATATGCACCCCTATATTTATTACAGTGCTATTCACAATAGCCAAGGTATGGAAACAACCGAAATGCCCATCAATAGACAATTGGATAAAGACACTGTAGTACATTTATACAATGGAATATTACTTGGCCATAAAAAAAGAATGAAGTCATACCATTGGGAACAACATGGGTGGACCTAGAGGGTATTATGCTATGTGAAATAAATCAGACTGAGAAATCATACCATATGATTTCACTTATATGTGGAATATAAAGAAGTGAATAAATGAACAAACAAAACGGAAATAGACTCAGAGATATAAGGAAAAACTGATGGTTGCTAGATGGGAGGGGGTACGGAGGGGGGAAAAGCACAAATTGGTAGTTACAATATAGTCACAGGGATATGAAATACAGTATGGGGAATATAACCCATAATGTTGCAAAGATTATGTAGTGTACCAGATGGGCACTGGACTTATCTGGGGATCACTTTGTGGAGTGTTTAGATGCCTGACCACTGTGCTGTACACCTGAGACTGAAGTAGAATAATGCTGAATGTCAACTATGTGACACACACACACACACACACACACACATATGTGTATCTATATAGTCATTCACAGGGTGTAAAGTACAGCACAGACAATGTAGTCAATGGTATTGTAACAGCTATATACGACGTCAGAGGGGTAGTAGCTTGGGGGGTGGGGTTATCACTTTGTAAGGGGTGTAAATGTCTAACTAGTGTGTATCTTTGTACACCTGAAACTAATTTTTAAAAAGGCTAAAAGATGGCTGAATAAGCAAAAAAATAGAAAAAAAAATGTTTAAATGAGAAAAATAAGTGTCTACTATAATCAATGTACTTTTAATACAGTTATACTTATATTTTAAACACCTCTAATCTAAGAACTAAAAGTAAGGATAGTTGGAGAGCTCTTTTTCTTTTCTATCTTGAGTTAGCAATTTAAAAAAATAGATTATATCACTGTTTAAGTGAGTTGCAAAAGTGAATACTATTAGTTTCAAACTACAGTTTCCCTACTTTTTACTGTACAGGTAAAAGACTTTTATAGAAAACTACTCTTAGAAGATTAAAAGATTTCATCTAAAAACTGTACTTATTTGAAATTCTACAACATTCTTAATGAAAAAAATATTATCTGCATAATTACATTAAATGGCTTCTGGAATACATTACCACTAATGATGCTAATAGAGTTAGTCCAGATGCAAACTATAAAAACATCCATTATCTTTTGTCCTTGAAGGAACTTCAAAAAATTGGTTTTTATTTCTTATAAGCAGCCTACTAATGCTATCCTCTAATTTTGTGTATGTTGTTTTGTAAATTGTTCT
The DNA here is from genome assembly GCF_964194185.1 of Rhinolophus hipposideros. Taxonomy (NCBI): domain Eukaryota; kingdom Metazoa; phylum Chordata; class Mammalia; order Chiroptera; family Rhinolophidae; genus Rhinolophus; species Rhinolophus hipposideros. The sequence goes on along the minus strand of NC_138049.1, from coordinate 55,040,623 downwards.
ACAGAGCCTCAATATCTCACAGAAGTTTCTGAAGTGATTCTGAAAATACCTATCATAATTTTGTACTTTTTTCTGTAGCCCAATTTCATGTCATTGACTTAATGAATACAGCAGCCAACATATTTAAATCTGATTTTTGTTTTACTTCCTAGCTTGTAGTTAGCATATAGATATTAGATAGTACCATAAACAACAGAAACATTTTCTAGTATTTTATAAGAAATAAATTAAGCTACCATTATTGGTAATACATACAGTTGAAAATAGGTTTCATTGTGCATCAGTGTTAACTAATAGAATTTACAAAAATTGTTTGCAATGATATTTAATTTAAATATCATGGGTCTCAAGTTCATAAAAAACAAAAGTCCTATAAAAGTGATGTTTATTAAAAAACAAAGTAGATGTTTGTAAGGTAGGCAGCAGCATGGTAATAGAAAAGTATACACATTTAAAGGTCAGTGAATGACTAAATCTCTGCAATGAAGTATATGTAATAAAAACTTCTGCTAGCTTTGATAAATGTTTTGAATCCAGTTAATAAAATGTCTTTATTTCCTTCTTTATAATTTGTAGGTCACAAATTTTTTTTGGCCTTGTTGGGAAGTGTATGAAGGTTCTGCAGATAAATAGAACCAATAGAATGTGTATGTATCCATATGTGTATATATATATATATTTATACAATCTTATAAGAAATTGGCTCATGGGATTATGGAGGTTGACAAGTCCAAAATCTGCAGGGTGGGCTGACAGGCTGGAGACCCAGGAGAACCAATGTTAGTTTGAGTCCAAAGGCAATCTGCTATAGAATCAGGAAGAGCCAATGTTGAACATAAAGTCTGAATATACTCTGATGGAAAATTCTCTCCTGTTTGAGGGAGGCTGAACATTGTTCTATTTAGGCTTTCAATTGATTGGAAAAGGCCCACCTACATCAGGGAGGTCACTGTGCTTTACTTGAAGTCCACCAATTTAAATGTTAATCTCATCCAAACACAAAATACACCCAGAATAATGTTTGAACAAATACCTGGGCACTTTGTGGTGCCAAGTTGACACATAAAATTAACTATCACAAGTGCACCCCTTGTCAACTTGGTATCCATATATATCTCCTGAAACAATACGTAACCTCCAAATAATCTCCACTATTAAACTCCAAATAAAGAGAATAAGAGGGTCATAATTCTACCTAACATACATCTGAGATTACATGATAAGGAGATAAAAGAGGAAGAAAACAAAGATATTTACTATGCAAACACACAAACATATTCATAACAAAATAAGGAAATACTCATGACAATCACAGTCCTTGTTTCTATAACTGGTCACATGGCTGTAGCTGGTATTCATAATTACCATCTTCCACTACCTAGTTTGTATTCCCTTTGACCTGCAAACACCTCTGCCGGTCCTGGTTCTTTACCTTGTGAGGTGACCCAAACCTTCATTTCTGACAGAGTACTGGCACAGGGGGCTTTTCCAGGCACCAGACCATGCAGTAAGTAACAAGCAGGGAAGTCTAGGCCAGGGAGGAGAAAATGTCCAAATAAGTGGACTATTTTACTGTGGCTTAATATTACTTGACTGAAAATGTTATAAACATTGCAACAGCTACTTTATTCCTTTAGTTTGCAAAATGCTTTGGACCTATTGTCTAAATAACCTCAGTACTGTTCCAGTCAGGCATATTTTTATGGCATAAAATCCTCTATCAGTACATATATTGGTTTTAGAGGGCATGTATCAGAGGATGCTAAGAATAAATTATCCTTTTACTTTGTTTATTAATCAAGAAGAATTTTAGGTTTAGAGGAAACCATGAATGCTATTACTTATTCATGTAACTACATCAAATAGGTATCACATGAAGGTAAGTACTCCATTTAATGGGAATGTAAATCTGGTTCCTTTCACCAACATTGAATTCATAATTGGAGTTTCGTATTTCAATTAAGTAAAACTTGTTGAAGTAAAATATAAACTTCAAATTGCCATAACTCAAAACAAAATATCACAAATAATTTAAAAAATAGACTAAAACAGATGGAAAAAGAAGATTTCTGGTCAAAATGGTGGAGTAGGTAAATGCTGTGCTCACTTCCTCTCACAACCACATCACAATTACAACTGAACTACAGAAAAACTATCACTGAGAATCACCTGAAGTTTAGCTGAACCGAAGCCCTACAAATAAGGACATAAAAAGCCACCTCGAGACTGGTAGGAGGGGGAGAGACGTGGAATATCTCGGCTGAGGAGGTCCCTACCCTGCCAGGAGTGAGGGGTCCCAGCGCCACACAAAGCTCCCCCTCCCCGGTCAGGATTTCAGAGCTGGGGAGAGAAGTCCCCATAACTTCTGGTTGTGAAATCAGCAGAAATTATGGCTGAGTGAGCCAAAAGGCAGCTGCACCCCAAAGTGCTCCTCATACAGGGCCTGCGCAAGGACTTACTTGCTGACGGACTTGCTCTGAGCTCCAGTGCTGGGGCAGCAGCTCCAAAGGTGCCAGGGACAGATGGGGAGGAACTGAGTTGTCTGGCTGCAGAGCAAGAGCTGGAGGAGCAGCTATCTCCCAGATGGTGGAGCTGACAGAAGCTATTGTTTCTTTGTTGAGCACCCCCTTTCAACGTACAGACGCAGGCAGCCACCATATTTAAGTCTCCATCAACCTGGCCCCACCCCAAACAATCTGAGACCACGCCCCTCCCAACTTGTGGGCCCTTCTAACCCACTTTCAGTGGCTCTCCTGTACAAAATGCCTACCTTGGCTCATGTTGTAGACTTTCCTAAAATATCACAAAGGTTCACAAAACCCAAATAAGCAGCTTCTGGCTTCCGCATGTCCTGTACCTCTGGCTGAGCAGCCCTAAGCCCTAAACTAGCCACAGCTGGCCTTGGTTTGCAGCTTGGCCTCTCCAGGCACCTCCGAGCACAGTGGATTGCTTTGTGGTTCGTGCTAGGTGGCTGTGGGCAGGGCACAGATTGCAGCTGAATTTGGCTTACAGCAGATCCCTTCCCAGAAGGTACTGGGGCTGGCACGCCCAGTGGCCAGCTTTGGTACAAGCTGGAGAATCATGCTGCCACCTCCAAAACCGACACACCCAAAGGGCAGACTGGGCAGGCACCAGAGTTCTGCTAATGTGAACCCTGCTCTGTAGGGTCAGCCTCTGCTCCACTGTAGTCACTGGCCAGTCCTCACAATCAACCTGCGGGTCAACCCCTCCCATTGATGTGCAAACAGCAACCAAGGCTCAATGATAACAGGACACACATAACCACACAAGGAGCAAAACTTGAGCACCCGGTTCTGGTGACAAGGGAGATTGCACCCCTGGGCCCCCAGGACACCTACTACATAAGGCCACTCTACTAAGACAGGGAGACATAGCAGCCCTACCTCATACATAGAAACAAACACAAGGAGGCAGCCAAAATGGGGAGAAAAATAAAAGAACAGAATAAATCTCCAGAAAAGGAACTAAAGAAAATGGAGAAAAGCAATCTACCAGAGTCCAAAATACTGATTATAAGGATGCTCAATGATCTCAGGGAGAACTTCAACAAAGAGACAAAAAACATAAAAATGGAGATAAAAAAACAAAACAGAACCAGTCAGAAATCAAGAATACAATCACTGAAATGAAGAATACACTAGAGGGAATCAACAGATTAGATGAAGCAGAGGGTTGAATCAGCAATTTAAAAGAGAAGGTAGCACAAAGCACCCAACCAGAACAGCAAAAAGAAAAAAGAATCCAAAAAGATGAAGTGAGTTTATGGGGTCTCTGGGACAACATCAAGCATACCAAGATTCGCAACATAGAGGTACCAGAAGGAGAAGCGAGAGAGCAAGGAATCGAAACCTTTATTTGAAGAAATAATGACAGGGAGACGACCTCAGGGAAGATGTAGATGCCTGATCACTGCACTGCACACCTGAAGCTGAAGCTGAACAATAATGAATGTCAGCTACAAGTTTATATATATATACATACATATATATATATATATATATATAAATATTACATATAAATAAATAAATATATATATATATATATATATATATATTTACAAGAAGCGGAGTACAGCACTAGGAATAGAGACAGTGGAAATGTAATGGCTCTGTGCGATGTCAGAGGGATAGTGGATGGGGGAAGGAGGGTTGACACAGTGTGAGGGATATAAATGATAAACATCTAAGTATTACTTTGTTTTGTGCAACTGAAATAAAAAAAGAAAAAAAAAGAAATAATGACAGAAAACTTCCCTAACATGGAGACGGAAATAGATATTCAAGTCCAGGAAGTGCAGAGTCCCAAACAAGATGAATTCAAAGAGGCCCACACCAAGACACATCATAATTAAAATACCTAAGCTTAAAGACAAGGACAGAATCTTACAAGCAGAAAGAGAAAAGCAGTTAGTTACCTACAGGGGAGCCCCCATAAGACTATGAGCTGATTTCTCAACAGAAAGTTTGCAGACCAGAAGAGATTGGCACAAAATATTCAAAGTGATGAAAGGCAAGGACATACAACCAAGATTACTCTACCCAGCTATCATTAGCTATTCTAAAGCTATCATTTAGAATCAAAGGACAGATAAAGAGCTTCCCAGACAATAAAAAGCAAAAGTTCATTGCCACCAAACCAGTATTATAAGGAATCTTAGAGAGACTGCTTAAAGATGAACAAAAAAAGAAAAAATGATAAAAATATGAATAACAAAATGGCAATAAGTACATTTCTATCAACAATACTTTAAAAGTAAATGGATTAAATGTTCTAATTGAAAGACACAGGGTGGCGGGACGGATAGGAAAACAAGACCTTTGCATATGTTACCTACAAGAGATTCACTTCAGATCGAAAGACATACACAGACTGAAAGTAAAGGGATGGAAAAAGATATTTCATAAAAATGGAAATGGGGAGAAAATCTAGGGTAGCAATACTTATATCAGACAAAATAGACTTTAAAACAAAAACTATAAAAAGAGACACGGGACCTATTAATCCCACTTCTGGGTATTCATCAAAAAAAACCCCAAAAACCCTAAATGCTACTTTGAGGGGACACGTGCATTCATATTTTTATTGGAGCATTATTTACAATAGCAAAGAAATGAAGGAAACCTGGGTGGCCCTCAATGGATGAATGGATAAAGAAGAGGTGGTACATATATACAATGGAATATTATCCAGCCATAAGTAAAGAATGAAATCTTGCCATCTGCAACTACATGGATGGATCTAGAGGGTATTGTACTGAGTGTAGTAAGTCAGACAGAGAAAGACGTATGTCATATGATTTCACTTATAAGTGGAATCTAAAGAACAAATAAATAATGAAACAGAAAAAAACTCAGAGAACATTATGATGGTTGCCAGATGGGAGAGGAGTAAGGGGTGGGTGCAAATGGGGAAGGAATTAGGAAGTACAAATTGGTTGTTACACATTAGTTATGAGGATGTAGGGTAAAGCATAGGAATATAATCAATAATATTGTAATAACTATGTACGGTGTCAGAAGGGTACTAGATTTATTGGGGTGATACATGGTAGAGGGTTGGGGGAGGGTGAAAAAGGTAAAGGGATTAAGAAATATAAATTGGTAGTTACAAATAGTCATAGGGATGTAAAGTAAAACAAAGAGAATATAGTCAATAATATGGTAATATCTATGTATAGTGCCGGGTGGGTACTAGACTGGTCAGGAGGATCATTTCTTAAATTATATAAACGTCTAACCACTATGCTGTATACCTGAAACTAATATAAAATAATATTGAATGCCAAGTGTAATTTAAAAATAATAAAAAAAGATGGAGTTTGCAAAAGGGATGATTAATCTAAAAACATTAAAGTATCTTTCAAAATAAATGAGAAATTAAGAGAGAATAAAACTGCCTTTAAAAACATTATTTATTTTATAAAACTTGAGTCTTAATAGTCTTGCCTTATACTGGAGATAGGCCAAACTGTGGATAATCTCCAAAAATTTGTTCAACAAATATTTACTTAGTACCTACTATGTGCCAGGTATTATTCTAAGCCCTGGAGACACAGTGAACAAAACAAAGTCCTTGTGCTTATAGAACTAAAAATTAAAGAGGGGTGGATATAAATCAATACATATGTTAACTAGTCTTTAAGCACTATAAACAAAAATAAAGCAGAGAACAAAGGGTAGTGATTGATGGGTGGAAGGGAATATGCTGTTTTATCTTGGATGACCAATAGGGCCTGTCTGCGTAAGGCAGTATTTGAGCAGAGACCTGAGGAAAGTGTTAGCTGGTGTGGTGAAGATACATGAAGAAGAGCATTTCAGCAAAAAGCGAGGTGCAGAGAGAGGGGTGGGTGATGTTAGGGAGATAGGATCCTACAGGTAGCCAGGATAAGAGCTTTGGTTTTGGTTTTTTGGAGGGTTTCAAGCAGAGAAATAACATGATCTGAGTATATTTTAAAAGGCATGCTAGGCTGTGGAGCTTAGACTGTAAGGAAAGAAGCAGGGAGACTGGAGGTAATAATCCAACAGTTCTAATTCTGCAGTATTTCATTCTGAAATAAATCTACCCTGTACACATTTGGAGAATGCTAAACTAATCAAAGTACTTTTAGAATATTAAGATATTTCAGTTTCCACATTTCTAAAATTTGTATATGACCATAATTCCATCACTTACAGAGGTCCAATACACTAAATGCAGTAACAAAAGGAAAAACTAAATTCATGAAAACAAAATACACCAAACAAAGAAGGTGCAATTGAGAAATATGGTATTAATTAATTTTAAATTATTATACTAAGTATATAGTATCCCAGTATATGGTGGTGTTGTTCTTTATTGCTATTACCAAAGTCATTTATAGGGTTTGTACTGCTTAGACTAGTTTAGATACCTGCCATTCTTATTAAAAATGTAGTTTTCTGGGTTCTATCTCCAGGGGTTTAGGGACTGGAAATTTACATTTTAAACAAGCTCCCAGATGATTCTAACATATAATGATGCTTAAACCAGCAAATCTCAGAGTAACGAAAAAGTATTAATTTGAATATTAAGATTAAAATCAAGAAGGACTGTATTCTATTACTTTAGCTCAAATCCATGTTTGTAAAGGGCGGGACAGAAATAAAGGGAAATTAAAATTCCATTGCTCTGCCATAATTATAAGAAAAACAATGAGTTAAACTGTAATAAAAATTGCAAAAAAATATGCTTTGTTAATTAGATGGCAATGAAAAAGCATTAGAATGAGAGCTTTATATAATAGTAAAAATGACCTTAGGAAGCATGTAGAACAATTTTCTTATTTTAGAGATGAGCAAATTGAGACTCAGAAAAGTTAAGTAACAGCCAAAAAAAAACAGTACAAAGAGTACTATTTTTAGTATTAATTGTACTATTAGTACTAAAAATAGTACACCATCAATTATCTAGGAATATTTCTATTAATTTATCATTTTAATTTCCTACAGAATTAGGTGATAGTGATATTTTTAAAAATCCTATTTTCCAAAAAGTGAAATATAGACAGAGTAAGATCCTTCTAAAAATTCTGAACCAATTTATTATGTAGGTTTGTTTTCTAAAACCTATTATTTTATTATAAAACCTATCTACATATGTACATATATCTCTCTATCTATATACATAGGGTGCCAAAAAATGTATACATATTTTAAGAAAGGAATAAACTATTAAAATTGTAATACTCAATGTAGTCGTATACTGGTAACAAAAGATGAATACAAGTCACATTTGACTTCTGCAATTACAAGAGGTGCTCAAAGTGGTGACCATCAGCGTCCAGACACTTCTGATTATGGCGAACTACTGCTTGAGCAACGTTGACCACTTGTATACATTTTTTTGGCAACCCTGATATATACACACACACACACACACACACACACACACACACACACACACACACACATATATATATTTAAAATATTTCCTTTCAGATTATTTTGATATACTTTGGTTACTCATAGTGAGCTCAAATATTGTGGTACCTGGGGTATTGTTGTTCAGAATTATTTTTTCACACCTTTAGCTATGGTTTAGTGGCTTCCTGTAAGAAGAGTAGTTTTGTTGCTCAAATGACTGGGCTTAGCCAAGACTTGCTTTGGTCAACAGAATGTGAACAGACTACATGAGCACTGTATCTACTTAAACACTTTCAGATCCATTTCACATTGTTGGCAGTTCTCTTGCAGCACTGCCTTCTGTCACTAGAAAGGCATATCCCAGGTAGGAGCCTTCTCTGTCAGCCTGGGTCCTGGATGGTGCAGACCGGACCCTGAACCACAACCATGGAGGACGGCACAGCAACCAACCCGCAGTACCCAACATACCATGAGTGAGAAATGCTATCGAAAGGCACTGAAACTATTTGAAGTTGTTATTCATTGCAGTCTGATAAAAGCTAGCATATAAATGTTCCCAAATCTGGACCAAAAATATGTGAAATGAGCCAGAAAGATATCAAAAGTAAAAATTCTGAGGTTCCCAAGCTAACAATCTTTGTTATAATAATGTATAACTATCTTATCAATGTTCCTGTATAAGCATTAGTGATATATATTTTTATGCAGTTTAGAGTTTGGTATATGACAGGTATGTATTTCAGTTATGGTCATTTGTGTTTGGAAAATACATGTAATGAATCTACATGACAATTTCACAACGTAAATTGCACCAATGTGCAGAAAGAAAATGTCACTATTTATCTGGGGATGTAATTTCAAAATCCATGGAAATATGTAAGAATGTTTTTAAAATTATAATCCCACAAATACACATGCTCTATCAATTTACATAACCAATGTCAGATTTACATCATCAAAAATAATTTGCTTCTCCTTATAAGTTTTTTCAAAGTTTTCCTTCTTACTATTCTTAAATCTCCTACTAATGATTACTGGCTATTTGTTTAGGAAAATCTATTTTAATTTTATTCTTTCAATGTATTCAGTGGCAAGGAAGAATTTCATAGATTTTAAAGGACAACTCTACTACAGATAACACCAACTCTGGGGGAAATCTAGTTATAGATTATTATGCCTATTTTTCAAAAGTTGTAAGATCACTGTTTAATAATTGCATCTGGCAGTGTTGAGCTAGAGCTGGTTCATATCAAATCAAAAGAGCAAAGTGTGTGCATCTCATCCCAACTCAGCATTGAGTGACTTCACATTGATAGCTTGAAATCAGTCACGGAAGGAGAATTTATGTGACAAAAATTGGAAGGCACTACAAATAAGGGTTTTTTGCCCCACCAGAGAGTTGGTGGTGAAACATTTATCCATGTATAAAGAGCTTAAAAATTCACCTTAACATTGGTACTTTAATGTTCAAAAAAAAAAAAACCAGATTGCCTAATTTCATTTATGAGGGAGGATTTAAGGCTAGAGTTAAAACTGAAGCTAGTGGCTTCTTACAGAGGTTTAGAACTGAAGGCACTGAGGAATGAGACTTGATGATGCCCCAGGAAGACTGTTTTGCTCAGACTCTAGGCGCTGGTAAAACTGATGCACCTAGAAGAGGAAATGAGACCCTGGACTTTGGCAAGGAGTGTACATAGATGGGAAATCAGAAGACATTTTCTTCTTTTTAAAAAAACATTTTTATTAAAATGTAGCCAACACAGAATATTATATTAGTTTCAGGTGTACAACATAGTGATTAGACATTTGTATAACATATAAAGTGATCACCCCAATAAATCTAGTACCCATCTGACACCAGTTATTAACATTGACTATATTCCCTATGCTATACTTTATATCCCAGTGACTATTTCATAACTACTAATTTGTACTTCTTAAGCCCTTCACCTTTTCCACCACACCTCACTATGGCAACCATCAGTTTCTTCTTGCATCTATGAGTTTGTTTTGCTTGTTCATTTATTTTGTTTTTTATCTTCCACACATTTAGATTATGTGGTATCTGTCTATCTCTGACTTATTTCACTTAGCATAATATCTTCTAGGTCCATTCACATTGTCACAAATGATAAGACTTCATTCTTTTTTATGGAAGAGTAATATTTCAGTGTATAGATGTACCACAATTTCTTTATAGAGCGTCTACTGATGGGCTTTTAGGTTGCTTCCATATCTTGGCTATTGTAAATAATGCTGTAATGAACATAGGGGTACATATATTTTTTTGAATTAGTGTTTTGGATTTCTTCAGATAAATACCCAGAAGTGGAATTGCTGGGTCATACGGAAGTTCTATTTTTAATTTTTTGAAGAATCTCCATAGTTTTTCATAGTAGCTGCACCAATGTACAATCCCACGAACAGTGCATGAGGATTCCCTTTTCTCTGCATCCTTGCCAAACTGTTGATTTATTGGTGCTGGCCATTGTGACAGGTGTTAGGTGATATCTCATTGTGATTTTAATTTGCATTTCTCTGATGATTAGTGACATTGAGTATCTTTTCATATGTCTATTAGCCACCTGGATGTCCTCTTTGGGTAAAAGTCTATTCAGGTCCTCTGCCTGCTTTTTAACTGGATTGTTAGTTTTTCAGAAGGCAATTAGAAAAACGGAAGCAGAACAGTCATCATAGTCGAATAGTGTTTGTCTTTTCTGGGTAGATACACACGGTCGGACACACTGCTAAGAAACTGTAAGGATAACATGTGCGAGGTAAATACGTTTTAAGGTCTTCCAATTTAAAAAATATTTCTAATTATAGGGACTTACAAATTATTTATTTTAGGTTTTACTGGGTAGATTTATTTTTAGAACTTCTAAACAAAATAAACAAGACTTCAACACTATCAATTCTTTATCTGGAGTATCTATCAGTAAAAACATCTCAAGTAAGAAAAACGGTGTGCCAGAATTTGTTAGTATTAACAATTCTCTAGTTTTTGTTGTTGTTATCTTAGCAGCAATTTATAAATATTCTATAGACCGCACTGCAGAAATGTAACTTCCCACTAAAAAGAAAGTTTAACAAAATAAACACATATTTTCTTGAGAGACTGAAATAAATATATGCTTATATATGTGACCACACACATAACAGGGTTCACATAAAAGTATCCTTTTGGGAAGAAATTAGTCTCGTCATAAATTACCATTTTATTCATTCAGACTTTAGCACAACAGATGCTAGTTGTGAATTGTTGTTACTATACCTATTTTTTAAAATTACATATTTAAAATAGTCACTGATCAGAAGTTAATCTAAAATTTTTACTTTTTTTCCACTACTACACAATTAATGATTAGAATGGTTTATGGACTAGCACAACATATAAATATTAATGCAACTGAACAGTGAACTCCTACATACAAATATTCATAATCATTAGATGGCACAGCAGTTTCTTCAGGCGTTCCCAATTCATATTACAAGATTCATATTTCACAGAAAACAAACACAAATTCTAAAACTCTATATATGAATAAAAATTGAGTTAGCAATTATGGGCCAAAATAAAAAGTAATCATGCTCAGAAATATTTTTTAAAAATCACATCACCGAAGTATTAGTCAACATCCTAACATTCTTAAATAATAAATTAAAAATATTTTGTTAGAAACAAATTACACTGCATAATCTTTAGCAAGTCTATTAAAAGTTAGTGTAGTGTAACTTTTCCCAACTGTGCTTTGAGAAACTATAATTTTCAAAAAATGTTGACAGGCATTCCATCAGAAATTAACACTGCAAACCTTCACTCATCCCACCTTCACAGTGTCCATTATATATTGAAGGTTCTGAAGTTGAGCAGTAAAGAAACCTGCCTAACTTTGTTGTCTGTTGTATCCCATGCTTCTTTCACCACATAATCCTGTCTCGGCACATAATGCTTTTTGAAAATTGCTCTGTAGTAGTTATTGATATGCATTCAGTAAACTCGCCCTCCACCCCAATCTGTGCCTAGTGCACAGATGTCAATATGTATTTGTTGTAAATATATATTGTTGACTAAATGGATGGATGAATGTGTCTTATCTGTTGTTATTTATTCCATTCTAGCTCACCAAAAGTAGTCTGGGCATGAATTAAGAACTGGGGGACAAGTTAGGGGTTAATTAGTAATGAAGGAATTGGCTTCTACAAAAGGCAAATAAATACCACAGTACATAATACCTTACAAGTAAAAGCAGGAAAACGTTATCAAACTTTGGTTTGTTTTTCGTAGCAAACCAAACAAATTCTAAGTAAACAAATCTCATTTAGTGGAATTACTGAGAAAGTAGAAAGTAAATAACAGTGTGAACTCAGTTTGCCGTTTATTTACAGATTCATATAATTTTAGCGTTTAAAATGCATCCAAGCTGATGTCGTTTCATAGCAAGAGGATGGATTGTAAGTGTTCAGCACCGCAGCTAGCTGATGGCTCATCTTCCAGGCTCATACTCGTCTACAAGGTCGGACAATTACGTTCGCGAACTTTCCACCGTTTAAGTGCACGGTGGAAAGTTCGCGAATGTAATTGTCTGACTCTCGTAATTTCATAGAGGCTGTGACACAAACCTTCCATAATATACATCAGTGTCCTGAAATACTCAATTTTGAAAGTGAGCTAATGAAACTCCCAAGCTTATCTTATTATTCTAAAATACAAAATAATACAAACAGTAAAAAATCATTAGACATTGAACAGCATTTTTATACAAATAAAATTTAAAACACGTTAGTTCATACAGATTCTCATTTGCAACAGAAAGAGCTATTTTATCTTTGGTGTAATCTCTTCAACTTATCTGATCACATGACTGCTTTGTTTTTAAATTTTTTCTTAAAAACTTTATGGCTAAGACCACTAATTTACCAAATACATTGATAAAAATCTTCCTTCCTCTGAAAATGTCAATTTTGACATTACTTTTTTCCATTCACAATTTAATCAAACCATTAATACTAATGACATGTACAAAAATGTAAGCCAAAAATTCAGATTTATGGGCAAAAATCTTAAATAATCCCTCTGCTGTGCAAAAGGAAAAATCCTAGCCTCTACCACCTTTATAAAAATATAATAAATCATGATCTCTGATGAAAATAATTTATCCTTTCTCTTTTGACTTGTAACTATTACTGCCAACCATCATCTCATTTGTTTATTGACATTAATGTGCTGCTAGAGAAGTAGGCTGTAAGTATAAAACGATAGCTGTTAGAATAGTGTTTGGGCAATAGCTAATATATTGTTAAGGGTCATTGACAAAATATTCAGAGTGGCTAAAAAGGGCAGTTTTTCTGAAGTATCATTATTAAATGTGCCAAAAGGGTGGAAAACTAGATGCAACACTGATAAATGTGTGATAAATGGCTTTGAAAATGAAAATTACTGTAACAGGCATCCTTTTAATACCTTAAGGTAAAAAAAAGCAAAACATTCTTTTTAATATACATGGAAACCAAATGTAATTTTTATTGACTCCTTGGTTAGTATTACTATACTCGCAAGTGAGTTTTCAGTCTTTAGTTAATTCCTGGGGAAGACAAAAACAAAAAATACCTCTGCAAAGAAATCAGTTTTTCTTTGCTACATATTGGCTCAAAACTAATCACTCCAAAGGAAAGGAGGAATATTAACCATCTAAATGTTTTGCTAAATAGTGTATAATTTTAGGGTCTTATTTCAGAGCAATTTAAATTGAGAGGACCCTGTAAATATGCTCACAGAGTCAGGGACATATCTTTATCTATCACTAGCCACTGGGAAGATAATTTATCTTACAAAATGCTTAAATAATTATTTAAAAATTTAAGTCAGTTGATAATGCTAATAACAATGGATCATTTGGCTTCAGATTTAATGAATAGCTTGCATATTCTCTTTTGTTAAGGGAATCCTTGTAGACTGTTGGTGGGAATGTAAATTGGTACAGCCATTATGGAAAATAGTGTGGAGGTTCTTCAAAAAATTAAAAATAAAAATACCATATTATCCAGCAGTTCCACTTCTGGGTGTATATCCAAAGGAAATAACATCAGGATCTAAAGAGGTATCTGTACTCCCACATTCATTTCTGTATTATTCACAATAGCCATTATAATGGAATATTATTCTTATTCAGCCTTAAAAATACTGACATTTGCAACAATATGAATGAATCTACAGAATTTGTGCTAAGTGAAATGAACCAGACACAGAAATACAAATGCTGTGTGACCTCACTTATATTTGGAATGTAAAATATTCAAATTCATGGAAGTAGAGAGTATAATGGTGGTTAGAAGAGACTGGAGAGGAGGAAATGGGGAGCTATTAGCCCAAAGGTACAAAGTTTCAGTTATGCAAGATGAGTAATTTCTGGAAATCTAATGTACAACAATGTGGCTATATTTAACAATACTTTACCGTATACTTGAAATTTGCTAAGGGAGTAGATCTTAAGTGTCACTACCAAAATAAAAGTGGTAACTATCTGAATAGATAGGGATGTTAATTAGCTTGAATGTAGTGATTACTTCACATTGTAAATGTATATCAAATCATCAAATTATAAACCTCAATATATACAATTCTTAATATAAATGTATACAATATGTACAATTGTCAAATATATCTTAATAAAAGACAAAAATTTCAAAACTGTCTTTTACTATGGTAACAAGTTTTGTTTTCTCTAAGTCAATAAACTAATGGTTTTCATTTTTAAATCTAAATGGCAAAGTGAAAAAGATAAAAGGCTGAGAACAGGTTTGAACAAGGTTTATAAAACTAGGAATGGGCAAATCTAGGTTTACTAACTGATCTGAAAATATCCTAGAACAGGGTATAAATTCAGTCCACAAACCAAATCTAGATTGCCACTTAAAAATGGTTTTTACATTTTCTAATGGCTAAAAAAATTCAAATCAAAGGAAGAATATTTTGTGATACATGAAAATTATATGAAATTCAACTTTCAGTGCCCATAAGTAAACAGTTTTATTGGAACATGGCCACATTCATTCATTTACGTATTGTCTATGATTGGTTTCTTCTCTACTACAATGGCAGAGTTGAGTAATTGCAAGAGCCCTAGTTGGTGCCCTCTCATTATGCACTGCTGCTTAGCACATTACAAATTGCAGTGATGCAGTTATACCTACCAGCATTTTGAATGCCACACATATTGTAATATCACAATATTTTAAAGTTTCTTTCTTATTACCAGTGCATACTCATAATGTCAGGAGAGAGAGGGAGAGAGAAAAAGGGGAAGAGAGGGAGAGAGGTGGACTTCAAGTGTCATGTATTTAAGGCAAAGTGGAGTATAGATTATTTTGTTATCTAATTAGATGGCAAAGCATTGTGTTTAACATGCAGTAATACGGTAGCTGTTCTGATAAAATACTATATATACATTGGAATTACTAAACAAAGTACTCATCACAATAGTCTCAATTCATAGAATGCATTGGCCAGAGAAATCAGAAAATTTAAAACAAGGAATCTCATCACAGCAGAATTTCTCTACAAAAATAAAAATGAAAATAAAGCTACAGCCAAAGTAAGTTTCTGAGTGGCTCATTCATTAGCCAAGCAAAGTAAGCCTTTTTACCAATGGTGAGTTAATTAAATTGTTTTTGATTAATCAGTTGAAGAAACATGTCCAAAGTAAATTTGCTTAAGACCATTAAATTAGCCTTCTGGCAAGAACAGTTGCTGGAAAGAATTGAGAACACTGGCAACATCAATAGTCAATAATAAAAAAGAGGCAAATGATTCTCAGTGGTTTTTCTTGGCTCTTGATGAATCAACAGATGTCACTGATACTGCCTAGTTATTGTTGTTTATTTGATAAGTCAATGCCAAGGTTGAAGTATCTGAAGAGTTAGTTTCTATGAATAGTCTGTGTGGAACAATTACGGCAAGAATATTTCCTAAGAAGTTAAGAAAACATGAATTCAGTACAACCTGAAGCAGAATCTGCTAAGATGTGTTACAACTGGTGGTGGTAAAAACGTGTGGAGCAAAGCAAAAAGACGTAGTTGGTCAAATATACAAAGCTTGTAAAAATGTAGTTTTTAAAACCTGAGGTTGTTTACTGTATTATTCATCAGCAAGTTATCTGTGGAATATATTTGACTCAATGTAGCAGTGTCAATGGTGAACTTCATTTAACCATCATCAGTTGTTATGTTTTGTCAGATATAGAAGTGGAATATTCACATTTGTCCTACCACACAGCAGTTTGTTGTACATTTTTGAGCTCAGAGCTGATACAGATTTTTTTCTGAATGAGAAGAAATACCCTCAACTACTATTATGAAACACGGAGAGTCTTCGGAATTTAGCTTTTGCTGACAAACTTGATAATATTCTGTAATAAATTCAACCAAAAATTTAAACAATACAAAACAGTGAGAACAGTTATTCATACTGTGGGGTTCACTGGGATTTAGGAGAAGGTTTCAGACTCAAGGAAAGTTCTAGAGCAGTGCTTTTCAAAGGGTAGCCCTCAAACCAGCAGCATCAGCATCACCTGACCACTTATTAGAAACGCAAATTCTACTGAATCACAAACTCTGGAGGTGGAGCGATACAGTGTTTATGTGTGAAACATACTAATACAATTTTGATAATAATTAACATTATTTGAATCACAAACTAATATTAAGTTGCTTTATATACTTCCTGTGCTATCAAAAGGTAAGACAATAAGTAAGATCTCTATTCTCACACAAATTTGCAACAGATATATTTTCCAAGCTCTAAGCTCAGACTATAGGTCCAACACAATTTTTTGGACCCTGATGCAAGTATAAAGGAAATTTCCATTTTCCAAAATCCATTCAGTTGTGCAATTGAGGAGCCTCCACATAATCTTCAGTTGGAAATGATTAATCTGCAATGTAATGTGTGCTAAAAGTAAATCACCAAGAGAAGAAAGAATCTATAGAATTCTATCAATGCCTTCCAAGTGATAAACATGCTCAGTGAAAATCATATGCTTCCCATGGATTAATATATGTATTTGGCAACACCTGTCTGCATGAAAAGATTTTCAAAGACAAAATATAAGATCATACTAAAGATCAACATTAAAAATGAATATTTGCAATCAATTTTGATGGCAGGAAATAGGAATTTTGAACCCCAATTGTGAAATATTATCCTCCCCAAGAGTATTTCATTCTTCTCATTAGTAGAACCATATTACAAAAAATTGTTCTCAATTATGCTATTTTTTTAATTCTATCAACAAAAATATTGTGGAGTTTTTCTATTTATATAAAAGTTCCTACATACCACGTTTCCCCAAATATAAAACCTAGCCAGACCATCAGCTCCAATGCGTCTTTTGGAGCAAAAATTAATATAAGACCTGGTCTTATTTTACTATGAGACCAGATATAATATCATATAATAAAATATAATTAATATAATTATAATATAATAAATATAATAAATATAATATAATATAATATAATATAATATAATATAATATAATATAATATAATATATACCGGGTCTTATATAAGACCGGACCTTATATAAGTCCCGGTCTTACATTAATTTTCATTTCAAAAGATGCATTAGAGCTGATGGTCCGGCTAGTTCTTATTTTCTGGGAAACACGGTAATAATCTCAGTTTTGCCTGTAAGCTCCAAATCCTCAAATATTTACTATCTGGCCCTTTACAGATAACATTTGCTGACCTCTGCTCTAGAACCAAAAGCAACCCCAGACACTTAAAGCATAGGTTGAATGCACTGCCTGTAAAGCTAGATGTCCTGGATGTGTATGTTGGCTCTGCCACTAGCAGCTATGTGATCATAAGTTCTTCGATCTTTCTTTGCCTCAGTTTCCTTGTCTGTAGTAAATGGGAGTAAGTAATGGTATCTATATTACAGTGCTGTTTCTGAGGATAAAGTGAGTTAGTAAACGCAAAGCACATGAGAAAGAGTAAGCATTAATACTACTTCATCCAGTTGGCAGTCAAAGTATAAATCTCATCATCCTAAAAGGTCCACCAAATACAATTTATAATATGTTCACATATATTCGTGAGTAAAAAGAACATTTAAGTACATGAAGATAACAATGGAGGATAACCAAGCTCTTTTCCAACTGCCCCTTGCTTCTACCATATACTGCCAGGACAGGAATTCTCATAGAGATGGTTTCTTATATGTAGGAGATTGTATTAATATTTTAATACTTTAAATGTCATAATATTACATTCTTTATAGTCTATAAAATAAGCATAGTACTAGTAATAATTTATAACATTTACATTTTAAAAATTTGACATTATATGGCTTAACTCAATATAGAATTATCCATTCAATAAGTATTTACTGAATGCCTGTTGACTGCCATAAGTATAAATTTGCTAACTTAAGAACTTTGGGGGAACAATGCTTTCACATGTGTAATGATGAGTACCCTCAAAAATTGCCTAGAGATATATGTTAATTATGCTAATTTTTAAACCAAATGTGCTTTTTCTTAAATGACTACATTTATAACACAAGAAATTCTAGAGTAATGCTGTTCAATATAACCCCCAGCCTCCGGTGACTACTGCACACTTGAAATGTGGCTAGTACACTGAGAAATGGAATTTTTAATTACATTTAAGTGAATGAAAATTAAATAAAATAGCCACATATGGATGTGGCTGCCGTACTGGACAGCAGCAGTTCTACAGAATCACTCTAGGAGGTGCAGGTGTTGGAATTCAACATTCTGCCCTATGTGGGAAAATAAATTTTGGTACACTATACACTTAATGTTAGTTTGCTATTCACAACAGCCCTTGTTTGTCATGCCACAAAGTATTTTCTGTTTACTTTCTTAGCAGCAGAAGTAATTCAATTCACTATTTAACCTATGTTGGTTTGTTTTTTCCTCCACTATAGGTGATTTGTAATTATTTAAAGTGCTGGGGCACAGAAAAAAATAAATACAAATAAAAGCCACATAAAACTCGGCAGTTTCAAACCTTTCCCTCTGGCAAATTTTTAAGGTATCTGCTTAACAGTCGGAAAGCTGTTTTGTTTCGTAGTTTACCTCTTGCTCTTGGTTATGCCCATGTTTTTATATTGATACTATCCAGTAGTAAAGTAGATAAATATATCAAAATACAAGCATAAAAACAAAAAACTTGTAAGTTGATGAGTTAATGTATCAGCTTAAAAAAATAATTTTAACAAATGAAAAAAATAAGACTCTTTCTCCAACTAACTGACAATTTTGTACCAAACAAAATAACACTCCAGGACATAAGGCTAATAAGGCATCCTTACATGGAGGTGTGAAATATTAATTATATTTTTTTCATAGACATCATGATAATGTATTGCTCAAACTGTTCCTTTAAAAATAAGTTAAAATGGTTCCACTTCATTCTTTTATTAAACATGTAATTATTGACTAAAGCATATAATACCACCACTTAACATCAGGTAAAAATAATATCAGCCACTCACACATTCTTGAAGAAAAGTGCTTACAATATTTTGTGAAAACATTTGTTTACATTTATACTTGATTTAGTGGACAATTTGATTATTTGTCTTTAAAACTCTACATTAAGATATTTCCACCAACATGAAAACTACACGAAACAAAAACACAAAACTTGCCCTAAAATAAAACCCCACAAAAGCACATTAATTTTATTATAGAACATATATGAAGTCACTGAGTAAAGCTCTTTTTTATGAACACTTTTGGGAAGCTTACATTGAGTTCTAGTACAGCTCTATTATCAATCTGGGAACAGAAGGACACATCAAGCAAGGAAAGATCTTTACAAGATTCCAGGAGTTTTCTTAAGGATGCTGGACTTACCATTCTTGTTCCTGTTTAAAAAAACAAAGCCACATAAAACACCTTAAATATAACACTTATATACTATTTCGATAAAGGGTCCCTTTATTATGTATTGTTTAAAATAACAAAGTAAATTGTATTTTAAAAATTAAAAACATTTCTTAAAACAAAAGACTTCACATTGAAATAGTCCGGTAAAAAAACACAAATTGAATTTTCTCAGCCAATTTGGCATCTTGTCAATACTCTACCCACTAACTTCATTCCTACCTCCTACCTCTTCCAGTCAGCTCCTCCAGGCTTTCCTATTTCTGTCACCCAATTCAAAACTGTTTGCACATCTCATTTTCTGTAACCCATGCATCATATCAGGCACCAATCATTCAACCTCTAATTCCATGCAATAAATTACTGAGCAACTAACTATCCTATAGAAACGTCTGTTTCAGGCATTAGAAATACAAAGATACATAAGACAGATTTATGTCATAAGGAACTCACTGACCAGAGTTGAAAGCAAATAACTACAACACAATTTGATCAGTTTTACAGTAACTGGTTGGTATAAATGACATTACTGGAAGACAGATGATGGATGATGAGTACTAGTTAGCACATGTTAAAATTGAAGAGATTACGGGACCTTCAGATGGAAGCTAAATTATCACTAGCTCTAAGATGTCACCTGTTGTAAAACATACCTTGCTTTAACTATAGCTTTTCTAGGGAGGAAAAAAAAGTCACAGTTGTACTACACATACACGTCTACTGGGACGGGGATTCATGTTTCTGAAATGTTAACCTACACTTTTTTCTCTGAGAGCTTCTTTCTATTCCCCTCCCTGCCATGGGTTCCAGAAGCTGTAACAATACTGCTACTCAGGTGGCAACTGGCCCTGCACCTAACACAGATTTCGCTGAAAATTTAGAATTGGCATTCAGTAAAGCCATCCCACGAACAAAAGCCATGGAAAACTGGGTTGGGTCTGCTCTATTTGGCTATGTGTACCCAATAAGGCAGAGATGTCCAGTATGACAAGAAAAGAACAAGGCAAAACCAAAGGGAGCAGCAAACATCAAAGTCTTTGTGAGTGTATAGCTGCAGAGGGTAGGGGTACCTGCAGACAGGTGCCTGATCATGTAAGACAGAAAAAGAGAAAATAGCTTCCTTGCCTCCTGATGGTTTTCCAATCCCTCTTGATTATCTGACAATAGCTAGCTCCTAACCATGGGATCTGAGACACCTGTGTCTTCAGAATAAGTTTCTTTTTCTTATGTTTAAGTTACCCTGAGTGGGTTTCTGTTATATAAGATCAGAGACCCTCAGCTAAGACACCTATTTTTTTTTTTTATACCTAGGACTGTGATTATTTTCTATTTGCCAGTATTGGTCATTAGAATCTGAGTTTCCTGATAAATCAGGAGTTCCTAAGAAAATGTCAGGGAAGGAAGTCGGAGGCTGAAAATTTTACTAGGCTAGGGTGCCTCGTCCTCGGTTTCCAGAGCATTTTGCGCTTATGTTTTGTTACTCACTTATGACACAATTATGTTTTCAGTCAGCTTGCACTTTCAGGACAGCAGCCATATCTATCTTGTTCACTGACATATTTCCAGTGTTTAAAACGGTACCTGACATGGTATTTGCTCAATAAGTGTGTAATAAATGAAGCGATGAAGGGATGGTAGTTAATTTCCCAATACCATCACCCTGGTTCGGATCCTCATTAGCTCTATGATTTAGATCTCTTCCTTCTCTAATCCACGTACACTTGTTTCCAGATTACTATTCCCTCAATGTGTCTCTCACACACCTAATTAAAACATAATAATAGTTCTTCCTTGTTTAATTTTGTGCACATTCCTCATTCTGGTGTGTTCAAAATTCTCCATGAAAGCCTATTTTATACTAACATTCTCAGTCAAATTAGATTGCCTGTTCTCTGAAGATATTCTGTATTTTTAACTCTTTTACTTTTGTATTATGCTAGTCAATCTTCCTAAAATGCCCCCCCATTCCTATTTCCTATTTATTTTTCAAGGATAGTTTTCAAATACCTATTAACCTTTTAAATTAAGTCTTTTCTCATTTCTAAAATCATATATACTTTCTTTTCTTTGAAACCCATGAAAATAGACTTGCTTCGAGCTTGCATTATATTTATGTATATACTTGTTTTACTCCTCCTTGCTAGATTATAAACTCTCTGAAAGTCGGGACTGTATCTTATTCAGCTTTGTACTATCAGTAAGTATTTTCAGTATGAAGAAAGTATGCCACTTAACACTCATATGTGCTGATCACAAAATGACAAAATAATAATTAGCTTGGTTCAATTAAGAATCCTTTTAAAAATATCGATTCTAACACTTAATAATGAAATCAGACAAACACGAAACCAATAAAAATAAAATATCGCATAGTATTATGTTGGTGCAAAAGTAATTGCGGTTTAAAAGGTTAGAAACAATTGCAAAAACCGCAATTACTTTTGCACCAACCTAATAGTTAGGCAGACTCTGGTTCAACACCAGATTCCTTACTAGACATGAGACCCAGGCAGACAGATCACGAACCTGTTTCATTCTGTTTCCTCATTTGTGGCTAATACTAATACCTGCCTCACAAAATTGTTGTGAGGATTAAATCAGTTAATGCATGCTCAGAACAGTATAAAGTAGGTAGTAACATTGCTGTTAACATTATTAACTATTATTGATATTATTTTTACTGTGCTCTTCGTATTTAAAATAAGATGTTCCAATATATTTGCATGATGGCTGTCTTCCATCTATAATTAGTTTTGGCATAATAGATAATTATATTTCCTTGCTCTTAGGCTCATAAAAGTTATAAATGCTTTCACGAAGACGTCATTATGCTTCTTACCCATTTTTCTTTTATGGCTCTGTCAGTAATTAATACATTTATAAGCCACAGTTAGGTCACCTGACACTCAACCCCACTGTTGGTCACAACTGGGCTTCTGTTTTAGGATCAGTGTCACCCACTTCTCTGTGCTTCTGCGGCATCTCTTTCAGATACTGGCTACTCTTTATCTGTAGTGCATGAGTTTTTTTGGTTTTCATTTTTTGTTTTGTTTTTGTTTGTTCTTTGTTTTGAGGGGAAGGGTTGTAAAACAGATTTTAAGCAACAATAGCACCACCCTCTGAAGTAAAGCCTGACTCCATCAGCAAATCCCTTTTAAAAGGCCCTGGCCACTTTTTCTCATTCTCTCTGTGAATTCATGACTTTTTCTTGAACTTTTCAAAATATTTCTCTTATAAAAGGTCTGGGCTAATTCAAGGCGGAAAGTGGGTAGTAAGGAAAAGAAGCAAGCAAGGTAAGTGGGTGTGATGTTATGAAAAAATGCTACTATGTGGCCACAGACCTTGGATTTGAACCCTGCTCTGCCACATGTTAACTGCCCTCACCAGTGAAAAAACAATGACATCCAACTCGTTCAGCTGTGAAGATAAGGAAACTATAACAGATGAAATATGTATCTAGCCCAAAGTGTACATATAATAGGCAAAAATTTCTCTCTAGTTTTTAGGCAAAAATTTCTGCCTAAAAGAAGCTTGATTAAGTAACATGCAACTATATAAGCAACATCTACTAATGTTATCATAAACCTGGACTGTGGAAAGATTTTAACTAAAACCACCAACATAGATTTTCCTTTTGTTGAATGTTTAATAAAAAGAAAAGGATATAATTAGCACTTCGTGGACTAATCTGTTAGTACTAATAAATTACCAGAGAACAAAGAACAAGTGCTATGTGGGCTCACAAAGTACCAACCATGTGGGCATTTATAACTGGGACGCTGCTAGCACTCTGGCTAAAGTAAGAAGTAACAAAATCTCACAGGGTTCCTTGCTGAGAAACTGTAGTAAGAGTCCCAGAACTGGAAAGGATTTTCATTGGCTCGGCCTTGGGGTAGAACCTTTCCTAAAAACTGGAATTATCAGGGATGGAGATTTTATAAAATTATGTGATCAATAGTTCAACATCAAGAATATATACACATATATGTAGACACATATATATGTATATATATGTATAAATATATATGTATATATACACATATATGTATAAATACATATATATTTATACATGTATAAATATACATATGTATGTATATTTATATTTGAACTCCTTATACAAATGGATTAATTTCTTACCTGTCCTTAATGAAAACGGGTAACACAGATCATATAAATTCTCACTCTTCTTACTCGACCAAGAATTAATGATTATTTGGAGCTTTCTGATGGGTTCAACTATAAAATTTTGTTACTGTCCTCACTCTTTTACTTAAGTACAGATATAATTACTCTTCATATTAATTGACTTATCTTGACTATCAAGCCAAGCAGTGTTATCAAGACAAAATTTTTATTTTATTCAAGAAGTTCTGTTTTTTCTTGCAAAAAGTCTGAGATTAGCTTTTATGTCAAGGCTTTAAAATAAATTTATATATTGTATCCTTACCTAGTATGTCCAGTTGCCGTAATCTGGTACAATTACATGCCAGTTCTTCAATGTCTGTGTCACACACAGACCTGTTAGCTGTAAGAAAGAGTTTTTGCAAGTTTGGGAGCTGGCGTGCCAGTCTGGCGAAGCACCCAGTACTGCTCTGCAGAGTAGGGCACCAGCCGAGATCAAGTTCCTCCAGAAGCGGACATCCGGAAGCCAGTTCTGCTATCCCATTCTCAGTAATATTCTTACATCTCCACAAATCCAGAGTGCGCAGTTTTTTACACTTGGCACCTATCATGCTAGCGATCACATCATAGTCTTCAATCTGGAAATCAAATAATTCCAATCTTTTATATATGATGCTCAGAAAAACAAACTGTTTAGAGCAAGTAAAACATTCTTAATCATTCATATTGTTTGCTTCCATGTAAGCATACGCACATTCTCATTAATATAGATCTGCCCACCCATCTCACAGATCTGCCACTGTTTCCTAAAACAGCAAGAGTAATCATTACTTAAAAATCCATTTAACAGAACTCCAGATAGAGGACGCTAATGAATGAAATCCCGAAGCAGGCTGAAATCCTCCGTCCCTCATGAAGAATTTGAGGGTTACGTGTTGGTCCTGCCTGCCTCCCATTTTGACCTCGATGCTGCTACTTGCTGAGAAGGCATGGCTTCTTCTATTTTATATATAATTAATCAACTTTGGGAGATAAATAAAATCTCCCTGATAAAGGTGTGCACTTTGTTAGGCTCTAAAATAGTATGTGAATATTCTGATAGGACTAATAAGGATACTAGTTTGGGGTTAAGTGAGGCATTTGGGGACTGAAGATAATTTAGATTACGTTGTTAATCATTGTCAGTTACAGGACGTGTCCAGTGATTTACCTCAAGACCACAGGATAGCCTCTACCAACCAAGGATTAAACATTTAAGTTCAAGGCCTTTATATGCGTTAGTAATAGTTCTTTAAACAGGTTCTTTTAAGAGATTCATTTGATTTGTTTGTAATCAGGTGTCAAAATTATCACCAGTAGTCAAAAGGGAACAAAATAGCAAACAATTTCCAATGATTATTTCCTTTTATTTATTGTTTATTCATATTTTCAACTACTATGTGCCAGCACCACTCTAGATGCTAAGAATAACAGTGAACCAAAAGACGGGACTTTGTTCACATTTTTGGGAAAGACATACAGACAAATAAAAGAGCAAAATAAATTCAGAGAGCGATCAGCGTGGAAATAACAAAACAGGGTGATGTGAGCACGATCAGAGAGGGAGGCAGTGGTGGCTACTGGGATCTCCGGGAATGAGTTTGGTGCTTAAGATCGGTATGGCCTTGGGTAGTGATGGAGAGGACAGGCCATGAGAGGACAGAGTGAATGCTGGGGTCAGGCCATTAGGCCATAAAGGAATTTGATTTTTATTTTAGTAAGGAAATCAATGGAGGGTTTGATGCAAATGATTTACATTAAACCAAAAACAAAAACCCCTCTTGCTTCTATTAGATGGTCTATAGTGGGTAAGAATGGAGGAGGCAGCCCAGTGAAGAGGCCTGTATTAGCTTAGAAGAAATGACAAGGGCTTGGATTAAGACAGCAGCAGTGGAAGTAGAGAAATGGACAGATACAGGGCTATACGTTCAGTAGAAACAAAGATTTATGGACTAGACATAGAGATGATGATTTCTAAGGTTCTGGTCTTTAGGAATTGTGTATAGTAAAATCATGCAGAAAACCACGAGAAGCAGATTGTGGGGAATATAACTATTTACTTAAGTGACTGTACCTGAACAACACAAAAGTGTAGCTTTGATCATTAGTGTAGCCAATGTGCTTCTTTAGAAAAAAACAATTTAAAAATGTTCTGAAACCCGTGATTCTGATTGGTATTATTTTAATAGTCAAATATAAAATAGGAAATGAATCATTCTGCTTTTGGTCAATTGACAGAGAAAAACTGAGATGAACATGGTGTGAAAGTATCGCTCAACAGCTGTCTATGTCAGTGTCCTGGTAAACTCTGGACCTGCCCTGCTGTTCCTGCTGTGAAGTCAGAATGGTGTTTCTACAACAAGCATGAAATGTTTCAATCATGACAGTAGTAGCAAAATCAGAAATATTAGCAGTATTCCTGAATTTAAAGTCAAATTTTTAAAACTTCATTTCCTGGCAAACAATATCAATGGTAATATATTTTACTGGTAACTACATACTTTAATTTAAAAATAGCTTATGTATGTAAAGCAGCATTTTCCATAGTATCTTACATATTAATAGTTGTAACATGGGAAATTGTGTTCAAGGCAGGCAAAGTTAAAAAATACTGATTTAAGCAAAGGCAAACACTTGTCACAGAAACTGCCAATCGAATGTCACTGGGCCCATCTAGAAGAGCCACTAGAGGGACCAACAGAAGCTTATGAAAGGACTTAGGTAAGAATTTGGCCAGAAGTAAGGAAAACCTAATGCTAAATTAGTGGGCTCCCAAGATTGTTTCCAGACACCAGGATGGGACTGAGTTCATACTTGAGGTTTAATCAGGCCTAACCGCCAGGATTAAAAACTACGGGGACATGGAGATAAATATGTCCTTATAATTGGCCTCTCCAGCCTACAATGCCAAACCTTGGGGCATCTCTGAAGCCATTGCTGAGCTCCAAAAGATGTTCAAATGGGATCTGTTTCAGGTCAGTGACTGTGCCTGTTGATTCCAAGCCTAGGACACCAGGAGAACTTCTCTGGAATCTTACAACTATCCTGCTCATTCTGGTATTCCTCATACGTGGATGCAAAATTGAAATGGCTGTGGATCTTCTAAATCTGCTTTGGATGGGTAAGGAAGTGAAGAGAACTGGATTGCTCATAGTCAATTATACTGGGAGATGCATTCCCTGTGAATGTGTATACGTGCACGCACACGCACACACATGTGCACACAAACACCAAGAGCTGTACAGTCCCTCGAGTGTCAGTATTATTTATAAACCATACAATTTAGATGAAAAAGATTTAACTCATCGCATGAGCTCTTTCAATGGCACATAAAATCATAACTTTAAATCTGGCAGGACTTTAAAGACTACCTAATCCAACAGTCCCTAGGTTTTTGATTTCATGAACCAGTAAAATTCAAAAATGAGTTCCAGTACAGAATATCCACCTTTTTATCTCACCCAGTAAGGCCAGGAAAACAAACATAAAAACAAACAAAGTAAATCTTTCTACTATCATCAACATTTGCAAGAAATATTCTCAGAACTTAAAAACTAAAATCAAGTTTTTGTGAAAAACTTACTGCACTACTGGCATGTGGGTATGATAGATAACTTATTTTATAAAGAAATCCAGAGGTAAATAACTTGTCAGAGATAACATCTTATGTGAAGCAGAACCAAACTCTTCCCACTACACTACACTTCTCTTCTTGCTCTTATGGATAATGTCAGTGTTTCAAAGTCATACACTCCAATTTAAGAAAAATGTTTGAAGGTGGGGTACAATAGTTAACCATAAATCCGAAAAGCTGTGGGTGGGGGTGGGGTGGGGTGGGGTGAGTCAGAATAAAATTCACCTGTGGGAAGAAAAAGAGAATAAGCAATTGAGTGTAAAGAATTTTCAAATACTTACCATTACACAACTACCCAAACTGAGGTGCTGAAGCTCTGAACAGAAGTTCAAAATGCTGAGCAGAGCTGTTTGCTGCCATCAGGGACCACATCAGAGGCAAATACGGAAAGTGAAAGAAAGTGAAACAAAGAGAAGAGGTCAATTAGACATTAAAGGCTGTCACAGCTTTTCCTGAAATAGAGCTCAAAACCAGGGTGACAGACACCACAAATGCAATTTAATGAGTCCCCAGGTGCTCCCACCATTGATTGGCTTGGAGTCAAGGTAATCATTACTAGTCTCTATGTAAGTCGTTATTCTGTATATGGTTTGCATGCCCTAAAGATACCTATATTCCCTATGACCCCTCAGTTCATTTCCCAAAGGTAAGCAATTTGAAAGTCTGGTTAAGAGTGAACAAGACAAGCTAAACAACCCCTCCCTAAAAAAAAAAAAAAAAAAGAAAAAAACCCACAGAGGACTGATGACACTCTGAAGAATAGCGGCAGCTCTGACATTCACTGATCAGCTGCAGCCTGATGGAACTGCCAATAGAGTCACCTGAAATCAGGATTGAGCTGGTGACTTTAATGTCAAAGGATTCTCTTTGCTGACAAGGATCCCTACAACCATTGAGCACTTGTCACTAGCAGCATGCTGACTGAAACCTATATAATGTGCACTTTCTAATCATGTTCTGGCCATTTAAGCCCATCTATCCTGTGCAATGAAAACAGTCTCACCACTAAAGAAACCCAGAGGTATGCCAGACTGTGACATAATCATGGTACCGAAAAATATCTCCAAATAGCTATAATTTCATTTGAGGGCATGCTTGAAATTAAAATTTGTGAAAAACAACATAAAACATTCAAATTTCTAATTTTTACCTTATACATTTAAAAAAAGCCTCCAATTTATGTGGCAAAATTTGTTTCTAAATAGTTGAACTATATCATTATTTAACAAAATTAAGAGAATATCACATAACCTTTGTTTATAAATGTTCAGAAACTGAAAAATATCACCTGAGGAGGAGATGACAAATATGTCAATGACAATACAAAACATTTGCTCCTTTGTTGAGCCCTTCCCCAAACCTGGCCTGCAGGCACAGAAGGCCGCCACATCTGAGTCTCCATCAACCCAGCTAACACCATTTTCCCTGCCCTGATGATTCCCTGAAACCCTGCCGCACCCAACTTACAGGCCTACCCAAGGTACTTTGAGTGGCTTTTCCATACAAACAGCCTGTTTTGACTCATACTGCGTGCTGTCCTAATATTGCTAAAGATTTCACAAACCCCAAACAAGCAGCATCTAGCTTCAGCATGGCCCATACCTCATGCTAAGCAGCCTCAAGCCTGGCACTAGTGGCAGTTGGCCTCAGTTCACAGCTTAGCCTCTCCCAGGCACATCCAAATGGCCCCAATGCAGCACAAGTGGCAACCATATGCAGATCTCTTTGTAGTTTCATACCAAGTAGCCCCAGGCATGGCACAGGCAGTGGCTGACCTTGGTGTGCCCTAGAGCCCCTCCCACGAGGCCCTAAAACCAACACATCCAGAAGCCAGCTTCAGACCACACCACAGCACTACCCAACCACTTCCACATTGACACACTCAAAGGGCAGACTTGGCAGGCTCCAGAGCCCCACTGAAGCAAATCCTGCTCCATAAGGTCAGCCCCTGCACAACAGCTCTTCCACTGGAGTCTCCGCCAGTCCTCACAACCAATCAGTCTAAGGGTCAATCCCTCCCACTGATGTGCCAACAGCAACCAAGGCTCAACTATAACAGGAGGGAATATACAACCCACACAAGGGACACATACGCAACGTGGGGCTCAGGAGACCAGCGAGACTGCGTCACTTGGCACCACAAGACACCTATTATATAAGGCCACTCTACCAAGACCAGGAGACATGGTAGCTCTACCTAATACATAGAAACAAACACGGGGAGGCAGCCAAAATGAGGAGACAAAAAACACATCCCAAATGAAAGAACAGAACAATGATCCAGAAAAATAACTAAACAAAATGGACACAAGTAATCTATCAGACGTAGAGTTCCACACACTGGTGATAGAATGCTCAATGATCTGAGGGAGAATATCAACAAAGAGACAGACAGGAAACCTAAAATTGGAGCTGGAAAACACAAAAAAGAACCAGTCCGAAATAAGAATATAACAACTGAAAAGAAGAATACATTAGAGGGAATCAACAATAGATAAGATGAAGCAGAGGATCAAATCAGCAATTTGGAAGACAAGGTAGCAGAAAACACCCAATCAGAACAGCAAAAAGAATTTTTAAAAAATGAGGATAGTTTAAGAAGCGTCTGGGACAACATCAAGGGTACCAACATTCACATCATAGGGGTACCAGAAGGAGAAGACAGAGAGCAAGGAATTGAGAACTTATTTGAATAATGACAGAAAACTTCCCTAACCTGGTGAAGGAAATATATATACGGTCTGACAATTAAGTTCATGAACTTGCTAACCTTTTTTGATATCAGAGGGATTATTCACTATGAATTTGTACCAACTGAACAGTTAACCAAGTTTACTGTTGGGAAGTGCTGAAAAGCCTGTGTGAAAAAGTTAGAAGACCCGAAATTTTTGCCAACAATCCATGGTTCTTGCATCACGACAATGCAACCAGCTCACACGGCACTGTCTGTGAGGAAGTTTTCAGCCAGTAAACAAATAACTGTATTGGAACACTCTCCCTACTCACCTGATCTGGCCCCCAACAACTTCTTTCTTTACCCAAAGATAAAGAAAACATTGAAAGGAAGACATTTTGATGACATTCAGGACATCAAGGGTAATATGACAACAGCTCTGATGGCCTTCCCAGAAAACTGCTTTGAAGGGTGGATTTGGCGCTTGTATTGATGCATAGCTTCCCAAGGGGAGTACTTTGAAGGTGACCATAGTGATATTCAGCAATGAGGTATGTAGCAGATTTTCCTAGGATGGGTTTGCAAACTTAGTTGTCCAACCTTGTACAGCCCAGGAAGCAGAGTCCCAAACAAGATGCACCCAAAGAGGCCCCCACCAAGACACATCATAATTAAAATGCTAAAACTTAAAGACAAGGAGAGAATCTTACAAGCAGCAAAAAAAAAAAAAAAAAAAAAAAGCAGTCAGTTACCCACAAGGAAGCTCCCATAACACAGTCAGCTGATTTCTCAACAGAAACTTTGCAGGTCAGAAGGGATTGGCCGGAACATTCAACGTGATGAAAAGCAAAGACCTACAACCAAGATTACTCCACTCAGCAAAGTATCATTTAAAATTGAGGGACAGATAAACAGTTTCCCAGACAAGCAAATGCTAAAGGAGTTCATCACCACCAAACCAATATTACAAGAAATGTTAAAGGGACTTGTTTAAGAAGAAAAAAAAATATGAATGATAAAATTGCAATAACTACATACCTATCAACAATTACTTTAAATGTAAATGGATCAAATGCTCCAATCAAAAGACATAGGGTGGCTGAGTATATAAGAAATCAAAACCCTTACTTATGTTGTCCACGAGAGACTCACTTCAGATTGAAAAACACACACACAGACTGAAAGTAAAGGGACAGAAAAAGATATTTCATGAAAATGGAAACGAACAAACAACAAAGAGGCTGGGGTAGCAATTTATATCAGACAAAACAGACTTTAAAACAAAGGTTATAACAAGACACAAAGAAGAATCTAGTAATCCCACTTCTGGGTATTTATCTGAAGAAATCCAAAATACTACTTCAAGGGGACGTGTGCATCCGTATGTTCATTGCAGCATTGTTTACAATGGCCAAGATGTGGAGGCAGCCTGGGTGTCTGTCAATGGAAGAATGGATAAAGAGGAGGTGGTACATATACACAACGAAATACGGTCCTGGGGCCATGGAAGGCAATGGGTTCTTGCCAGCTGTAACAACATGGGTGGACCTAGTGGGTATTATACTAAGTAAAATAAATCAGAGAATGGCGAATACAATGATTTCACTTAAATGTGGAGTTTAATAAACAAAATCAATAAACAAACTTAAAGAAACAGAACATTTTAATGGTTATCAGATGGGAGGGGGCTTGGTGGGCAGGGTGAAAAGGGTGAAGGGATTAAGAAATATAAATTGGTAGTTACAAAATAGTCACGGGGATGTAAAGTGTAGTATAGTCAATAATATTGTAATAACCATTTATGGCGTCAGATGGGTACTAGATTTATCGGGGTGATCACCCCATCAGTTATATAAATGTCTAATCACTATGTTGTACACCTAAAACTAATTTAATATTGTATGTCAACTGTAATTGACAAATAAAAAATCATTTTAAAAATAGCCACATATCAAAGTTGGAACTTCTCAAGAAAAAAAATTTTGTTCAAACTCCAGATAAGATTTCATTGAGAAAATAAAGTATTTCAGATAAAATAAACTTAGTTAATTCAGAAATAAAATAATAGTTGTAACAGGCCCTAGAGTAATAGCAGACTTAAGAGTAATTGTTTCACTGTTGGGCATTTCTTTAAATTTAAGCAAAAAAAAAAAAAAGTTTATACGAATCTTATGCTTAAGTTTCAACACAACTTATAACATATCCAAGGCAATCTCATGTAGCTCTCAGAATGTTGACATTAGAAGAGATACATGAAGATAAGTTAATTTTTAGATTCTCCATAATACTTAGCTATTTTAACTTATACTAACAGATATGAAAATGATATGAGGTTTGTTTTTATTAAAGTACCAGATCTTTATAATAAGGTTGTTTTATACGATTTTCCCATGAGCAAGATCCAGAACATATTAGAGAATTTTTAGAGAGGATCCCACATATTCTTGTGGCTAAGAAATTTTAAATTCACACACACACACACTTCTGTCATGTAATTTGTTTGGTGCTTTATTTTTAAATTATTTACAATGAAGGACCACAAATATACAGACAAGTAGAGTCCAGTATAACAAACTTCCATATAAGCCACAACTCAGATCGATCAAACCTTACTATTCTGCCTTCTTTGTTTATACTTGGCTATTTGTGTGCCCCCTCCATCCATTCACATACTTCCTCAGAGGTAACCTTTATCATGCTTCAGTGTTTGAAAACACGTTTCAAGATTATACAATTTTACTACGTATTATGGATCCATATTTAGCACATACTGTTCCACATGTTTTTTACACAAATTGTGTTAGAATATGCATATACAAGTGCACCTTCTCAACAGTGTTTATGAGGGGTTTGTCCATGTTGATATTCATAGCTTTAGTTTGCTGACTTTTTAACGGTTTTATACTATTACCAAATGCAATACATTCTCATTTGATGAATAGTTTGTTTACAAGTTTCAGCATAACAAAGAATGTCAGAATAAACTTTCTTATAGTGCTTCCTTGTGCATTTATAGAAGAGTAATTCTCTAGAGCACAAACCAGAAGAAGAATTTCCAGGTGTTTATGTATGCTCTGACCTTATTAGATTTTGCACAATGCCTCTCCTGGGTAATGTATCAATTGGTGCTCCCACCAGTAGTGTAAGAGTGTGGAGTCTCCACATCTTTGCCAACATACAGTCTTTTCATGCTGTTTAACGTCCGCCTATCTGGTGAGTATGGAATGGTACAATTTGCATTTACTATAATTCCTGGTGAGATTAAAGATCTTCTCCTATATTTATGGGTCACTCTTATTTCCTGCTCTGTAAATTGCTAATCATATCCTTTGCTGATTTTTCCATTAGATTGTTTCTTCCTTCTTGATGTATAAGAATTCCTTTTTTATGCTGAATACCAGTCTTTGTCAGTTATACCATTACAAATCTCTTCTCTAAATCTGGGACTTGCCTTTTTGTTTAGTTTATAAAATATTCTGAGACATGAAATTTTGTATTTTAATATAGTCACATCAATCTTTATGTGTGTATTCTGTTCTTTCCTAAAAAGTCCTTCTTTGCCCAAGGAAGAATATTCTTTTATTATTTTTTTTAGGTGACAGTTTTAAAGATTTTTCTTTTTTGCACTTAGGTTTTCAACCCACCTTTAATTGATTCTTATACATAGTAGGATATCAAATTTCATTTTCCTCTTAAGAATAACCACTTGTCCCAGTTCAATTTATTGAAGATTCTACCTTATCCACTGATTTGTGATGCTTTCTGTCATATATCAAGTTCTTTTGCATGTGTGAGTCTATTTCTGGGTCATTTTGTTTCACTGGTCTATTTGCCTTTCCCTGCACCAACACTTCAGTCTTAATTTTTATAGTTTGTTATAAGTTTATCAATCTAATAAGGAAAATACCCTTTCCTTGGTCTTCAGAACTCTTTTTGCTGTTTTTATTTAGCCTTTGGCTCTTTCATATGAATTTTAGAATCACCTTAAAGATTTTAATTCACCTTTTCAAAAATAATACAGAAAGATTAGTTTCTCTTTCTTTCTTCCCCCATGATAATTATTTAATTTATTGCCACTTGATCAATTTCTCTGTCATAACTGTTTTTTATATATGACACCTTCTACCTGAAGTTTTCTTCTTGTTGAAAAAATATTTTTAATAGTTCTTCTAGTAAGCATCCGTGAGTGGTAAAATCTTAACAGCAAACATTTATTGAGTAGTATTAACATGTCAGACAGTGCTGTAAATTCTTTATATATATATTAATTCTTAAAACAACCCTATTGTTTGTTATGTTTAATCCTCACAACACCCTATTCACTCATTTACTCATTTAATAAATACGTTTTTATTGAATGCCTACCATGTGTTAGACACTGTTTAAGCACTTGAGATATATCAGTAACCAGAGCAGATAAATACACTAAGGTAGATATCATTATTCCCATTTACAGGTAAGAAATCTGAGTCACAGAAAGTTAAATAATGTATTTAGTCTGCATACATCTCCTCAATATTAAATCAAAGTTTAACCTTGCTTAAAATTTTAGGATGACCGTTATCTTCTTTCATCATTTTGAAAGTATTACTCCATTACTTCTCAGCCTTTATTATTTTAATAAGAAGTCTATTGTGAGAATTGTCTTCCTCTGTAAGTCATGTCTTCTCCTTCTGATAACTCTTGTCCCTTTATCTTTTATATTCTGCAATTTCATCACAATCAATCTAAATAAAGATTTATTTTCATTTATTCTGTTTGGCATCCCGAGTGAACATTTGGATTTGCAGACTTACATCTTTTTTCATGAAAGATGAAGATTCTTAACAATTCTCTCTTCAAATATTGCTTCTCCCATCATTGCTTCCACTCTTTTCGTCTGGAACTCCTATTAAATGAACATTGGAGTATCCCAGTACCAGTGCCTACAGTAGTTTAAAAAGTAAGTCCACAAATTATTCTATACTCGTCCCAGAGGTGGAATTGAACTCCTCTCCTTTGGAGTGTGAGCTGGACTTAGTGACTTACTTCTAAGAAACATAACATAGCAGAAGTGATGGTATGTAAGGTTATTGTGATGGTTAATATTACGTCACAGACTGCCTAGATATTTGGTCCAATATCATGCTGAGTGTTTCTGTAAGGGTGTTTGGGATGAGGTTAATATTTAAATCAGTATACTGAGTAAAGCAGATTTTTCTCTAATGTAGATGGACCTCATCCAATCAGTCGAAGACCTGAATACAGCAAAAGGCTGACTCTCTCCCAAATAAGAGAGAATTCTTCCTGCCCAATGGCCTTCGAAGTAGGACATGAACTTTAGACTCACACTGAAACCTAAGTTCTTCCTGGGTCTCCAGCCTGCTGGTCTTTGGACTGGAACTACACCATTGGCTCTCCTGGGTCTCCAGCTTCCCGACTCACTGTGTAGGTCTTGGGAATGCCAGCCTCCATAATCATGAGCCAATTCCTCATAATAAAGTTATACACACCCACACATTCCGTTTTATTTCTGTTTCTGTGAAGAATCCTGATAGTGCAGTTATAAAAGGGCTGTGGCTCCTCTTGGGTTCCTCCCTCCCCCACTGCTCACTAGGGAAAAGCCACCTGTCATCTCATGAGGACACTCAGGCAGGAGAGGCCCGTGTAGAGAGAAACAGCGGCCTCTGGCCAACAGCTACAGGGGAATCCTGCCAGTAGCCACATGTGTGAACTTGGAAGCTGATCCTCCAGCTGCAGTCAAGCCCTGAGACGACTGCAGCCTCAGCAATAATTTGGCTGCAACCTTGTTAGAAAACTTGAGCCAAAACTACGCAGCCAAACTGCTCCCAGATTCCTGACCTACAGAAACTGTGTGAGATCATGAATGGGTTTTTTTAAGCCACTAAATTTTGAGGTAATTGATATACAACAATAGGTAAATAATACAGTGACAGGCACAATATCTATTTACTAAGTGAATAAATAGGGTTGCTATCAGAGTTAAATGAGTTTATATTGTACATAATAAACTACCTACAGCAGTGCCTGACATGCAAAGATTTTACAAATTTAAGTACATTCCTCAGACTTCGCTTCTAATTGAGCAATTCTCTGTTTAATTTAGAATTCATCGATTTTTAAAAATTACAATGACTGTCATTTATTACTTAGATTTTTAATCAGTTCTTTTCCCGAACTGATTGGTGTTTTAGCCTCTTTATGGTCCATAATTTCTTGTTCTATTTAAAAATATGCTTTCATTTATGTCTTTGAACTCCAATCCCCTGCCCTCACTCTTTTTATTCTTCCCTGTCTAGGGTCTTGCAGACTGCCCCCATCCAGAACCAGGACTTCCCCTGCTCTGCAATGCGATAGGGGGATGCAGAACCAGAAGGAGGGGTGCCTCAGTTCTGACCTTGAGGCGCAGCCAATGCCAGGTCACTATGTACTTTTTGGTATGTCTGTCCTGGCCCAAATTCCCTGCTCTCGCTAACATTTACATCCAACCCTTGGGGTGGCTTGGACAGCCATCTAACACAGTTACCTGGCTCTAACTGACTACCCCCAGGCTGGGACAGCAAGTTTCTCTCTTCAAATAAGTTTGTGATTTTTGAAACAAAGGCCAACCTTATTTAAATCACTGTGTAAAGAAATATAGCTTGGGATGAATTCCCTATTGAATGGGTTCTTCTAATGAAAAATAAGAGTAAGATAAAGTAAGAGTAAGATCTACCTGGAGTGTTTCTTAGAGGAGCTTTATGTACTGCTTATTGTCTACCTTAAAGGCTGTAACTTCAAGGCACCAACAACTCATTGTTAAGATTCAAATAATCACATATTTAGAAAACATCTTGTGTAAGAGTAGATGCACTCTGGAGGAATTTCAAGTCATAGAAGAGGAATTCATGGCACACTATACTTACTCAGGCAAATATTTTACAATAACTTAAACAGTCTGCACATTAAATTGGAAATTTAAAAAAATCATTTAATAAAGAGAACAATCATTTTTCTTCTCCCCCCCTTAAAAAAGACCTAACAGCACAAATGAGATTCATGTTGAATGATATCACACATCTTTGCTAAATTAAGAGATGTGAGATCAAATGCTGAGACTAAGATATTAGGGCGTGGAGGTATCAGCTAAGAAGAAAACAAGCATCCCCTTGGAAGAGATGCTGTGAGGTATGTAACAAGGAGTCAAATAGAAATGAACCAAAGGCTTGACAGGTAGCACTGAGGTGAGCCAGCACACGTTAGCACTTTCAGGACTTCCTATGGCAGAGCTCATGAGAAGCCAGAGACTGCGGGAGTACTCCCCAGGTGTAAACAACACATCTACAGATCAGTCTGAAATTTCTCTAAACCCAGTTAACCAGTTCCCTTCTAAAATATCTTTAGCATATTCTTTCTCTATGCTGTTAGTATTCAGAATTAAAGGACTGCTAGTGATGCTACAGCAAAGAGGACAAACTAATTCTTCATTTCCAGATATACAAGAAACTGATTTTGGAGGGACACAGACTCAACGGTTTGGAGCAGGAGATAGCAAACTACTGCCCATGGACCAAACCCAGCCTCTAAATGTTTTGTAAATAACATTTGATTGGAACACAGGCACACCCATTCATTTATTTATTGCCTATGGCTGTTTTCACACTACAACAGCAGGGTTGAGTAGTTGTGACAGAGACCATATGGCCTATAAAGCCTAAAATATTTGCTGTTTGGCCTTTCACAGAAAAAGTTAGCCAACCCCTGCTTAGAGAACAATTCTACTGTAATGAGTACTTCCTGCACTTTTCTACATATCGAGAACCCACAAATGGATGGATTAAAGCCCCAGTAAGTGTATTATGAAAAGGCATTCAGAAATAAAAAGGGAAAAAATTTATGAACCTCTTTTTTAAGACTTCAGATATCTTTTAGGTACCCAAGTCCACAGATTGTGCTGTGGCTAATTCTCTAAAATTCATTCAACAGAAGCATAAGACTAACTCTATAAAATTAAAATATAATTTAAAGAGTTAGTAGCTTTTATAATGCAAGGCA
Organism: Rhinolophus hipposideros; assembly: GCF_964194185.1. NCBI lineage: Eukaryota > Metazoa > Chordata > Mammalia > Chiroptera > Rhinolophidae > Rhinolophus > Rhinolophus hipposideros. The sequence goes on along the minus strand of NC_138049.1, from coordinate 55,002,301 downwards.
ACAGATTCATTTTCACATGAGTTTGTAATTTTGAAACAAAGGCCCAATTTTGAAAATAAGGCCCACCTTATTTAAGTCACCGTGGAAAGAAATTCACTAAGGAATGACTGGTCATGTTAAATTCTTCTACAGAATTATCAAAGCATACCCTAGGTGAATGCTGGCACCTGATAGTAGAATATATGTTCATAAAGAAAGACTCCTTTGGCATTCCACCTAAATCAACCTACTAACCCAATTCAGCAGCTTCAAAATCTAATGGATAACAATGAATTATAGAGAATTATTATTAATGCCTCTACTTGTTTCAAGGCAATTTATTAAGAGGTAAAACAAGGCAGAAATTCAAATTTTCATTGACAGCCTTTTAAGAGATGCTACCTGTAAACTGCATAACCTCCCATCCTCCAGACTTCGAAGTGCTAAGCAAAAATAGTTAATAACATGGTAACTGATGTTTATTATACTCACATTTAACTTTTACATATTCCAGATTTGTGACTTAGTAGAGTTATATTTATGCATACCATGTGTATTTTATAATGTAGTGAGATCATGTAAAATCAATGTATGCAGTACTATGTTAACTATTTTACAATATAGGCTTATAGCTATGGCTAGTTCACAATGTTTTTTGCTCAGTTAAAAATTGTTGCTTATCTTAAATAAAGAATGAAACTCTTAACTATAACACTCTTAATATAGGAGGGTAGAATTCCAAATCAGTATTCTGTATTCTAATACCGTGTTTCCCAGAAAACAAGACCTAGCTGGACCATTAGTTCTAATGTGTCTTTTGGAGCAAAAATTAACATAAGACCCGGTCTTATTTTACTACAATATAAGACTAGGTCTTATCTAACATAATGTAAGACCGGCTCATATTAATTTTTGCTCCAAAGGACACATTAGAGCTGATGGTCTGGCTAGGTCTTCTTTTTGGGGAAACACAATATGATTCCTAGAAAGTGTATTAAAGAAATATACAACAAGTTTTATATATTACAGACATACACAAGCTAAAATATAGACTAGTGACATCACCTGATCACAAACAAATGTGCTTTCAACTGATCATGATACATTTCAAACACATCAGAGCAATATTTATAAGTAATGAGATTTTATAAAAGTATATTCATTAAATGAAAATTCATAAATTTGTGTAAGAAATACCACCAAGGAATCCCAATAACATAATCACTCAGTTGTTGGAATTTAAAATACACATATATGTGTGAATCTCTTTCTCTAATTTTTTTGCCTCTGTGATCCAATCTCAATAAATTTGAGAAGGAAAATACAGAATAAAAGTTCAAGTATTTTCAGAAATATTTAAAGTACTTGAAACTAACTATAGGTAGAAATAAACATCATTTAAGAATAATTCAATTCAATAACATTATATAGATTTGCTTTGAACCATCTACTACAAATTATCTTTTATACAGTTTAGATATACAATATGGTGTAGTTGTGTACTTATACATGATTACAACTTGAAAATAATACGGTCTTTTACAGGTTAAACTTTAAGATCAACATTGTGGTAGAAAAGTTAGACTTCTGACTGATCTCTAAAAAGAAAAAGGTTAAAGACGATAAATGGCATAAATTAATAAAGCTCTTACATATAACTTTGAGAAAAAAAGGGACAGTTCTTTAAACTTAACTGTAGATGGTTAAAGCTACACTAGATCACACACTCAGCAATTTGGCTCTATAGTACAAGTTTTAGTTAAGGTTCAAATCATTTGCTAAATTCTAAAAATGCATGTGTGTGACAGAATAAAATCTAAGATTAAATCACACACATCTGCCTTGCTCTGTACTCTCATTTCAGAACCTGTTTTTACCATTGTAGTGGATCTCTCCCATAATAATACAGTGGAATACATCTTTGGTCACAGATAACTAAACTGAATTTCCCTATCTACCCGGAAGGAATGATGGCAGATATGCAGTCAGAAAGTCATGGCAATTTGCACGCCCACTGGACTTGACAATAACCTTATCGAATATATAAAGAAAGAATATTTCGATCAAAGAGTAAGGGTTGGACTGTCAAGGAAGCACGTTAAGAGGTGCCTGAGGCATATGTTTGTTGACTGTCCATCTAAATGATGCCCACCTGAGAGAAGGCACTGGTCCAAAGACTTTATCTATCTTCCTCCAAAAGTACTTCTTTCTTCCTATTAAGATGAAGGTGTCAACCTATTAAGCATTTAAGTCACGTAATTCTCAGCGTTCTCTTTCTAAACTCACCAAGTAAGTCTTATAAGTACAATTTGGTTTTCCTTCTGACATACCAGTAGTGAAAGAATGTAGTAATCAGCTACCTCTAATGAATGGTGTCCTCTCCTGGTAGATTTATCATACCTGGTTTACGGGTCACTGTCATGAATGCAGACGCTAATGAGTCCACCCCCAACAAATGAGCCTCCCAATTCACTACACTGACAAGTGAGGCTTTTTGACCCCGACAGAACCACAGCTCACTTGCTCAGGTCACACAAACCCAGCCTCACCAAAAGTCTCATATTCTCATTAGAACTTCTACAAGGATAGAGAGAACTATAGATATATTCTTGCTTGGAGACATATGTCAAAGACTTAAAAAGTTTGTTAGTTTTAGTATATGATAGCTAATAAGTTAAATATGAGTTATTAAAACCTTAACTCTTGATTCTGTTTAAGAATCAAGAAACATCCTAATGTATACATTATCTAGCTAAATATATCTGTTAGAAACAGACTGCATTTTCGGTGACAATGAGCTAACAACAGCCCGTATTAGTCAATTTAGGTGACCAAAGTAGGTTCTTCCTATTTCAGTTTCACCTCTTCTTCTTGATGAGTTATCAACACTGACTCTGTTAAGTGAAAGGCCACCCCTTTCATTTGCCATCCAGTCTGCTCTTATAGTCTGAGTTTGTTAGCTACATAGACTCTATTAAGAGAAAGGCCATCCCTGCTTCTACTAACCAATATATAATGACGTGTCCTTTAAATCAAATAAGAATGCAGTTAAGAAGGCCACCATTGTGTATGTATCAGAAAGCAAATTCATGGCACTAACTCAAATCATACTCTTCTCAAAAGACAGTTTATGTATCTTTTGTAGGAAAGCCCAGGTGCTTTTCATCAACAGACAGGGTGGTAGGAATTTTTACTTACATATCCACTCTGCCAAATAAACTGGCACAGAAAAAAAAGAAAATAGGAAGAGAGTATTGATATCCAACAGAAGTAAAGATCAACTAGTTTCGTTGTCTCCTGCTTCATGAAGATGAAGACAGCGGGGGTTCTTGAAACGGTGGTCCCAGCCTAGTAAACAGTTGCTGAACCATACTTAGGGATTACGGTCATATACTAGTCTCCCTCAATACCTATAATCAGTTTTTTTCACTTCTTCAGATTCTTTCAATTTATGCTCTATCATTCTTGAAGTGAGGCAATCAAAATTGAATGCAGGTGTTCCATTTATAACTCCAACTTAAGAAAAACAACATTCTTGGCTTTCTTGTCTGCTGCTAGGCAACAGAATGACATTCTTATTGGGCTACCTGTCATGCCCCACTCCAGATATATATATATATATATATATATATATATATATATATATATATATATATGCACATTTTTTTCCCAAAGAAAAGGTAAACAAGACCAAACTTCTACTACTAACTCAGATTGTTTTAGTAAATGCACAGGACTTCCCTTAAAGACACTTTTTGTGCAATGTTAAAAAGTTACTCTTATGCCACTATTTACAAGTTGTATTGGTTTGCTAGGGGTGCCATACAAAGTACTACAGGCTCGGTAGCTTAAACAATAGAAGTTATTTTTTTCACAATACTGGAGGCTAGAAGTCTGAGATAAAGGTATGTCCAGGGTTAGTTTATCCTAAGGCCTTGCTTCTTGGCTTGATACTGGAGTCTTCAAATGCTCTTCCCTCTGTGTATGTCTGTGTCCTAATCTCTTCTTATAAGGACAGCAGTCACATTAGATTAGGGCCCACTCTAGTGACCCCATTTCACCTTAATTTCTTCTTTAAAGAAACTATCACCAAATAACAATCAAATTATGAGGCACTGGGGTTTAAAACTTCAACATATGAAATTTAAGGAGACACAATTCAGTCCATAATGCTAGCATTTAAGAGTACATTGTAGATATATGCCCCTTTGGGGGTAAAGGAGAATTATATCTTCTACTTATTTTCAAATGGTTCAGGAAAAAAATTATGCATACAGTAGGAGAATTGACTTTTTATGCATTTTTTTTGCATAGAACATTTTTAATGAAATTATTTCAAAGTAAAAGGTTTTTTTCTTTTTAGGATTTAAAAGTCTATTTCATGAGTTAAATTTTTACAGCTTTCCTCTCATGAAAACGCATCGACATACAGGCTAAATTATACTTGCAATCAATGCTCATCATACATATTAAGAATCTGTGAACAGAGAAGAACCAAAGGTATTGAAACAAAAGTCCTTCCAATCATGAAATATCTAACTCTACTATACTTACTTCTTTGTCACAGATACTAGAAGAATCAAAGTGCAACGAAAGTTTCTTTCCTGTCCTAAGTTCCCATCTTTACCTAAAGTGTTGTCTGTGTAACCCTAAAAGATCCACTAAATTCAGTAAAAAGGAAATTACTCTATTTACCAACCAGTTATTTTGGGATCCCAGAGTAAATAGTGCCTAAATTTCAGCTTGAAGGTCCTATCTTCTAAAAAGATCTCCCAACACAGACCATTCTCCAACCAAGCACAGCCATGACATTGTTAGCATGCACTGGGCCTCTTCTATAGCAGGCCACTCTGTCTCTCTTTAATGTAGTAGTATCTTGTTCTTTATCAAGCATATATTTACTGCTCTGTTTCTACTGAAATTCTGCAAATGTATACCACTAACTCTGCAAATAGCTTATTTAGTGATTTTTTGGTTTTGTTTTGGTTGATGTTATAAAAAGACACTTGTCATTACTCTGATAAAGTGATTTTTTGTTTCAATCCTAAACACATCTAAAGAAAAGAAAAAAGAAAGAAAAACATCTCATGAAGTAAATTAACAAAACAAATTGAACTATATTTCACTATTTTTTAGGGCTAAAGATTCTGAACAAATATTTTCTTACAAGTTTTTCAAGTTGCAAATCCACCCATCCATCTGCTTAGCAGATGTGATTATTCTGTAGAAATACAACTTTAGTCTATGCTTGCTAACTTATCTAATAATGAAAAAATGAATTAATAAGAGAGAGAGACTGCTCATTCATTCACTACCAGCTTACTGAATATCTGCTATGTATATTTACTATATTGAAGACCAGATACTGTTCTATGTAACAGTTGTAAAGAAATAAATAGTCAAACATGGTCCCTCCCATTATGGCGTTTACAATTTAGGAATGAACATTCCTTTTACTAGAAACAAGTCCTAAGGGTGACAGAGATAATTCAGCTAAATCTCTCATAGCACACAACAGAAAAGAAATACACTAGGATGATCTATAAGAATATTTTGCAAAGGTGGAAATAATTGTGTAGGACTATACTAAGTAAATCTATACTATTATTTTCAAAAGTCCATCTAATTTATAAAGTGTGGTTTTGTTTTGTTTTCCACATGTATGACCTAATTTGGTCTTTTTAATAGCCTATATGATAGTGTAAGTTTTCTTTTTATAATAAATAAACTTTTAGCTTGGTATAAGTAATTTACCCAAGCACACAAATATTTCAAGTGGGAAAGCCAAGGTAAGGACTGAGTTTTATGACTTGGGTCTATGATACAGAGTAAATAACAAATATCCTCCCAGTTTTTAAATTATCAAATAGATTAGAAAAAAAAGCTATGTCTAGAAAAAGGTATCTACACTGATCTACCAACAAAAAAAAGCTATACGCCCCGATGGTTTTATGAGTAAATTCTATTTAACAGACAATTCCCATTTGTTCAAGTTATTCCAGATCAAAGAAAAAGATGGGAGTTTCCTCAATCCTTTTGCTATGCTGTCGTAATCCTAGACCCATACCTAATAAAATACTACGAAATAGAGAACCACAACTCAACCTCACTTAGGAAAGCAGACGTAAAAAGTATTTATCCTTAAAGAATATTTACTATGAACCAGGCACTGTTGTAGTCACTTTATGTATATTAAATCATTTAATCTTCACAACAACTCTTTTAGATGCATACTATTACTATCTCCACATTATAGAAGGGAAAGCTGAAGGACAAGGTATCAAAAAACTTCTGCAATGAAACACAATTAGTAAGTGATAAAACCAGATCTCAAACCCAAGCAATTTGGCTCCAAAATATCAGGAAATTAGCCTAGCTAAGTATTACGTTAAAAACATAATAGGGATTACTCTAGGAATGCAAGGACTCTTTAAAGTAAGGCATTATATTAATAAATAAAAGAAGAAAAAAGACGAGTGTGTTAACGAAGGCTTAAAAAACTTAAAATATACATTTTTGATAAAATATTCTCAAACAAGAATGACAAAGACTACTTATCAAAAGCAACATCAAACAACATAGAAAATTAATAAGCTGCATGAGGAATTGTCTGTTTAGTTCATTAGTTAAGTTCCAGTGCCTAAGTAGTGTCTGGCACATAATATGTACTAAAACATTTTTTGTAGAAATATAAAAAACATAAAACATTGAAGACAGTTCCACTGTTTTAGAAATAACACTGGTATACCTGTTGTGATGCTATTATTCCTTATTATTTATGAAGTTCTACCTATTGTAGCAATGCTTTATTGGAAAAGAAAGGAAAAGTATATTTACTTCCAGATTACATAACTGTATCATTAGAAAATTCAAAGGACATAAGTAAAAATTTAATAGAATATTTTAAGCATTCAGTACAGTGAGCAGCTACAGGATAAATATACAAAAACCAAATTTTTGTTTATATTAACAATAATCAATTAAAATTAAACAGAAGAGAAAATAATATCTGAGACTATAAAATGCCAGAGATAAATTTAACCAGGAAGACATAAAAGCTAAGTGAAGAAAACTATAACATGCTCTTGGATATAAAATAAAACCTATATGAACAGATGAAAAGCTTACTAAAGAATAAAATGAAATAAAATGAACGCACTCCTAATAAAATCCTTGCTGGGAGACACATCTTGAATAATACAAGGATTTACAACAACAACAACAACAACAAAAAAAAAAAAATCAAAAGAATAGAGATGAGCTCCCCCCCCCCCCCCCCCCGCACACCACCACCAACCGGCAAAACATACAGCAAAACTGCCATGATGATATTACTAGTACTACTGTTATTAGCTAATATTGAGATTTTTCTGTGCTCTAGTTACCCTCTAAGAACTTTACATGTTACTTACTTCTCACAATGACCATATGAGATCTGTTATTTTTATTATCTCCATTTCAGAAATGAGGAAACTGAAATACTACGAGGCTGGATACCTTAACCAAGGTAACATTCGAGAGAGGCAAAGGTCCACTGTAGTGGGAAAGCAACTGGTGTATTATTTTGGAAAAGTCATTTGGCTATCTTATTCATTCATTGATTAAATATTTGTCAAATGGGCAATCTTTACCAAGTCTATTCTAGATGCTAGAAACATGGCAATGAAAAAAACAGGCAAGGATCCTACCTTCATGAAACTTATCTTCTGGGGTAAGGAGACAGATAATAGCAAGAAAACAAGTAATTTCAGAGTGATAAAGATGCTAAAAAAGGAAGTAAAACAGCGGACATGAAAGAAACACACTAGAAGGGGGACTACCTTTTATCAATGTTCAAGAAGCCATCTCTGAAAAGAAATTTAAATTGAACACCAAGTTGACAAGACGGCAGCCATGTAATAAGCCAGAAGGATATTCCAGACAGGCAGACGAGAAAGAGCCATGAGCTGGGACCAGAACAGAATGTTCAAGGAATAGAAAGAAGGCCAATATAACTGGAGTAGAGGGAACAGCACAGGAAAAGTCATCATTACATTTCCAAGTAATGATCTGGAAAGATGCCCTAGAGATATTACGTGAAAAAAGCCAGTAGATCAATACATATATTACATGATTCCATTTTTCTTCAATGAAGACTCGTAAGTTACTGTATCTGGAATTCTAACTCTGAAGTCTGATCCTGAATAAATTCCACTTTGCTTCCTCCTGCTCCAAGCAAAAGTCCTATCCTGAATCCTATCCTGTTACTCCTTTCTTTAATTTGTTCCCTGTCAGCATTTCAGCTCACCTCAGTCCATTTTTTTCTTTATCTAGAAACAGTATTACAAAAATTTTTAGAGTGCAGAGAAGAACATTTGCTTATAATTGTAAAAAAAACCAAAACACCCACAATAGATTCTAAATAATTTTGAAATGACTGAAAAAGCACTAAAGATTGTGCAATAGTCAGGTAGCATAAACTATTTAAAAATCAGGAGGTTATGTATGGCCTTTTCTAGCCTGACCTCCCGCAGCTCAAACATGCCAAATAAATTCTAACAGACCAATTTTGGTCTCCTGCAACTCGTTCCTTCGGCAATGCCTAAGAATTTGGTTGTCCAGACCGGGAGCCGCCTTCATCTACCCTTCGGCAGATGACTTAGGTAAGTCTTCCCTCTTTGACCCTCTGACTCAGTCAGATTTGCCCTCCGTAGGACCTGAAGGAACTGACAGCGGGACTCCCTGCCGTTCTCGCTTGTCCTCCGGGTGATTAAGAGGGTCCAGACTTCACCTTCTTTTGCCCCCCTATTCATTACTATGGGCTCCGGCTACTCCTCTTACCAGGGACTCCCCTTTGGAGATCCTTTTGGACCGCAGTAAGAGACGACTTTACCCCGTTTTAGAGGCTAAACGCCTTATTTCCTTTTCAACTGCAGCCTGGCCACAATATTAGCTTGATAATGGCGAACGCTGGCCGCCTACTGGCACTCTTGACCTTGACAGTCTCCGAGACTTACACAACCGTCTCCGTCGGCAGGGTAAAGGGAGCGAGGTCCCCTGCCTCCTGGTTTTCTTTGAGCTGCGATGCGACTTGCCCCATTTCCCACCTAAGGGCGAATCACGCCTCCTAGGTTTAGCTTCACCCTCTTCTTCTCCCTCTGCTCCGACCCCAATTTCCCTCTCCTCCCTGACCCCCGCTAGTTCAAATCCCCCCACCATATCAACACGCTGCCGCCGCGTCACCACCGATACTTCCTCCACCACTGCCCCGCCTGCTCCCGACCTTCCTTCCGCTTCTCATACCCGATCCTGCACCCCCAGCCACCCAGCTGCCTCTCTGGGAAGTGGCAGGCGCTGAAGGCCCTGTTAGGGTCCATGTCCCTTTCCCGATGACGGACCTGAGTCAGGTTGAATCGACTCCTTTTCTTCTGGTCCCTCCCGCTTTACTACAGAGTTCGAATACCTCACCCTTAGCTATGACCTTACTTGGCAGTGCATCTATATTATTCTCTCCACGTGTACTAACTCTGATGAAAGGGATCAAATCAGTCGAAAAGCTAGGGAAATAGCAGACTACATGCAGCACCAAAATAATAGCACCTATCCCCCTGAGGAGACAGCCGTTCCTACCCAGGATCCTAACCGGAATGATCAGACTCACCCCCAGCCCAATCCCCACTGCCTAAAGAGACCACATGGTTAATTGTCTCCTTCAGGGCATGAAGGCAGCCATTCAGAAAGCTGTCAATTATGAAAAAGTTAGGGAAATCTACTAGGACCGCCATGAGAACCCAGCTGTTTTTCTCTCCTGCCTTTCAGAGGCCCTACAAACCTAAACTAACATTAATTCCTACTATCAGGACCGCAGAGCTGTCTTAGCCACGCATTTCATCTCCCAGTCGGCTCCGGATATTCGCAGGAAGCTTCAGAAACTAGAGAAGGGTCCTCACACACCCCCAAACAGATCTTTTACAACTGGCCTTTAAGGTCTTCAATAATAAAAAACAAAAACAAAAACAAAAAACAAAACCAAAAACCAGAAATCACATTATTATGAGCAATTATAAGGAACTAAATATTCAGTTGGCTATTACACTAGCAAAGATGTACATGATGAGTTAGTCTTACCTCTACTTTTGTTCGATAGAGAACAAGTCGTTTAAGGCCACATAACTTGGCAATGTGGTTGAAAGCTTGAGGTGGTAGTTTATCACAGGATGAGAGATTTAAACCCTGCAGATTTGGACACATCTCTGAAATAATCTCCAAGCAAGTTTCATTAAGGAAGTGGCTGCAAGATAATTCAAGGCGCACTAATTCGGATCCACAGACCTTCAGAAACCTGTAAAAATAATGTTCCATGTGAATTTTGTAAAACTAAAAAATATTTTTGCAAGTACTTTGGAATTATATTAACTCTAAGCAAACACCTTCAGAAGAATGGATTTCCATTACGGAAATTGTAAACCTTATTTCACTTAAATCCTCACTTCCTGCATATTGAAATAGGTATGGTTAGGCTAAAATAAATCAACCTGAGAAGATAAAATGGATTCATATCATATAAAAACTCAGCTAATGCTAAGTGGAAAATTAAGAAAGTGGAAGGTGTATACAGGTAATTCACATCTAAGTTAATAGAGCTAAAAACCAAAACATAAAAAAAACTAAATTCTTGGAATATTTCCCCCTAAACAGTACCCATCCACTACTGATAGATATTCTATTTATATCTATCAGAATAAATAGATAATTTATTCTGAACGTAGCACATAGAGTGACAACTTTAAATGACCTCAAAACAAATCAGATTTAGCCTACTCTCAACGCAGAAAATTTCTGGGTTGGTTTAACTGTACTGTTCTTATATATTCCTTGTAACTGTTACTATTTAGCAGTTAGACTGATGTTAAAATTATTACAGGATGTTCAATTGCAGCTTTACATAAAATATACAGAAATAATTCAATACGGAAGACACAAAATTCCTTAATAGAGTAGTAATAACAATATTTATCTTAATTACATTACAAATGAGGGCGAAACTGTCCTGTCCATAATCATCATCTGAAAATGGTCTAAAAGTAAATATGAGTCGAAGAGTATTTGAATCCAGGAAACTATCACCTAAGCAAACTGACCCCTTAAACAAATGAGCCAATCATCCTTGACGTTTTCTTGCCTATCTCAGTATCACATCAGTAATATACTGTTATTTTATTTATGTCACGTTTCCTAAATGATTTAATTAGCTTACAAATACACATACAAAATTAAATTGACTAAATCAATCACTTAATTAAAAAAAGGAAGTAACACTAGACTTCTAAGTCAGAAGATAGATTTTTTACCCCCTGTTCCACTACTTTCTAGACTGTGACCTTGGGAAAGGTGTTTACCCAAGACTCAGCATTTCCTCAGTCGTCAAAGGCAGACTAGAATTATGTAACAGCACTCACCCCACTGCCTCCTGGTTTTGGACATCAAACAATATGAGAAAACAGTTTGTAAAGGTCAAAGCACCTCACAAATATTAAAATAAAGTTAAACCATAGCCAATTCACATTCAAACAACAATAAAAAATTCAACTGCTATAAATTTAAAATATTGCAAATTACTCTGTAGCCCACACATCTTATTTATACCTGAATAACTATTTAATTTTAATCCGTTGCAATGTGTTCTGCTCTCCCTAAATTCACCCTTTCCTTTTAAATAGCAAATATAATGGCTTTTCTCTTCAGTCCTGTATTACTTACTGTAATATAAGGCATTTCACACAACTGCCCACCCCTTCCTTAAAATTCTCTAATACTCCTCAATCTACTGTCTCCTGGATTTCCTTCCACCTTCCGACTAGTTACCTTTGCTAGTTGTATTAGCTAAACTGCAGTTTGCATCAAACACATTCATTCATTCATTCATTCATTCATTCAAAAAACATTTATTGAGATCGTACAATGACCCAGGCATTACTCTAGGCACTGGAGAGTTAGCAGTGGACAAAACAAAGTCTCTACTCTCATGTAGCTTACTTACTTTTTGGTAAGAGAGACAGACTATAAACAAATAAATGAGTAAAATAAATAGTATATTAGAGAGTGAAAAATGCCAAGGAGGAAATGAAACCAAGGAAGGGCAATACGAAATATCAAGGGTAACTGATATTTCAGGTAAGGGGCAGTTCATAGAGTGTGTGTCCTATTAAGACTGCTTTTCTTTTGAGGGAGATGGGATTCCCCATCATCAGAGCGTTTTGAGCAGAGGAGTGATACAACCTGCTTGCCTTTTAATATGATGACTGGTTTCTGTGAGGAGGACAGACTGAAGGAAACAGAGGTAAAACAAGGGGACCATCAGGACAGCGCTGCAGTAAACAGGGAAGAGAGGATGGCGCGCGGGATCTAGGTGGCAGCACCGATTGTGGAGCTCAGCACTCAGGGTCCGGACCTATCTCAAAGGCAGGCAATGTGTGTGCATACACGTCAGGACACGCCTCCTCCACACGAAGCTGAACGCACGCTCCTCTACTTCTCAACCACTATTTATTTTTCTCTTACCCAGTTTCCTTACTAATTTGTTTCTATAGAGTTTTATAAGCAGCCTCAAATCCTTTGGCAATTGGAACAGATTCTTGATGTACCCAGTACTTAGCAAAATGTCAGGTAGGTTAAAAAAAATTTTTTTGATGATTTTTTTTAAATGAATCTTCTAATTATGAAAATTCACTTGAAGAATTTAAGTTACTTCTATTCTGGAACAAAGTTCTATGGATTCAGGGCATTTTTCCCTTTATGGAACTAACTATTCCTGAGACATATGACAAAATTAACATTTTTACATTACTTTGAGTACAATAGTAGCTATACATACTTCTTCATTATTTATAAGCTAGCAATCTAGAAATGGATATAAAACTTTAAAGAACTAAAGAGTATACTATTTTGATTTGATACTTCTAAAATTATTTTCATATCATAGAAATTAAATGAGTATATTAACTCTTAAAATTAAAATGTTTAGGCCTCTTATCTCTTTAAAGTCTTCATTATTTGGCAAAGTCCTTTGTTCTACAATTCTTTTCATATTGGAGTTGGGATACTTACACAGCCCTTTTCTTCTTACTCTCATTCTTGACCTTTTCCCCCTAAAGAATTTATCCAGTGATATCAAGCCAATCACCAGAAAGCCAATTGTTAACAGACTAGAAAAATCCCCAAATTGATTTAATGAATGATAGAATTTGAAAGCACAATAAAAGTAATGATCATGCCTATATTACATTTCTGACTCTCTATTTCTATATTGCATATTTTTATTTTGAGCAGATTATTTGGTCGATATCCCCATATTCCCTCTTCTTAAAGGTATAAGACCTATACTACCTAATTTTTCATAAAATCTCCATTCCAAGAAAGCAGAAGTAGCAGCAAACTCAGTCTATTAGCTGAAAACAACTTGTTTCTTTCCTTAATGCTCCTCATGTAAGTTTTATTTTAACGCATAATTACATATATGTTTTTGTCTTGATCATCTATTTTTTTCATCTCAATTGTGATATCAGTCACCTGAAAGCAGAACTGTAGCTTCTTTGTTTCCCTACAGCCTATTCATTCGATGCTACAGATTCTCACAAAATACTGCTTAGTATTGAGGGTATTATGAGAAGACCTAAGTTCAGATAAACAATCCCAAACTAGGTCTCCTGCTATGAGAAAAGGAGTCTCTGGAGAGAGAAATAAATTGCTTATCCTTATGAGGTGAATTAATTTGTCCAGACTCATGTAAGTACATAAGAAGTAATTTACTAAGTGGCAACTTGCACCCTAAAATAATTAAGATCACATGAATAAATGATTTAATCGGAATTTACTCATCACAGAATAAAAGGCACTAATCCTCAGAAGCCGCCTGATGTATAAAGGTAAGGGGAGAATTACACTTAAATATCCATTGCTTCTGATTCCTAATCTTTGTTTTGTTAGCTGACCCTCACTGAGTTTTATAAAACAGCATATTTAAGATAATTTTTAATTCCAAATAACTTGGAACATTATTTGTTATATCTAATTCAAAATAATGCCAAACGTCCTGCTTAACTCTGTATGGTACTATCCAGCAATACTAGAAGAAAGGGTAAAGAAAGGGTAAAGAAATTGTCTCTAATGTCTAAGTACTGACGATCTAAAAGAAACAACCGTACAAAATACAGGCAAGCAATTGAATAAACTAATATGTGAATAGGCAATAAGCTCTTTATCCCATAAAACTGTAGCTCTGTGTCTAAACATCTAGTTGTGAAGTTCTTGAATCTAGAGTTTCCAAGAATGTTTTCTGAAGAAAACAAGTAAGAGGGTTTAGGGGTAAAAATCTCTACGTAACTGAGGTGGTGGTCACGGTGTTTAGTTTGGGGCAACTATCAGAAGAAAAAATGGTAGAGAAAAAACAAACCTAAAGGTTTTTGAACATCAGACTAAGACTCAAAGCACAAACAGAAAGGGAGGTAAAGGAATATCTGAGACTTTAGGGAACTGTATTATACAAGAAAAGTAGAATTATAGTAGATGTGATTTTTAATAAGTGATGTTATACATGAACAGTAAAGTTCCAACACAAATCTGTAAATAGAATAGGATTTTAATAACTCATTAAAACTCTTAAATTCTCATTATTCCAATCTAACCTATTTCCCTGCTATTTTGAATAACATAAATTCCTAAAAATTTCTTTAAAATCCATACAGTTATACAGTTCTAACTCATGAGGATAAGGTTTTTTAGGCAACAAAAATAAACTATATCAAACTTTTCCCAAATACTTGCTCAAACAGCAGTTCATCACCATTGGTCTCTAAAAATGTACTTTTTTTTCTTTAAAGTATTATAAATAAGTCTTCTTTGCGGTAATGAGCACAAATAGACCATATTTATTCATAGATTATTCATTAATAATCATGGCATGAATATTTATTGTTTATTCTGGGAATGCTGCCTACAAGCCATAATGATTATCAATTCAGCAGTCAGGTCAGGGGCCAACAGTAATCAGGAGGTGAAATTCCAGTATTTCCCATCCCAAAAAGGTTCTCTCCCTGTAATTTAAACTTCCTCTTTTTCTAATGGAAACAATGACTATGCTTAAAGGAATGCTATCAAGATTTATGGTTTTCCTGGCTGAAAACTAGAATAAAATATGGAAAACTTAAATTTATGTATGTACTTTTGTGATTATTCAAACAGCCCCACGGCAACTAACATGGCTGAATTGAAAATGAAAGAGAAACTGCTAGTGAGAAAGTAGATTAGCGCTTCAACCTTGCAAAAGAATATCTTTATTCCTGATGAGTCTAAAATTTGAAAAATAGTAGCATTGCTAAGTTTTCTTCTCAGAGCTTATGTTTCTGCTCATGCACCAGAATGAACTATATAAAAAAAGTTTTTAAAAAGTGACTTAATAGTACCTTTACATTTTACTCATTTTATCATTATGATAGACCACATTTCACCAAAGAAGCTGGACTTCAGCAATCACTACCAAAGTTCCCTTTAATGTCTATACTCACTAATTGCCCGTTATTTAATTTATAAAAATGTAGGAAGGATATGTTTATGCTTATCGTCTTTATTATAGCCTGAAGGCAGGAACTATATTATACATCTCTACTTGGTCAACAACACTTACAGTAATGCCTTTACACATAAAGGGCTGAAAACAAACAATAAATTCCTTATAATGGGAAACATTAAGGAAAGAGCTATGAGGATAATTAAAATACCAGAAAGGTCCTTATAATGTAAAATAATGCTTACTGACACCAATTGTTCCATCTGCTCTCAGTTTGTCTTGGTTTATAATCCACAGTGTATGCTCTAAATACCCCCAGTCATCATTAGCTTCAGTTCTTCTCAATCTTATTAGCAGAGAGGAAAATTTACGAATAAAGTGTATGTGTTTGAGCAAGGGGAAGTAGGAAGGACTAAACTGTGTTCCACTAAATAGCTGTCAAATGTCTGGCAATTTTTAAAATGTCAATTCTATAAAAATTCACTAAAATCACATTGCTAAAAAGAAATGCCTTATTTTTCTACTATAGATATCCCCTCTTATGCAAATTTACATAATGAAAAAGAATTCTGTATACATAGCATGTTATAAAAATCTTTAGATTCTCTGACCCACAAGACCATAATGTTTCACCTAAGAACCCTTCCTCTGGCTGTTTCTGGCAGAAAAGAAAGACACTCAGTGCATTCATGGTTTCAACATGTGCCATAAGCCATTACCTGCTTGTGCATATTTTTTACTTTGATGCATAAACTATCAATATCAGCATTTTTGAACACATTTTACTATTCCAAACATTATTTCATCCAAATCTAATGGTATCAAATATTTATTTCATTTTCTAGAATTGCACTTTGATTTTTATAAGGTAAGTCAAGGGGGAACAAGGCTCAATATACACATTTTTGATTCATAAACTACTGTTCAACAGTGTATCCACTGGGGATGTGTATAGGGAGAGCTGAAGTTCATTTTCAACTTCTGAAAACAGGATAGAAGATTATTCATTAATCAAAAATAACAGGTAATTTCCCCAAAGTTTCTACTCCTTCATTATTTAACCTAATGAAATAATGGGATTATACTTTTACATACAATGAGAATAACCATCATCAAGGTTAAGAGAAAAACACCTGTTTGTATCATAATAAAAATTACTATGGCATTACTAAATGAATATGCACTTGTGCAAGCTTTCAAATGTTTAACAGGTGACATTTAATAGTAAGGAAACTAAATGCTTAAATAGAAAGGAGCAGAAACACCTGGGCAGGTCTGCAAGTGTGGTCGCCTATTTAGCATGCAACTGCATTTTCAATATAATTAGTTTAAATGAGCTTCTAAATTTGGGTGATGTATTGCACATGTAATTAAGATTTAATTAAAAATGTTCTATAATAAATTGTTTTCCATTTCTGACAAATCACATTAGAGAGGTAGATTTTGATTTGGAAATAGTTTTTTAAAATGTGTTAATCATCTGTGCTGAAAATATGAGAAAGAAAAAAAAAGGAGCTCTGTTGAAAGTTACTAGGGATTTAAAAACTATGAGGTAAAAGGCACAGTTTTCCTTCATATTATTATGAAGTGTAGCTGAAGAGGATGGTGAAACTCATTCACTTTTATAAGCAGAAGCATTCTGAACATGATGATGCACAAAATGTATTTTTTTATTTCTTTAAAGTACATGGTATATATTTTCAAACTGTTACGGAAACTGCTACATAGTAAGTACAACCTGCTGGTGAAATAACCTCAGTAAGGTTTGGCACTAACCTGCTAAATCCTGCAACGGAGATGAAGCCCCTATTGCCAGTCCAAGACAAATTAAGCCACTGGACGAGAGTGCAGCGAGCCAGTAGAAACTCCAAGGAAGTGTCGTTTAGTTTTGCCCAGTATGGCTGTAGATTGAGGTGGATGTACTGGAGAGGGTCACAGCAATGCTGGTTCAGCAGCTTGCAAGTCTGTGCTAACCTACACAGGTCTGGTAGTGTAAGATGATTCAGAATCAGCTGAATGAGCTACGTTAAAGCAGAGAAACTAAGATCATCAAGACTGAAAAGAACAGTATCACTTTAGTAAGTACATAACACAGTCTAATGAAGAACAACGGTATCATATTTTACACCAATATTTTCACACACTAAAAAGAAAAAAATCAACATTCAATCCAATTATCCAGAGCAGAAGAAACCACCCAGACATAAGACTATATTACATTTCAAAATTGTTCAAAGGATACTCAGTCATGTTGACTACTTTTTTTCAAAAGAGCAAAGATGTATTTCGGTAATCTGCTGAATAACACAAATTTTCACAGACCCAACATTTACCAGACATCTACATATCAAATACTGTGATAAAAAGAAAAGGGGTGCCAACTTTCAGAGTTTTGAGAGTCCAGTGGGAACTGGTAAGAACAATGGCATGTCTTAATAGCTCCGACAGAGAGAAACAGACTACTACTAGAGCCAAACACAAGACACAGGCCTCCTACCCTCAGTGAAAGAGGTCTTGTACCAGGTTGGCTCAGCTTTAAAGGGTAAGAGGCCAACTAGGCGAAAGGACAGAGGGAAGGGTTGGGTTACAAAAAGCCTTACAGAGGAGCTGGGATTATTCTGAAAGCAACAACGAGGAGTCTTGAAGAGATTGAAACTACAGAGTGACACAGTCTGATTTGTATTTTTGAAATATTATTGCAGAGGGTACTCCTGGAGGTAGGGAGGCAGGAAAGGAAAGCAGTCAGGGAGGGGGCTGGTACAGAATTCCAGGAAAGAGAAAACGGGCCAGCTTCAGGCAGCTGGGAGTGATGATGGAGTGGCAGACAGGTACAAAAAAGCACTCAAGAGGAGGAATTAAAAGGATTTTTATTGCTAATTATAATAATTTCCTTGAACTAGCTTAAGATTTTTTTTTCTTAATGGTGAACAATTGGGGGTTTCTAAACTAATATACAAAGAACTACTGCTTGAATAGTATATTCTGAACCAAGAAACATAAAGAAAAAAAAGATCAAATATTTGCTAAACGGTAAAAATCCTTAGATGAGAGGTTGAGTTTTTTACTCAATGCAGTGAGTGTATTTACCTAGCTACACTTTTCTGTTTTGCAAATGTGCCCTTTAACGTAAATGTTCTTCAATTTACTTGACTAGGTAGGCCCAGTATTAATTTTAGGTTAGAATTTCACTGTTTTAGGCCAAAATATTACAAAATAAAGAGTGACAACAACATATTTAAAATAAGTTTAAAGAGTATAAAACATGAACATTTCTGACAGCGTTTATTATGATAAGACTTGGGTGTTGTTGCTATTTATTTTTAACATCTGAAGTGGGCTTTTAAAAAAATAACGTCAATGTGTGTGTGTGTGCGCGCGATAAAAATAGGAAAATACAAGGAAACTGAAAATTAGTCTAAAATCTCATCATCCAGTTAACATTGAACTGTTGATATGCAAAATGTTACACAAACAATGAAAGAAAATTCAGGTAAAACATTAGAAACCCAAATATTGAAGAAAGGTAGGAAAGAAGTTTCTATTTTTCTACCCTCAAATCTAACAATCCCTCTCCCTATTGGTAAGCACAGTTAACTGTTTCTGATCGCTTCCAGATAAATATGTATGAAATGCTTTTCTTGGATTTGCACTAAAATAATAGTAGTATGTATTAGTTACATACTTAACTAAGTATAAGTTAGTCACCTTGCTTCTCATTTAATGATATATCTTGTGGATATTTCTATAGCTGCATATACAAATCCACCCCATTCCATTTTATAGATGTGACATACTAATTCAATTACTTTCTCATTGATATATTTCCTGTTTTTTTTCCCCTATTGCAAATAACATTGCAATATCATTGTGCATATGTCTATCTTGGCAAAGCTTACAAATGTACCTTAGTTTGGTAAATTTCATGCATTTAAAAGTTTGACATAAACACACAATTGACCCTCAGAACGTATGCATCAATTTACTTTAGTGTATAAAAGTACCCACTATATCCTAGACAGCACTGGTATCAATACTTTAAATTTTGTCATTCTGAAAGGCAGAAAAAGGAAAAGACAAAAACAGTATGGCACTGTCATTTTTATTTGCAATTTTTTGTTTTTTAAACTACAGAAATGTATCCCTCTGTCAATCTTTCCTTCTTTCCTGTTGGTCTGTTTTTGGGACTCTCCTCTATTCCATTTATTTATTCATTATTTCTTCCATATCAATAGCCCTCTGGGTCAAATAAGTAAGTTCTGTTCTAAATTTTTTAAAATTTATGTGTTAGAATGCATCATATAGCTTGGTTGTAAATGAGAATTTATCTTCATTGTTGACCAACAGGTATCAATACTACAGCTTCATATTATGCTTTATTATATTTCCCCGAAAATAAGACCTACATCAGGGGTGTCCAAACTTTTTTCAACGTTTTTCACCAAGGGCCATATGCAGTAAAATACACAAACAGCCGGGCCACTCACATGAGGTGAAGTATGTATTGCCTCACCTGGTTTATTTAAGTAAACTAAATATATTTTTGGAATTTGCTGTGGGCCAATAAAATATGGATTGCGGGCTGCAGCTGGCCCGCGGGCCGCAGTTTGGACAACCCTGACCTAGACGAACCATCAGCTCTCATGCGTCTTTTGGAGCAAAAATTAATATAATAAGACCGGGTATAATATAATAAATATAATATAATACCGGTCTTATATGAGACCCGGTCTTATATTAATTTTTGCTCCGAAAGACGCATGAGAGCTGATGGTCCAGCTAGGTCTTATTTTCGGGGAAACACGGTATCTGGTGGGACTAGTACCCCCTCCATCATTCTTCTTTTCCAGAATTTTCCTGAGAATTTCATGGTTTTTTAGGTGAACTTTTCAAATTGAAAAACAAAAAATTCTGTTTGCATTTTAATTGGGACTCCATTGAGCACACCGATTACTTTTAGTAAAATTGACACTTTTACTTTATTGTGTCTTCGTACTAACAAGCATGTATGGTTTATCACTTAATGGTCTGTTATGTCTCTAGAGTTCCTAAAGTCTATTAACTTTTTAACCTGCCAACTTACTGTTTCTAATAATGTATGGTCTAGTCTCCCGAGTATTCTAATACATAATCATACTGTCTGCAAATGATGATTTTACAGCCTCCTTTCAAAAATTATGGCTTTTATTTCTTACATCTTCCAGCATCGGGTAGTATGTTTCAGAACAATGTTAAGTAACGTCTTGTTCCTGGCTTTAATTTGGATGTGAGCCACAAATATGAGGCACCTATGTAATTTAAAATTTTTAGTAACTACATTTTTTTAAAAGGTCAAAGACTACATACAGTTAATAATATTGTATACCTGACAGCTGCTGAGAGTAGATCTTAAGCATTTTCACCACACACAAAAAAGGAGTTGTGAGGTGATATATGTATTACCTTAATCTTGGTAATCATTCCACAATGTATATCAAACCATCACATTGTATACTTTAAACATGAGGTTAGTGCAAAAGTAATCGCGGTTTAAAAAGTTAAAAATAATCATAAAACCTGCAATTACTTTTGCACCAACCTAATATATTTGTCAATTATTCCTCAATGAAGTTTAAAAAATAAAGTCAAAATAAACAGGTGATATTAATTGTAATATTTTATTTAATGAAGTATATTAAAAATTATCATTGTAACATGTAATCAATATAAAAATTACTACTGAGGTATTTTCTTCTTCTTCTTGTATTAAGTCTTTAAAATCCTGTGTGCATTTTACACTTTTAGCACATCTCAAATTAGACTAGCCATGTTTCAAGTTCTAAATAGTACATATGGCTACTGGCTACCTGATTGGACAAGGCATTTCTAGTGTTCAATTAATTAAATACGATGCTAGCTTTTGCTTCATGATATTTGGTAGTAGGCAATTAGTAGATAGCTTAATAAAGTGTTTGCTTTTTAAAAGACATGGTTAAAACTTTGGATATCTGTCCAGCTGTCAGCTGTCAACCGATTTGATACATCTACTGACATGATCACAGGATTTTCTCCTTTTCACCCAGTACTATGTATGGTATCATTATATTCTAACCCCAAACACCCTTGAATTCCAGGAATACATCCTGAATGGTTTTGTTTATCATCTTTTAAAATACTTCTATATGCTATATTTTATTTGTTTGCAGAAGTAAAATTACAGTTAGCCCTCCATATCAAGATCCACATTGGCAGATCTGGCCAGCTGTGCATGAAAAATATACATTTTTAAATGTTACATTGTAGCTGACATGTACTACTAGTTAGGCCTGCAATGGTTGTAACTGTACTGAACATGAACAGACTTTTTTTTATTCCCTAAAACAATAAAATATAACAACTATTTACATAGCATTTACAATTGCATCAAGTATCAGAAGTAACCTAAAAATGACGGAAAATACACAGGAAGATGTGTGTAGGTTGTGCGTATATGCAAATACTACGCCATCTTATATAACGGCCTTCAGCATCTGAGGATTTGGTATGGGGTGGTGGGAGGGTCTGGAACCAATCCCCAGAGCATACTGAGGGATGACTGTAGTCTGTAGTTTTCTGATGTGCCATAGTGTTTGTTACACTGGCTTCGTAAAAAAGTTGACAACTTTCCTTTTTCTTTATGCTATGAAAGACTTGAAATAATAGAGAATTTCTCTATTTCTTAAATGTATGAAAGAACTTATGAGCTATCTGGGCTCTGAGCAATAGTAAGACCTTAACTATTTGTAAAATGAATTAAAAATGTGTTTTAACTACAATAATAAAAGTTATTTCAGTAGAATTTTAAGTAGTCAGTACAAAGAGGCATTAAAAGTTAAATGTATCCCTGCATCAGAGGATAAATAATTTACTTTTTCCAGATGATTTGTAATTTAAATAATTCCCAGAAATTTCTGGAATCATTCCAAACAGAAGTCACCAATATTAAAAGCTGTATATATTGTGTGAAAACATTCTATGATAATTAATATTACATTTTAAGCAAATAGCAGAACAGAAAAAGAATAATGAAAAGTTACTGAGGCTTTGACATTGACATGTGAAAAAATACTTTCGGATTTTGATTAAATAAAAGATAACAGGTGTCAGGCCTAAAAGACAACATCCATTAATCATTACTCACCTGGTATCTAGTGTCTGTCAAAACGTGCGTTTATATTTGGGTATGCTAGCATAAAGCACCAGTTGGTACCGCAGTGAATGCAGGACGTGATGTGTTGGGAAAAACCCTCAAAACAATTTATCTGCCCTCAAACCCCACTCTATTCATAATACATTTACTTTCAACTATAAAAACATTTAGCACGTGACATAATTGAATATTTTTCCCCTTGAAATAATTTGGGTTTCCTTTAAATAATATGGGTAATTAAATAACTTTTTTGGAAAAAAATAGCTTCTCTTTTTACTCACTGTGAGATCACTCAGTGGTTCGCAGCCCTCACTCTTTATGTGTGGCACTCTGCTTTCATCGTGGCTAATTAATGTCCTCCAGGACTACTGATTCGATCTCCTGGTTTCTTCACATGCCTTTGTTGTATTAATTAAACCCCTCACAGGTTTTGGAACCTTTCCCTCTCTACTGGCTCCTTCCCTTCCGCATATGAGCATGCTGAAATCTCTCCCAGCCTCAGTCACAAACTGAAACCTTCCCCCTCTGGCTACCCCCACCACACCACTCACTTGTCTTTTCTCCCTTTAAAAGTTAAGTGAGAACAGATATACCTGTAACAACTCATATATGCCCTCATTTTCATATGCCGTTTTTTGAGTGTGTCACAAAGGAAATGCAGTGTTAGGATACCAAGTATTATTCATTTCTGATGGATAGTCTTCCCCATGTTACAGCCCATAATTAGAGTATATTAACAGAATTACTGTTTCACTCAGTGAGTAAAACTTTTTGTCTCTGCTTCTATCCCCATCTGCTTCATGCCTTAACCAAATATGGCAAGGTTTTCTCACCCCTCAATTTACGGTTATGGTGCCATTGAACTTGTAATGGTAAAGGATTATCAAAGACTCCCCAATGACCAAAACAAGTGGACACTTGTAACCTGTGGCTGACGACACCCTTTTTGTTTTCTACAGTTTAGCTTCCTATCACTTTGTTTTTAAGACTATCTCATATTTGTCCCAAGTGCCTCTTCTGATTTGTCTTCCTCTAAGAGATTCTTAGATGTTGGTATGCCCAGAATTCTATTACTGGCCTTTTACTTGCACTCTACAGAGTTTCACCGGTCAATTTCATCTACCATCGTGCGCCTCCCCTCTATCGAGTAGACTCATGCAAACGTAAACTCAGACCTTCCTCCTGAATTACAAACTCAAATAGCAACTGCCTACCTCAAATGGCTCAACCCATCAAATCTGCTTTGATGAATCACAGGCACCTCAGAGTCAATATGCCCTTCCTACCTGCACCCACTGTTTTATGACTAATGGCATGTCCATACATTTAGTCATTTCTACCAGAAACCTAAAAGTTCTTCTGATATTCTGCTTTATCTCCACATTCACTAGTTACCTTTGATTCCCACCTTCTGCACCTCTATTTCTCCCACTCGTCTCCTTTCCAAACCTTCCAATATCTAGGATGTCATCACTTCTTGCCCAAATTACTGCAGCAGCTTCCTAACTGATGCCCCACCTCCCACCCTGACCTCCCTTTGGTCAGTTCTTCATTTACCAACAGAGAAATCTAGACACAAATCTCATTCTATTATTTTCCTACTTAAGATAAATAACATAAAACAGTGTTTCCCTACTGACTATAGAAGAGGTTCAATCTTTTTAATACCACAAAGTTTACATGATGCCAAACACCTGGGCAATTATTCTAATTGTGGGCTGAAGCATGTGCAAAAATGCCTGCATATTATGGATAATTCCTGGAACATTAGCAATTATTCCACACTTTCTCTCCCACTCCAAAAAAGCATATGAAGGATACAAGAGAACAAAAGAGAATGAGTGTGAAATTATTATAGGTATAATCTTGGATCTGCTCTCACTTTTTACCAAAAGTAAATGATTTATATGTCTAAAGTATGTGTGACTCCCCCAACTGATTTTGCCGTGTACTGGATAAACAGAGCATCTTGAGGCCCACTGGATAAAATGCCAATCTCTTGGTAAAATTCAGAGTCCCCTGTATATTGCAATGCAGGCTGTGCCTGGCCAATGCTAGGATGTGCCAATCACTGTCATCTATGCACACTGTCCTGTGGAGTTCTTCACTGAGGCAGCCCTGAGCCTCCATCTAATTTCATCTCTTGCAGCTTCTGCTATCAAAGCCTGTTCCAGCTGTATGAAAATACTGGAGCTCCCACACAGTTTCACTTCTCCACACCTTCGTACATTCTCTTCCCTCTGCCTAAAGTTCCCCTCAGTTATTCATCTGAATGCTATGTATCAACTATTTTCTCAGGCCTGGATAAAATTCAGTAAATGTTTAACATGTATTTGCTGAATTTAAATTTCTATATTGTAGTTCTAGGAAATGGGTAAGAATCCAAGAAGTGATTTAGTTTCCTCCAGATGAAGTGCTCCCACTGCTGTTAGGACAGAGCCTCCTGCAGCCCTGGGGAATAACACTGTAACTATCCCATGTTCTTCTCTTTCCACAACTCCACTCTTCATCTTTCCTCCCTCCTCCCACTAAGGGCCAGAGGGTCTTGTTCAATCTGTGAAGCTTCCTTTCCATATCACAAGATGGCCTGGAAGGCGGCCTAGAAGGCCTGGGTTGGATTATGGTCCCCAGGGCGTACTGACTGAATGACCTTGGATCCTTACATTCATCTGTGTGGCAACTTCAGCTATTTCACAAGATGCACCATAGCATTTTAACTGTAAAATGCTACACAGACATTATAGTTACTGATAGGCATTCAAGAAGCTATCATATTGTTCCATGCAATTTACCATCCAACTACTTGTGTGATTATAAGGAAACCTGAAATACCCACCGATTTGGGTAATACCCACGATCCGAACTGCTTAAAATTTGAGGTGTTAAATTTTTCTTTAAAAAATTGAATTACGTTATTTTTAACTACTCACAGCAGTTCTCAACAAGGGACAGAAATGCCTGGTCCTACCCCAGCCGCGGGGGTTGTGCTACTGGCATTTGGTGCCCAGGAGCCAGGGATGCTAAACGTACTGCAGAAATGCCCCTGTGGAGACACACTGAGCACAAGACTGTAGTGATGGCACTCTGTGCCTGCTTACAGCAGAAATTACAGCTACTTAGAAGGATACAGAAGAGCTGGAACAGAAGAATAAATGACACGTGAAGAAACTGTGCACTACTACATTGTATAAGCACCCCTCTCACAATTTTATTATTCCTCTTGTTTTTAATAGGAAATTATCTTTAACTTAACTGATATAAAGTTAAGCATATATTGCCCATATTTACAGTGTATAATTATGACAAAGTGGAGTATAATTTATTATTGATTCATGTATTTTGGTTATTGTTAATCAGTGATACAATAACATATATTTAATAGTTTATCCAAAATCACTCAAGTTAATCTAAAACAGAAGTGAAATTACTTAACATAATTTTGTCTAGTTTTCCCAAAATCCAAGTATAGAACACATCAGGTTATGTACGCCTTACCAATGCTTCTATTTCTCTGACAATAAGTATTCATACCTAATAATTATTAATTAAATATTAATTGATTAAATATTAATTATTAATAGTTGATAGTAACTAAACATGAAAGAACTACAGTGTCATACCCAATATTACTACTGAATATCTTTGGCTTACCTCATAAGGTAGTTTATCAAAATATCCATTATTTGGCCCTTCCCTGAGGGCAGTGCTGCCAAGCTTTTTGTTAAGATTGTCCATTCCACAACCATCCTTTTCTTCATAGTCATCTTCTTCCAGATCATTCATATCAATATGGGAAGTCTTGAGAGAAAGCAGTGGCTTGTCCTTCGTACCATGCAATACGACTGCATCTAATTCAGTGTAATAATCCAGAAGAGAGCTATTTACTTCCAGCCGTATAAGATTTGTGGGAAAATGTATCTGCTTAATACAAGGTTTAAACTGGCGAGCCTGGGAACCATTCACCTTCGTAGGTCTCTCTGACCAAAGAATCTCCCATCTGCCAAAGAAAGAAACTTCCCTATAATACAGTTTAGAACGAGATTTACTTACCGTGAGGCTATGGCTCCATGCCCAATACATTACAGTGTGAAGCAAAGGCATTAAATATGGTATATAGAACCAAACACAAGTATTGTTTCCAGAACATGAAAAAATTTTAAGAACTAAATGCCAAAGACCTAATTACTTAAATTATTTTTACTACATAAATTGTTTTTACAACTCCCTAGAAAGTCCTTTTTGGCAGATTTCATGTTGGTCAGTTAAAAACTGGAATGGGTAGTTAGAGGTAGAGGTACATGAAGAACAACACTCAGTTTTAAAAGGAAAAGTAAACCCAAAGTAAGAAGAAAGCACACGTGGCAAAGCTCTCTCATGTGCGTGTCTTAAACCAACTGTGTAACCTAACTTAATCATCTTCCTCACAAAGGTCTCCTTTTCTACTTCTGTTACTATCCTCATACAAAATCAACATTTTTATTATCTTTGATTTTCTTTTATCTAATTATTAAGTTTTGTCAAAATTTTCATGAAATTGTCTTTTACATATGCCCTTCTCTTAAATTTCCATTATTGTCATCTTTCAGTTATCCGTGTATTATCAGTACCTAGCAAGTATCTAACACCTAACAGGTGAATAACATTTTTTCCTATTCCTCCAAAATGAACTCCTCCTTTCCAGTCAAATTAATCATTACTTTTAAAATAATAAACTTATTTCCACCTTTGTGTCTTTGCTCATGTTGTCTCCCCACAATGAAATACCTAACCCACAATTATCTGCCCATCTACTCCTCAAGGCCCAACTCTTATTCCATCTCTTCATATGTCATCTCATAAAACTATTTTCCAAAATTACTTAAAGATTCTTCATAACAGCATCATTAGATATATATAATATTCTCACATATATGTCATAAGCAAATATTTCTCTAATACTGTTTCCTAATATAGCAGAGAAAATTAAAAACAAGGACTGGAAATACTTCAATAAATATTTTTATGCTATTCCTAATTATTTACTTTAGTTAGCAGAATTTTTTAAATAAAGATTTTATGTCAAAGACTAAGAATATTTTTAAGTCTCTCAATATATACAACAAACTGCTTTCAAAGAAGCTTATGTCAATAGTATAGAAAAATCACCACTGAGAGCATTAGTTATTTTTAAAAATTACTAATTTCATAGTGAGCTATATCTCCGTATGACATAATTTATAATTCACTGATAACTAATAACACTTAAAATATTTTATACACTTATTAATTATATGAGGATTTTTCCCCCCTGATATGTCAGTTCACATCCTAGGCCCAATGACGTACTGAGATCTAAATAAAAACTGGTTATGGCCAGGTGTTTAGGAAACTGAAATAGACAAAAGAAGTGTGAACTCTGGGGAGAAATCTGAGCCAAAACTATAGAAGACATCAATATACAGGTGTCCTAAGGGTCTTTAGACCAAGATGGGAGCAAGAAGGGCACATAGCACCAATCTTGGGAGAATGGAAAAGGGAAACATGGTAATGTCTACCTTTAGAAATAAAAGCATAAGGCAGAAGCTCAATGGGGATTCTAGTAAACATATCACCAATCATAATAGTAGCAACTTTTGCACTTTCTAGAAAGTTTGCAATCATTCCATATTTACTAGTTTTGTTGATTCTTTCCTGAAGACTAGGAATAAAATCCATCAGACATAAAGAACATGTGAGTAATTGTATTCAGAGACAACATGAAAGTAGGACTAGAGAGATTGGTCCCACTCTATAACCAATCTTGGGAGACACGGGAAGAGTTCTAAGGAATAGAGCAGGTTGTGGCAGGCTTGAAGAGGAAAGGAAAGCAGGCTGAACATCTTCCTGATGTGACACTGCAGAAAAGTAAACTTGGAATGCCAGCCTACACCTAAGAAGGGCTCCTAGAGCTTAACTGCAAATATCTTGAGGGTTCTTAACATTAGAATTGACTTGAACACTGTAATGGAAATCTATGCAGTTAAATAGAGCTAGCCATACAGGTACAGGGGAACAGACGTATTAAACATTTCAAACCATGTTGGAGGGAAAATGCACTCCTAATTTTGGACAGTATATTTCCAAGAATCATGGAGTAAATGGTGGAATGCACGAGAAAATTCAAGCTTTGGTTTTACTCATCCTTTTGTTGCCACTGCAAAATGGTATCAGAAGATGTTGGAGGAATGTCTCATGCCCAAGAAGCAAGAGCCACTCAGGATGCTGTGAAAAACTGCCTGTGCTGGTTCACACTACATGTGGGCTAAACCAGCCTACTTTTTAAGCTTCAATGGGAAGTTTTTATGAGGCTTAACAGAAACACTGAAAATATATAGAAATCACCTCTGCCAGGTCCTTTGTGATAAATAAATACACAAACAAGACATGTTCTTATGTATAGCTTGACTTGTAGTATCATGTAAATTACATTATAAAATCACAAATATAATCTTAAAGAAAAGCACTGACTGGAGCAGAACTATACTATTTTAATAATGTATTTGTCTACTAATGTCCTCAGTACCTTGCAGTACAAACAAGGTTAATGTGATGCTTTAAATTGACTTCCTTAACCTTTCTTACTGTTTAAACATACCAGGGTTAATGCTATTTTAGCACCATTCTTGCTTCTGACTTCTCTATACCATGGACATTATATATTTAGTTATACATGTATCATAATTTCTACATATATCATAAGACAGCATAGTTAAAAAGTAGAATAATATCAGTATGTAGAAAGATTTAAAACTATATATAAATATAAAAAGTTTTCAAGTATCATTCCATTATTTATATTTTATTTTGACTTTTCTCGATAACCTAAAAAGTAAAGAGAGACAACAACAAGATGGGAAAGTTATTTTATAGGTCTGTGGCCATTTGACTCACATTAACATTCACTATGAGACTAATAATACAAATTAATTTTGAGGTATCTTTATTACAGTGAATTTTTATTGAAAATTCCCTACTAGAACTACAATATGTTATTTCAAAGTTAGAAAGAGAAAGGTATTTATTTTACCAAACAAGAGACTATGACAATATCTTTTTTATTCTAGAAAACTAAAGCCAGAATCTTAAAAACTAGTTAGTGAAAACAAGCAAGCAAATACAAACACATGTGTGCGCGCGCACACGCGCGCACACACACACACACACACACACACACACACACACACTTCTGTGAGACAGTCCAAAATCTTAGTCCTGTAGGCCAAGGGCAGTGTGGATGTGATTAAGCTGCTTTAACTCATGGCCTTTGTAGTCTGTACATTTATGTGTTTACTATATGCGCTCACACACTGTTTATCTACTGCACACATCTGACAACCTCCAATGTTCTATGTATTTTAAATCTACAGTATCAGATGTGCAAAATTCAGCTTGGAATCCCCTTCGGGCTGTGCTTCAGTCTGTACTCGGACCACTGAATTCTGGGATAGTAACCAACGGCATTCTTTTCACCAGCCCACTTACTGCTCTTTCTGTTGAGTGTACTAAGCACTATGAGTCCAGTGCTTGGAAACAAAGAAACAAACCACTCTGTGTGACTGCTGAGCAGTTGTTAGCCCACTGAGAAACTCACTCTAGGGATCCCTGGAAGGAGCATGTAGATAAGAGAGGAAAAGAGAGTTCATCAACGGAAACACAAAAAAGCAAGTTTTCTAACGTAGTCAGATTGGAAGCCAGGCACATGCATGCAAAAAGCTTTCCGGAATCAAAACTTCTCCTGGCCAGCACGCATGTCTAGTAACCAACACAAAGAAGTTCTCCTGCCAACTTTCTTCCATTTCACCAGTTGAAAGTGAAGGGATAGAACTGGAAAACAACAACAATAAAAGAAAAGTATGCTGGTGGGTGTACCTACGCACTTCCTGCCTCCCAGCCCATCTCTAATTAGAGCTAACAAACTGGAATCTGCTTTAAAAACAATCAACCAATACAAGGTCTGGTCAATTCTGACTTAAATGTCAAAATCATGCTTCTTGACCCACAAAGTCAAGAAGGCCAGACCACACCAATTTGTGAAATTGTTGTGTAAGCAATTCCCTTGGCAGCAAATTCTGTCAGTTACTTCCTTTCTCCTTGCTTTCTTAACTTCAATATCATATAGTGAAAATGCTTTTAACACTCAAAAAAGAAAAACAAAAACAAACCAGAAGAGATCCATACCACTAAATTTTATTCCCAAATAACTATTCCAATCAGTTTCTTTAATACGGCCTCAATTTGTCATTTTCTTCCTCATCTTTTCCATCTCTCTCTTCCAATGTGTAACCCTGGGCTAGCCTAGTTTCTGACTCTTACACAAGCATCCATTAAGATCTTATCCTCAAGAATAGGACACTCTACACCACCGTTTTTCTTTTTTCTCAACAGGGCACTAGGTAAGAAGTCAGAAGACTCTGAGATCTTGTAAAACAACCTGTAACTTTTCTACTTCATTCATTGAACAAACAAATGCAACCTGACAAAATAGGGAAAGGTTGCTTTTAAATTCTGAATGTTCTGGGACTACAAGTCCATTTCCCACAAACAAATTCCTGAGCTACTCCAACACACTCTCTCATTTGCTAATTCCTAAGGTGGGCATAAAACCAGGTGCTCACTTAAACCTCAGGTCTCAAAGTCACGTCCTCAGGGAAGACTTCTCTGAGCCCCATAGGTCATTTTGTTTTGTTTTGTTTTTCCCTCTGCCAACACGTGGTCCCTACAATCTCACAGTCTTCTTCTAGGCGGGCACGTACACTCAAAGAACACCGCATTCTTCCGGCTCTCTAGCAGAGATGGTGCTCAATGAATATTTTTGACTGTCTAAATGAAATTCACCAAAATGTTAACAGTTACTAAATCTGGGCAGAAAAACTGTGGGTTGTTTTTTTTTTTTTCTTGCATATTTTCTCTTTTGGTATTTTCTAACAAGTTTTTTAAACAGCGAAAAATCTATTGACTCCATAATAAGTAAAATTTAAGAGGCCCTTTTTTTACTCTCCAATAATACATATTGGTTAGATTCTTTCTTTTCTAAAATTTAATGGTATTTTCAGTAAGATAAAGCTAAAAATCAGTTAAGCACATTAGAGATACATTGTAAATGAAGTTGTCACTTAGCTCTCAGCTAAGAACCAAAGAGCATAATTTATACTCAAAATCACGCAGACATTAATTTTCAGATTAGAGGAAAGACATTACATGTTTCATAGATTTTATCCCCAAATTTGTTCAGCTTTTTAAGAAAAAAGTGGATGACTTTGTAGGTAAAAGGCAAAGAATGACTGAGTCTAATAAATCAATTCTCACCTATGAAAGGATCCTGCCTAAAGTATTTTTTTTCCTTAGGAAAAAAAATCTGTGTATAAAAGATGCTGGCTTTCTGTGTTTCAAAAATTCTTCATGCATTAATAATTGTTCACAATGAATTAGCCAAGTAATTCTGAAAAGAACAAATAATGATTATATAATACCAACAGTCTCCAGCTTGAGTTAAGCTGTGCTCTGCATTTGTTTCCTAGCATGCTGGAAGGTGTTCCCTTAGAGTTAAGGAAACAGGGACTTTAAGGAAGCAGTGTGTCAAGTGGCAGCTGATCCCTACCCACCCCCTTCCTCCACTGGCAGCTAGGGTCCTACAGTTTAACTGCTAGGGGCTAGAATAAGCTCATAAGGGCAGCGAATTTGATCTGTTTTGTTCATTGTTTACTGATGTAGCCTCAATATCCAGAAAAATGCTTAGCATGTGGTATACATGCAAATATTTAATAAATGAATTTATAAACTGATACAAAGATCTAAAAACTCATCATATTAACAAGTAATAGAAAAATGGGCAAATAATATAATGAAATAGCTCAAGGAGAAGGAATTATCAATGGCTCTTAAACATGAAAAGATTCAACCTCAGAGATAATAAAATAATTTTAACTTAAAATTAACATGAGATAACTGTTTTTTATCTACCAATCTGACAATGATATTAAAATGTATTAAACACAGTCTATAGGTGAGGCTTTGGTAAAACATGTATGCAGTATGCACATACATTGCTAGTAGGAATAAAAATAGGTAGAGCCTCTTTGGAGGAAAATTTGGCACTATATATTCAAATTACAAATGCATAGACCCTTGGTTCAGCAATCTTTCTGGGAACTTACCCACAGATAAACTTGCACATATGCAAAGTGACAAGGTTATTCACTGTATTAATGTTTACAAGTATGGAAATAACTAGTACGCATCAGAAGGGGAGTGGTTAATAAGGTGGGGTACACATATACTACTCTGTAGATTACTTGCAACTGTAGAAAAGAATGCAGAAGCTCTCTGCACTCATATGTAAAGATCCAATACATACTACTAAATGACATAAGGTACAGAAAAATATGAATAGTGTGCTTATTTTTGTGTAGAAAGAAAATAAAACTATATTTGTATTTGCTGATATCTGCATAAATCTATGGAAAAATACCACAAAAAGTAGATAAGAGTGGTTTCTTTGAAGGAGGGGTATGTCCTGGGCACATGGAGAACAGAGCACACGCAAGACTGTGTTATGCACTTTCTAATCATTGAAACGTGAATATACCACTGGTCAAATAATTATATTTTTAAAAATAAGGAGGTTAAACTAAGAGCAAGAGATAGGGACACTGCTATGCAAATTAATGGTGTAAATAAATAGGCTTTTAGAGAGAATGAATGAATTATTTAAAGCAACATTTATTTTTAAATGAATATGCTTGTTAGAGAAACATTCACCTAACATTAAAGCTAATCCTCTATACACCGCCTCTTAGTATTTAAAAGCAGTAACACTATGTCTGTTTGAAAATACGTTAGAAGTCATATTTCCTCCTAACTTCTCAGAGTGCCCCATGTTCCAATTAGTTCAAATCATGCTTTTCGTTTACAGAAAATTCTGTGCCATGCAAATTTCAGAATCTATGAGTATCATGGTGTGAGGTGTTACAGGTATGAAGAATGCATTAAATCTTCACATGCGTGATCTTTCCCTATCATAAAACTAAGTAAAATTTTAAAAATCAAACTTGCTTAAATGACTTTAGAGAATGATTCCAATAAAAATGCCCGCCAATGTTAAAACAACCAAACCTTCCAGCCATCGAGCTCAATTATTAAAAAGTAAGTCTTACCTTACTTCAGCTGGTGGACTTGGGGAATAGGGGTTTGCAGAACAAGCTAGAATTCTAATGACTGCTCCAGGATGATAGGTTTCTAGAACATGCACAGCTGTGGGATACACCTGTTGTTCAAAAGTAAGTTCCACATAGTCTTGGCTCTGAAAGTTAGGCGGTGTCCTCTTGAATGGCAAGGAAGCACTAGGACACTGATCCCACCATGTTCCATAAGTTCGAAACACAGCCGTCTGAGTGAAGTCACCAGAACTTGGGAATACATTTGGTACACCTGCCAAATTCCACATGGTATAAGACATACTATTCTCACTTCCATAATGAGAGCTGAAGTCCACCACTTCTTTGGCATACTGGACCACCTCTGCATTCAAAGGGGAAGTTCTGCTGTTGGATTCCACAGTTCTATGGCTGTTCATTACTTCTCCTCTTGCAGCTGTCCTGGCTCGGCGCCGAAGGCATAAATAATAAAACATAGTCAGAACTGTTAACATGGGGAAGACTGTTGACATCTAGATGTGAATTATGAAGTTCAAAAGGTCAGATGTCCTCAGTAAGACGCATGAACTCTTTGAAGGATGTTCTAAAAACAAATGAATGGCTTGGTGAAGTAAAATAATTTAAATAAGCATGAATAAAGTAATAAACAGGCTTTTAACTCAAGGTAATTTCCTAGAATGAAACTGAAAAGCCAAAATTCACAGTAAACGTGAATCTCTGGTATAATCTATCTAATATATTTTTAAGAAACCTAAGTATTAAAAATGTATACAGTTTTATGCTATATGAGAAGCAAAACTAATATTATAAGGCAATGGAAGATGAATGATCCAAACACCCCTATTTTACGCAAAATTATAGCTGTCATTCAAGAAATACTAAGTCCTTGAACTTCTAAAATTAAAGTTATTTAAAATATATGGTAAACCACTAAAACACTGCTGTAAATCCAAAAGAATCTTTGGCATTTTACAATTTCACTTTTTTAACAAGTGATTCCCTATTATTAATTATTATTCATGTCCAAACATGCTAAGTACGGATTTTACATTATGGGAATATAGTTTTCTGGAGTTGACAGTTAATCCAGACAAACTAAATTAACTGCCTTACACATCACAGATCACCAGATAGTGTTTAATTTATAACTCTTAGCATTATTTGTTAGGGCAGTCCACAGCTGGCTGGCATCTGGTTTGTTGCCAGCCACTCTTAGAAATCACTCACCCCAGATAGAATGGTCACAGGATACACACAGGAAATGCAAAAGTTGGCACTCATCCATGTGGCCTGCAAATTGCATGCTGGTTTCAGTTACAAATGTTGAAATGTGACATTCTTTTACCTATAAGACGAGAGTTTTAGAAAATATTTCTATTTCCAAGTCAAATATCCCAAAAAGATTTATCATAGATGAACAGTTACTTATTAGACAAAGAACTTTCAAATTGAACAGGTCACATTTTTCTGAATTTGTGAACAATTAATGAATAACTAATATATATATTTTTAATTTTATGAATGTATAAAATAAATACAATAATGAACCCTTTCTATATAGAGATTATAAACCCACAGCTTATGAGTCAAACTATGCCAGCAGACATATTTTATTGGGACCAAACAGTGGTTTTTAAAATTTTGACTAATTTGCAACTTTTAACAATCAAGAGGACCCCAGTTAGGAGAGGCCGCAGCTCTCTGGGTGGGTGACTGCCATTATTCCCAGCCAGCTCTACCAGTTTATAACCCAGGGCTGACCTGTCTGCGTCAAGTAACCTCTTGTCTACACAAACAAGGAAATCAAACATAATTACTTTTTACCTGTAAAGTCTTAAGTTTAACTTCTCCTAAGTAAAAGAAGGGGAATGTACCAACTTTTCTTTAGTAGAGCAATGTGCTAGCCTTTCAAAATTTTAGCACTTAGATTGCGAAACATTGTAATTTATAAAACACATAAGTAAGCTTATTCCCTGATATTACCTTTATATCAGATATGTATTCTCCACAAGGGTCTGCATTAGGACTAAGTTTCTTGAAGGAGGGAATCTAGCCAGAGACCTTTGTTTCTCAAAGTACTCAACACATACTACCGTGTTTCACCGAATATAAGACCCAGCCAGACCGTCAGGTCTAATGCATCTTTTAGAGCAAAAATTAATACAAGACCCGGTCTTCTTTTACTATAATACCAGGTATAATATAATATAGTATCGGGTATAATATAATACCGGGTCTTACATTAATTTTTGCTCCAAAAGATGCATTAGAGCTGACGGTCCAGCTAGGTCTTATTTTCCAGGAAACACGTTAAGCACAAAATATTGACATGTTGACAAAAAGGTGATAAGCAAACAAAAAAAATTATAAAACTCTAAAATAATTTAAAATTAATAATAACATGTTTCTGTCTCTCAATCCCAGCCAGATCCAAACTCACTAAAATGCTTGACAAAATGTAACAAGTAAAACAGTAAACAAACAGCTAAGCTTGAAACAAGTGAGGAAAATCCACAGTTGTAAGAAACAAAGAGAAAAGTCAAAGAGCAGAAAGCAGGAATTGAAGCTAATATAACTCATGGAACCAGGTACAGGCCTTAGTGGTTATAAGGAGATTTTTTTAACACCCATGCAGAAAGGTTATTTCAAGCCACAGGTCACCTTAGGAAGTATGTTCATAAAGCCAAAGCTAAGGAAAAAGATCACCCTATCCATGAAACCAGGAGTATGGAAACTTAGCTCACTGGCCAGGAAGCCCATGTAGACATGAAGGAAATCCACTTAGGCAATGGGGAAAGTCACCAGAGTGAAATCAGAACCCCGTTAGGCATGTACCATGCACAGACTGTGGGCCTAAATTCATACTACCTTTATGGTTTAGAATCCACACTAACCCCCAAACCAAAACATTTAAAAAGAAAAAGTCCTGAACTGGTAACACTTTCGGACCTGTTAGGGGCAGATGGGAAACCTCTTTGCAGGGATGCTTCCACAGCACAGGACACATTAAACCCTTTCTAAGATGTATCACATTCAAAACCTACAGCCCACAAGAGAAAATGAACCCTGGTGAGGGACAGTCCAGCAGGTAGACTAACTGGAAGAACTGGCACCCCAAGAACAAGCAATCATAGCACAATCTGAACAAGACTTTTTCTGGAGAAGAGTAACAAAGCATGTATTAAAGTAAAGAAGGTGTTTCTGCAGCACATGCATGTTCCCAGTGCTGATGTATCATGAGTCAACAAATCAGATTCGCCTCAGGACATGTAACACCAAGCGCTGAAGTATAGGTCATGTTACAAATGTAGGAAAAAGTAATTATCTAGGATATCATTTGCTTATTCAAACATTTCACCTGCCACAAGTATAAGTCTGACAAGTAAAAAAATATTTCACAATTGCACAAACCTCTAATCTTTAACAGCAAAACTTGACATGATACAACTCTTCCTTTTACCATATATACCAAAGTAGGCCCCCAGGTAAATTAAAAGAGATAATTTTCCAAAGAATTACTTGGCTGCTCACTTTCTTAAAAGAAAAAGAACTAATGAAGTAAATTTAAACTACAAAAATGAAATGTGGGGAATAAAGAGCAATTCACAAGTATCCAACTCAACTGACAGATCAGCTGATTTGGAAGACTGGATGTTTTACTCCTGGAAATCTTCAAGAGAAGGACAGAATACCACCTGCCAAGGTGGACGTGTGAATTAGGCTGTATAATCTTTGGACATCACTGCTCACTCCATAGTCTATAAATTGCTTCCACTAAGCTCCATTCACTTTCTTTATAAAACTGAATTTATCACAAAGTAAAAGTTTTATAAAACCAAAGAAACATCTCCAAAATAAGGTATCATCATTCATGTGAATGTTCACCAACATTCTTGGCAAAAAAATTGAGACAAATTTTGTGAAGGTCAAATTCCATTTGACATACCCAACCACAAACTTTATAACTGTTTCCCAGCGAGCTTTTACCACTGTGGACTATGGGATAATATCAAAAGCAGCAAGACTATCATATGGACAATATCATTTTAAGGCTGTGTTAAAGTTAAATAAAATTTTGCACTGAGGCAACATATAAAAATGAGTTATAAACTATAAATATATATGTTCAAATTTCTTTAGTACACAAGAGAAATGTAAATGGATGCTTTATTTTTTCCAACTATGAATAACAATTTTTAGAGTTAATATTTTGTGAGATGAAGCTAAAATGACAAAATAAATTTCTGAAAGGAGTAAAAGCAGGGTGTGGAACACTGAAAAAGCAAATATATTTACTCTTTTATCAGCAATACTATTCAGAAAAATGCAATGAAGTTAAAACCTGTTTTTGAAAATAAACAAGGCATAGAAATAAAAAAGAGGAACGTGCAAGCCCATTGCAAACATCCTTCATTGATTTTAAACTCCTTTTCAGTCAACTAAGATGACACACAAACGTGTTTTGGGGTTGGGGAAGAACATTCTGAGAAGAAAGGATAGCTCACTCTTTTCCCTGGAAAACGAAGCTGGAAAAGGGAATAGAGCTACAGTCTCAGGACGCATGTGGGCAGCTATAACCAATACAAAGTCCAAACTGTCCATGCACATCTGGAGTTTTGCCACGGCATGGAGGCAATTTGTGATAACCAATAAACATCCCAATGGTCAATAAACCCAATACAGAAGATACCATAACTATTTTGTGAGGGGAACGGGATTCAAAAACAAAATGATTTTTCCCACTTTGTGCAAACAAATAATCATTAGTCTCGTACACTAATCTGTCCAAAAGGGTGCTCATAAAATATACCTTTTGGGAGACATTTTCTTTCCCAGTTCATTCAAAATGCATTTTAAAGACGCTCACAACATATATAAATATTATTTTCCACTTAACAAAAAGTCTAAATTAGAAATAGGGTGATCTTTATTTCATTAATTGTTTAATCCAAACACTGATCAACAATGATTGAGGTGAGAAATTCTCTGTAACACACTGAACTTTTTTACTATCATCATCGAGGAATACAAAATAATAGCCATTTTAACTTGTATCATGAGACTTTCATACTCCTTGGGAAACAACTTGCTTTACAGGACATGATTTTATTACAACTTTATTTTCAACTACATCTTTCATATTATAAAATGCTTAACAAAGTTAAATAATACAATTACAGAGAAAGCACTAACAGTGGAAAGAGAAATTAAGAGGTATAGACAAGGGAGAACATATGTTTACTACTGAGATTTGAAGTGAGATAGGGAGTCGATGAGGCGGAGAGAAGCAGGATGGCAGGAACTGCAGAGAAGACGGCTTGTGCTTCAGCAGAGGAAAACGAAGGAAGGAAATGGACTTTTCATGAAATAAACAAAAGGAGGCAATGGAAATGAACTTGAGCCAGGACCACCCAAAGGCTAGGTTCATAGTGTGATGAAAGAACCTGAAAAACACGATGAAAACCCAAAGAGGATTCTTAAAGTGAAAAGATATAGAAAAAGATAAAATGGACAGACAATAAAGGCATAGTCATATATTGAGGGCAAGTCACAACACAAATCTTAACTTGAGAAATATCCCACAGAGACATGTCAACAAAATGAGAGGGGGGGAGGGAGGAAGAGCATTTAGGTAGCTTTGCAGCATAATACTAAAATGAAAGAGTGCATAATGTGGTAACAAATCAAGAAAAAGGCGGAACCTTAAATGTTGCTATATTTCTGTATCCTGCTGAAACTGATCAAGAAACACTATTTTGAGGTTGAACCTAGAAA
Organism: Rhinolophus hipposideros; assembly: GCF_964194185.1. Lineage (NCBI taxonomy): Eukaryota > Metazoa > Chordata > Mammalia > Chiroptera > Rhinolophidae > Rhinolophus > Rhinolophus hipposideros. The sequence goes on along the minus strand of NC_138049.1, from coordinate 54,962,667 downwards.
TCAAGACATGAGGAATGGAGGAAATTATTAATCGAGAAGAGTGGAAGTATATCTGAATTTGGTGCATAGCTAACACTCATAACCAGCCCTCTGTCCTGGCCTGCCCGTCTAGGTTTCTGTGGCACCACACACTCTTATGTCTTCTTCTGCCTCTAGGATAACTGCTTCTCAGTCCTCTCTGAGTTACCTTCTTCCTCATTCTCAAATGTATAGAGGTACATTAAAGGACCACTGTCTTTCTGATAAAATGATACACAGGAACGTTCTACCTCTCTTGGCACTAGTCTTCTCCCTTTCCCCTCTATTTCCACATACCCACTCACGTGCGGCACATCCACCAGAATTATACCTCTGCTTTCCCACCTGAGCGTCTCCAAGCCTGCCACCCAGGCTGGGTTGCTCTGGAATGCCCTCGCTCTTCCTCAGCTTGGCACCTTTTTTCATGCTTGAAGGTCAGGTGCAGACCTTATCCACCACCCACTTTTATTAGCTCTTTCATGTTATCTGTCATTTCCTATATGCTGAGATAATTTTCTACTCAGACTGTGAATTCTTCCAGTTCAAAGAATGTGTCTTATAACTACACCTATAGGACCTAGCACAGGCCAATACATTCTCAATAAACATTTGTTATGTTTTGTGAGTACTGGTCGAGAAGATGGCAGGAGAGAATGAACATAAACATAGAAACGAAACCAGTGATTCTTCAAGATAAAGTACATGTAGACCAAACAAATGAAAAAAAGTTCCTTACCTTGATATAGAGAAAAAAAGGGGGGAAATGGATCATAAAAACCAAAACACAATAGGTAAGAATCAAATGTATGACCTTCTTTGAAGCCATTTAATAAGGAATAGTATACATATTGAAATTTTACTGTTCAAAGAGAATGTAAGAAAGTAGTAACTTCTGTTAGTACAAAAGCAGCCCCTGAGTACGGAAAAGACTTGACCTTGCCCACAAAGAAACTCTGATTGAAATTAAAGAAAAATTCATGAAAGAGATGACTGCAGAGGTAAAGAAAGCTATTTTCTCAAATACAATGATTTTTTTTTTTTTTAACACTAAACCTGTGTTAAGACCATAAGGTGATTATGGGAAACTGGAAAAAGTAGATGAAAAAGTTCTTTAACAAGGGGATAACACGATCAAGATGGAACAGACAGGTCATAAAAGGCAATAAGAGCAAGGGTAAAAAGACAGGTTGATATTGTTCTGGTATTAGATATGCTGGGGAGGAGCGAAGGCTGGGTATTAGCAAAAGCACCCTTTTTCTTCATCATAATTATTTACATTCCAATGTACTACATTGAAAAAATGTAACATTGTCAGGAGACTACTGGAGTAGAATATTGTGAGTTTATGTGCCTCTCTTTTCCTCTAAGTAAATTCTCCTCCAATGAATACATTTTTTATTATGATTCCAATTTTTACTCAAGTTTTCAATATAGAATAAATAGGTAAAGTTCTTAACTAAACCAGGTGGATGAACAGGGAGAATACAACCTTCTACCCAGCTTCAAAGCTTCCTAGAAATCCAGGCAAATAAAGCAGAAGTCCAGGACACCAATAAGAACGAAAAACCTATAGGTGGAGGAAAAATCAAAGAGGCAAACAGTACCTCTCTCTCTCCAGGAATCAAAGCAGGCATCAAAAATACAAAAAGTACTGGGACACACGTGGCTCTTCAAAACTTCCAGAGTTAATGAACAAATGGCGAGGACTTACCAAGAAGTGCTAAGAAGTCAAACTAGGAATGAGCTTGTCAGAAAACAAGGGATAAAATTTAGAATTTAAACTAGAATTTGATAATGGTCAATTCTGTAAAATCTTTTCTCCTCATTCTTTCCTAAACAAGCATATCTAAACTTATGAAATATTCCAGGGGCATTTTCAGAACTGGCAGGGGTGTTAGTAATCTTCAGCAGCAAGGAAAAGGAATTAAGGAGTCAATTTTTTGTTTTGTTTTAAAGCTGAGCTGTAGGAGACGTGAATTGTGATTTTCTGATACTATCGATCTGGAAACCCTCTTCCTGCCCAAGGTACTATGTCACCGAGTGACAAAGGACATGCTTCTAATTATACAGGTATGACAGTATAACATACCTTAGATAATGTATTATCTATAGTTTACCTTTTCCTAATTCTTTAATGATGGGTAAGAATAAATAATCTGGATGGGAAGAAGTATATAATTAGAATAACCCTAAATCTTTAGCAGATAAACAATGTATATTTAACTAAAACCTAGAATATAACTAAAAAATTAGGGATCTCTGGTTGAGGATAATTTTAATGGAATCACTGAAGACAGAAAAAAAATTCTCTTTCTAGCTATGAAAACTACAAAGTAGATGTGAATTTACTTTAGCCAAATACTAGTTCTACATTTTCATATATTAAGCAGCATTTTACCTAGTAAAACCATACTGAATTTAGTTAGCCTTCCTAACAAAAATCCAAGGTAGTATGTCACCACTAGCCATTCAAATTAAAAAAGTAATTAACTAAAACAGTGTAATACTGTTAAATTAACTTTGAGGCATAATTTACACTCCAAAAAAATGTACTCTATTTTAAGTATACGATTCAATGAGCTCTGACAGACATACACTGTGTTTCCCCAAAAATAAGACCGGGTCTTATACTAAGGCGTGCTCCAAAAGACACATTAGGTCTTATGTTCAAAGGATGTCATCCTGAAAAATCATGCTAGGGCTTATTTTCCAGTTAGGTCTTAATTTCAGAGAAAAACATTACCAATGTAATCACCGCCAAACCAAGATACAGAATATTTCTATTAGCCCAAAAGACCCCCTGGTGTCGCCTCTCAACCACCAATCCACTCTCTATGCCAAGTAAAAACTGATCTGCTTTGTGTCACTATAAATTAGATTGTCCTCTACTCTAGAGTTAGATATTAGTGAAATATATATGTATTCTTTTGTCTGTTTTGCTCAGTGTATCTTTGAAATTTATCCCAGTTACGCATATCAGGCATTTGTTCTTTTATTGCCAGATCATATCTATTATGTGGACATATCCATTCACCTGTGGATAGACATTTGGGTTATTTCTAGTGCCAAAATAGTTCCAAAAAGGCTGTAGCATTTTCCATTCCTACCAGCGATATATGAGAGTTCCAGCTGCTTCACATCCTCACCAACAGCTAATGTTGTCAGTCTGTAGCCGTTCCATTACGTGGGTGATAATATCTTGTGATTTTAATTTCCATTTCTCAATTGACTAGTAATGATGTGGAGCATCTTTTCAGGTTCTTCTTTACCATTTGTATCTTCTGTAGTGGAATGTCTATTTTGCTGGTTTTTTAAATCAGTTTTTTTCGTTTTCTTACTATTGACTTGTAAGAGTTCTTTACATATTCTAAATACAATCTTTATCAGATATGTGGTTTGCAGATATTTCTCAGTCTGTGCTTGCCTTTTCATCTATTTGATAACATCTTTTAAAAAGTTTTCAATTTTTATTGTTTACCTTTTTTTTCTTCTATAGCCTATTCTTGTATGTCCTAGCAAACATTCTTTATAGTAGTATTAAGGATAGTGTCAAAAGGGCAAACCCTGGGACAAAGAGTATTTAGTATTTTACATGTGGGAACAGTTAACTACAGATTAATCAAATTTTAAGATGATATCAAATTGGATGCTGCAAAGGTTTACAGTGGGAATGCCAAATAAAACCGCTTTGGAAAAGTACAGCAGTTCATTATAAAGTTCAACATACCCTTACCAAACCATCTAGCAATCCCATTCCTAGGTATTTACCCAACTGTACTGAAAATGTATATTTAAAACAAAAACCTGTATACAAATGTTTATAGATTTATTCATAATCACTCCGACCTGGAAACATCTAAGGCTGTCTCAACAGAGGAATGGATAAACAGTGGTACACCCGTACAATGAAATACTACTCAACAATAGCAAGGAATGAACACTTATTCAGGCAAGAACATAAATGCGTCTTAAAAGGTATTTTGTAAGTGAAAGCAGCCACGCCCAAGGGCTACCTATTGTTTAATTTCATTTATATGATACTCTGGAAAAGGCAGAGCTATAGGGAAGGCAAACCGATCAGCGGTTGACATGAAGTCAGGGGAGAAGACGGGGTTGAACACAATAACTGAAAAAGGACCTCACAAAGGAATTCTTAAGGCAATGGAACTGTTCTGTATGCCTTTGTTTTCAGTGTTTCTTTTGGATCCAAACAAGTCAAGTTGGAGATCTGATATCCTAGGGTCATCTTGTTTATGGGTGTCCTATTAGTCAGTTCTTGACCAACATGAAGTTGCTGTGTCCTGCCCCTTCGTTCTGGGATTCAGCCTGATCCCAGAACCCAACCACTCCCCTGGCCTTAGGGGACTACCTGTCCAGAAAAGAGAATAGTGACTTTCAGGACTTTAGAAACTAGACTCCCAATCAAAAACAAACCAATCAGTATGTATCTGCATTTATATATATGAGTAGAATTCACCACCTCAAACACCGGGGAAACAAGTCCAATAATTAGAGTAAATGGTCTCCACTAAAAGTTAATGCAGGGGCAGTCGGTTAGCTCAGTTTGTTGGAGCGCGGTTCTCTGAACAACAAGGTTGTCGGTTTGATCCCCACATGGGCCACTGTAAGCTGCGCCCCTCACAACTAGATTGAAACAACTACATGACTTGGAGCTGATGGGTCCTGGAAAAACACACTTAAACAGATAAAAGTTAAAAAAAAAGTTAATGCAAAAAATAGGCAAATAGTTTTAAAATAATAACTATCACGTTTAGTGTGAATTCATAGGGTACAGGATCCATAAAATAAGGGCAAGCTAATTAAAGAAAAATTTTAAAAAGTTCTCAGAAATTGAAAACATTGTGGCAAACATAAATTGAAAATGAAAATGAAAAAAAAAATGATAAGTGACCTAGAACCAGGAAGCAAGAAACCTAATATTCATATAAAATAAAGTCAAGAGATTAAAGCTCACAAAAGCTCAAGGAAATGCTAAATCATGTAATATTTTAGAAATTCTAAAGGAAAAATACTAATTCAAACTCTTATTCACATAGAAAACAAAATGAAAAATATTTATGAACACGCAGGTGTGCGTCCCAAAACTATTCTTAAAATCATGACTTAAGAAAATGTTCTAGTCAAAAAAACAAAGTAAATAATTTTAAAAAGGGGAAGACATAATTATCAAGTAATCAGTGACCTTGCAGTTAAATCTAAATCATTACAGATACAGTACTGGTAAAGTTGAAAGGAATGGTTAGAGGAAAAAACAGAAGTAACGTGAAAAGGAAATAAATTCAATTGATCCAAGAATGGGGGGAAGGCAAGGAGTCAAAGTCTCACCTTATTAAATGGAGGTATGAGGGTACCAGAAAGTCAATTATAGATGGTTCTAGAATTCTCAAATTTGCAGGGGTTGGGGAAAAAAGTAAATATGCATAGGTTAAATTTTCCTATTAAAAGATAAACCATTTTTCACAAAGGATCTTTGTGATAGAATGGTATTTTAACTATGGTGGTTGTCACAAGATCTACATAAAATTGCAGAGAACTAAACACACACACACACACACACACAGGTGCATGTAAAACTGATGAAATCTCAGTATGATCTGTAGTTTGTATCAATGTCAATTTCCTGTGCTATAGTTATACAAGAAGTTATCATAGGAGGAAAAAGAATGAAGTAAATACAGGAACACTCTGTATTGTTTCTTATAATTGCATGTGAATCTATAATTATCTTTTTAAAAAACAATTTTTTAACAATGCAAAAAGATAGACAAGTTTCAAATTGGAAGGAGTGAAGACTGAAAGGAGAATAAAAGTCCAGCTATACGCTGTTTGATGTTTTTAAGGGAAGCAAGTAAAGCAAAATGATATAGAGACTGAAAATAAACATATGGGCAATAAAGACCTATCTGGTATACACAAAACTGACAGAAATGGCAATAATAATATCAGACAATGAAGACTCCAAGGCAAAAATCATTACACAGGACAAAAAAAGGTATTTTATATTTTGTAAGATTAAAATCCACTAAACAAACAACTACACATAGTAATCTATAAGGATGAATTCAACCAAATTCATAGTCACAGTAGGAAACTTAACATATTTTGCTTACTGATGTGTCAGTTTCGAGAAAACAATACATATAGTATGTCATAATAGATGTGTCAAATCAAAACAGGAAAAGGACAGCCTGGCAAAAATGTTTTGGGAAACGTCCAGACATTTAGAAAAGTAAATTTAGAATATTATCATAGCAACCATTTTTTTAAATCTAAACATATAAAACAAAATATCCAATAAGAGAATACATATAAAGAGTATTTTAATAACCTTGGGGTGGAAACTCAGAGTCTATAAATGAAGAAAACAGCAGAATTGGCAACTTATATATTAAAGATTTCCTTTAACAAAAGCTCCCAGAAACAGCATTAAAAGTATAGACTATGTAAAAACACTAGCAAATGACGGACCAAGTCATTAATAGCCACTACACATAAAGAGCTATTACAGATCAATAAGAAAAAGAGGAACACTTCAACAGAAAACTATGCAAAGACAACATAAATAGGTAAGTAACAAAAGAATAGAAATGGCTAATAAACATTTACATATATTCAACTCATTAATAAGCAAAGAAATGCAGAGTTAAAACAGTAATAAAATAGCATTTTTCATCCATAAAGTTACTAAAATGATCGTATCATTTTAGCAGATGATCGTATCATTTTAGCAACTATTGTTTTTGAGACAATTATTCACAGGTGTCTCACATTTCTGCATGTCTGATAAGCAAGTACACTGTCTTTGTTCCAGACTATCTTTTCAAGGATATATACGTATCTCAAACAGCTTGGCAGATAGAGAGAGGTTCACTTCTGGAGCAGAGGGTAGGTTTGTTTACTCTCCAGCATAATAAAGGTAACGTCTCTCACTAGGGCAAAGATCAGGCAGGTTTACTTGCAGCCTATTATGAAAGATTTGGGTTCCCTAGGCTCAGGACTCCTTTCCTGTAATGCAATCTACTGTGTGTGCTAGAATCATCTGACCCTCGTCACATCACCCTGTGGAAATTAGGGGTCAAGGAAGCAGCACAAGAAAATGATAATCCTCTGGCTACTGTTACCGCTGTGCTTTGTCTTTGACCCAGGAGTCTCACGTCTTCTGCCAGCATCTGAGACTGCTAGCTTGCAAGTAGGGTAAAATCTGAGCCTTGACAATTCCTATCAATTATATGGCAGCAACAGCATTCTCAAACATTGTATAAAGTTGTTCGTACAACAACCTTTTAAAGAGCAATGTGGAACAATTTGTCATAATTTAAAACGTATGTAGCCTTTGACCAAGCTCTTTTGGGTTATTCCTACAATGAAATACTAAAAAATAGTGTAAATAGATAATGTTATATGCACTGACATAGAAAGATTTTCATCAGTTATTACTAACTGGAAGTTATAAATAACTATAGAGAGTAAACTGCCATTTATGAAACAAATGTAGATTTATACACATGTATTTTTAGTGTCTTGAAAGACAGAACAAATGATTTAACAGTGATTTCTGTGGAACTGGGTTACTGGGCAGGTGGGCACACAACACTTACTTTCTCCTTTGGCTACTCTGTATGTATTACTTGATTTTTTTTTAAAGAATGTATACATTTATTTTATGATCTAATAATGTTTCTAAGTATTATATTGCAACACTTGAAAATTCATTATATTTAAGATGTCCAGTTGGGATGGTAAAATACAAATAGACATGGGTCTCAGGGATCACTTCTATATGCATTTACCCCTTAGAGCTGCTGAAATCAGGTACATAACATACTGAGTCGGAGCTGATGAGGAGAACAATACACTTACTAAAACACAATGCAAATCAGAGATTTTGAATTGAGCTGCTTCTCCATGTCCAATTCCGAAGAGCAACTCTACATGGAGAGTTCGGAATTAGCAAGAGAAAGGATTTAGTCACAGTTAACAATGATTCAACTGACCATGAGAAAAGCAAGCTAAAAAATAATTTCAATGCAAATAAAAACCACAATGAGATATCACCTCACCCCAGTCAGAATGGCTATCATCAACAAGACAAATAGCAACAAGTGTTGGAAAGGCTGTTGAGAAAAAGGAACCCTCATCCACTGTTGGTGGGAATGCAGACTGCTGCAGCCATTATGGAAGGCAGTGTGGAGGTTCCTCAAAAAATTACAAATAGAATTACCATATGACCCAGCTATCCCTCTCCTGGGTATCTACCCAAAGAATTTGAAATCATTTATACATAAAGACACGTGTGCTCCAATGTTCATTGCAGCTTTGTTTACGGTGGCCAAGACATGGAAACAACCAAAATGTCCTTCGATAGATGAATGGATAAAGAAGTTGTGGTATATATACACAATGGAATACTATTCGGCGTTAAGGAAAGATGATATAGGAACATTTGTGACAACATGGATGGATCTTGAGAGTATAATGCTAAGCGAAATAAGTCAGACAGAAAAAGCAGAGAACCCTATGATTTCACTGATATGTGGTATATAAACCAAAAACAACAAAAGAACAAAACAAATAAATGAGAAACAAAAACTCACAGACACAGACAATAGTTTAGTGGTTACCAGAAGGTAAGGAGGGTGAGGGGAGGGAGATGAGGGTAAAGGGGATCAAATATATGGTGATGGAAAAACTGACTCTGGGTGGTGAACACACAATGGGATTTATAGATGATGTAATACAGAACTGTACACCTGAAATTATGTAATTTCATTAACAATTGTCACCCCAATAAATTAAAAAAAAATAAAATAAAAATAATTTCAAGAATAAGCAAGAAACTCTAAAGGAAGGGGTAAAAAAAGGAAATCAACATACCCCACTAAATGTGTTCATTCCAAAAATATTTAGTGATGTCTACAAGATGACAGGCATTGTTTGAACCCCTAGACATTAAAACACATCATAAAGCTCCAGTAATAAGAGCAGCATGGTATCAGCAAAGGAAGCCAGTCCACTGAACAACAGTTCCGAAGTCCCAAGCATATACCAGAATTAGGGGCTAGGATAAACATAGTATATATCAGTAAGGAAAAACAGAATTCAATAAATGGAGATGGGATCATTCGCTAACAATTTGGGGGGCAGGAGGAGTTAGAGCCTTACTTCCTTTCTTACATTAAAATACAATTGAGGTAAGTTAAAAATGTAAATATGAAGAATAAGACCATTAAAATGTACTAGAAGAAAACAGAGCAGGATATTTATACACAATTCATGCAAAAGGTCTAAGAGGATACCAGAGTTAGAAACAGTAAGTTAAAATGTATTATGCTAATTACAGGAAAATTAAGAGGATGAGTCCATGAGGCAAACACAATAGAAGCCGTTTTTGTTAACTGACCATATTTCAAAGTAAAAGATAAGCAGTTAGCATTGTACAGAGGACTAAAATTACATTACTGGACCATGGTGTTAGTGGAAAGAAACTAACCATCTCACAGTGAGCTGACCCTTCTGATTTTCGAGTCGTAGCAAAAGGAAAGAGCATGAAAATACAGGGTTCAGAAAAGCCAAAATTTAGGAAAGCAGTTTAAAAAAAAACACACAGTAGGTACTCAGGAAGTGTGTGGCAAAAGGACTCCAATTCTAATGAACAATTAAAGAATGCCTCCAATGGGGTGACGCACTACCACTGGAAATACACTGTCCTTTCCCCCCAAGAACTTACTACTCTCTCACAAAGGATTATAGGAGTGTTGACCTATCAGGAACATTTCCCTCTACTCAACCAACAGGTACACTATGTAATACAGGACAAAAGCAGCAAGAAGTGAGATTTAAGGGGGGAAAAAATGTGCCTATATTCTGAACGGAAGAACGTGAGGCGTCGGCACCAGGAAGCAGTGAAGGCAGCTCGTGTCCTGGGACAGACAAGACCCCGCACCTACTGTTGGCCCTACAGGGCGTAACGCCAGACACAGTACGCTGCCAACGCAACTGCCTGACTACAGGTTTCTATCATGACTTTCTAATTGTTTGTATATTTCAATTAGTGGCTGCCTCCCGACTTGGTGGCAACGAGCATTTGGGAAACCATCAAGGAAGTCTAAAACCACTCCCCTGGCCAACACGCGGCTCGGGAGGTACAGTGGATGTTCATCATCACACCGCCCTCGAAGGACACCCCTGAACAGAAACAAAGCTGCCGCCGGATTCTCCTGGCCGTCCTCAATTAAAGGCAGGGGCCCGGTTCGGGATGGGATGCCAAAAGGAAATCAAGGCGGCAGGCACAGGAGCACCAAGTACACAGACGGGCGACGGGCCAACGCGGGGCTGCAGGGTCACCACCTCCCGCAGACACCGGTGTAAACAACCCCGCGCGGCTCGCACGCCGGGCCGCCGCCTCGGGCGCTGCAGACTCGTGCAGAGAAGCAGCGCCCGAGGGACGTAGGCCGCTGTCGGGGGCCCCAGGAAGCCTCGCAAGCGCAGCGTGGGCGGCGGGGGAGGAGATCGGCGGCGACCTCTGCCGCGCGCCCAGGCTCCCCAGAGCGCGGCGCTGCGCCCCGGCCTGGCCCATCCCCAGCGCCGCAGGAGGGAGACGGAGACCCGCTGGAGGGAGAAGTAAAAGAAGGGCCGTACCCTGCAGGGTCCGGAAGAGCGCGCGCCGTGGGCTTCACCAGCGACTAGGCGCCATGGGGAGGCCCCGGGCGCGGGGCGGCTCCTAAACTCCCGCGCTCCGGGGTGACCGCAGCGAGCCCTGCCCAGCGCGACCCGGAAGGAAGCCGCGGAGGCCGCGCGGAGGGGCGGAGCCGGGGAGGGGGGCGGGGCGGGGCGGGGGAGGGGGCGGGGCGGAGCCGGGGAGGGGGCGGGGCGGGGCGGGGCGGGACGAGAGGGGAGGCGGGGCGCTGTTCCTGCAGGAAGCTCTTCGTGGTGTCTGGACCGCCCTCTCCTAGGCCGAGGGGAGGAGCTTCCCGGCCCCAGGCGTGCCCTATAAATTGCTCCGTTACTGCGAAGCCGGCTGGTTGCAAATCTACTTCGGGGAAAAACTCCTTCGTCGCACCAGTTTGCCATTGTAGTGTAGTCCTCCTAGGGCATCTTCAGTCCAGAGTTTGTGGGTCGGGTGATGCATAGGGATTACGGGTGGTCAAGTCATCAGAGGAAAAGTGCAACAAAGTTATAAGCTTTCTAAAGGTATAATTCACCAAATTTGCAAACTTCTTATGCCCCAGATACAAATCCTTCCTGCAGGCTCACTTCCCTCCCAACATTCAGAATCCCGTGGTCGTTACCTCTGATGAACAAGACGCTCTCACGGTCTCCCTTAGTCATTTTTTAATTTTCAGTATATATAACATCACCTTTATGTTTAGTTTGCATCATATTTATCTTTTTACAAAGTTTCCAATAAGATAGAAAAACATTTAATAATGAAGAGATGTTGAACTACACATTACTTGCTATCTGATTGCTCCTAAGGAAGCAAAATAATGACATTTATTTATAAATTACGCACATGTGAACTGAGCTGATATATGATGTGCAGTATAAATTGTACACAAAACAGGAAATTTTAGAAAGGAATTGAAGCTTAATCCCCAAATTCCTTGAGTATGGGCAGCACTTAGTGACTTGCTTCCAAAGAATATGGAAAGGAGGGGAAAGTAACTTGATTGTGGAGAAACCTGGTAAACACTACCTTGACCAGGTGAAAATTAACACCATCAGCGTTAAGTTGATAGCATTCACCCTGATGATGAGAAGGGCATTTCATTGCTAAGACATTCTTCCTCAAAACCCACAAACCCAGTCTAAACTTGGGACAACATAAGAAAACTCAAAATTCCTGAAGAAACTGTCAACTTAATGGGGAAGAAAAAAACGTAAAACAGAAATTATCGCAGACCAGAGGAGGACTTAGAAGACAGAACGAGTAAATGTAATACGGCATTTTGAATGGGTTTCTGGAACATGAAAAGGCCCCCATTAGTAGGGAAACTAGTGAAATTGGAATAAAGAGTGGATTTAGTTAATAGTAATGACGTACCAATGTTGGTTTCTTAAGGGGAAAAGGCATACGGGAACCCTCTGCAACCTTGTTACAACTTTTCTGTAAATCTCAGTCTAAAATCTAAAGTGGATTACAAATAATGAATTAATTTATTAATTAATTAAGTAAATAGCTCTTTTGTGGTTGCAGGTGAGAATTGAGTTGATGCCTTCAGGGCACTCAGATCCAGTCTAACTAGTTTCTCGTTTCTAACATAATTTCCAAATAAACTTTTCATTGAAGTATAAAATATATTCAGTAAAGGACACAAAATGTGAGTGTAAAGTTTGATGAAAAGTGACATACCCTTGTATTCACCACTCAGATAAAAAATAGATAGTTACCAACACTCAGAAGCACCCCCACCCCTCCATGTGCTCTCCTAAATGTGTACCCTTTACTCATCTCCAAAGGTATCCGTTGTCTGGGATTTTAATACCAGAGATTAATTTTGCCAAGTTTTTGCCTTTATATAGATGGACTCATACATTATACACTCTTTTAAGTCTGGCTTCTTTCAACATTAGGTTTGTGACTATTATTCATGTTGTTGAGTTTCTACTGTATAAATATACCATAATTTATTTATCTATTTTACTCCTGATGGACACTGAACTGTTCTTAGTTTTGATTATTCCAAACAATGCTGCTATGAACAATCCTATGCATATCTTTTGGTATGTATCTGTTGCATGGCCCTCCATATATTTTCATCTCACTGGTATTTAAGAGATGTAGTAGTTGGTGCTGTTAGTTATTTTGTTTTTAAAGGCACTTAAAGTGCTGCTTGGAAAGTATGCAAGTTTATGTTTAAGAAAAGAAAAAGACGAGGGCAAAGCTCCATTTCTGTGTTAGATGGAATTTTGGTCATCATTGCTCAATCTACCCTCCCTCCAATCTTCTTGTCTCAAGGGCCATGCCATTGCCATGCTTTGTTTGCTGGGCAGAAGTGCCAAGTGAGGCCAAAGAAATGGGTGATACTTATCAGTTAGTGATGGCGCTGATTTAATGGGTGAACCAATGCCTACTTATTAAATGGAATGTTGTTTGGAGCTGAATAGCATCCCACGCTGTAACAGCCCTATCACAAATAAAGAAAGTCCCGACAAAGCTTAATTGTGCATAAAGTCACCAGCTCAGCAAGCTGGTTGTGATCCATTCTCTGTTAGCTTCAAAAGTTACAATGTTCTACTCAGACGGGGAGGCGGGCAAAGAAGGAGCAGGTTCAAAACTCTTCTTTGTCTCTAACTCTTGAAACACTCATCATCATACCCTCCACTATTTTCAAGTGATTTTTCTTTATTTAAAAACAAAATGTCTACCAATTATAACCTTTTGGGGCAAGCAGTATACATGACAAAAAGATACTGTATCAGAGAAGTAGAGATAGCATTCAGCACACTGCAGCGAGGGCCAAAAATGTCTTCACAATGAGCTGCCTTAGGTTTTCTATCATTGGTTCTCAAGTAAGGTCTTCTGTCAAGTCAAGACCTCTCAGAAAATGCAACTCCATGCATTTTCTACATAACTCAGCTAAAATAATGTACCTCTCTGTGAAAGCTTGTTATCTAGATTGTTGGAAAGTGGCATTCAGTCAATAATATTAGTCCAAGATTTTTAATATGCTGGTGGCTAAAAGGCATACAAGTGCATAATAACCAGTAGGAGTGATCTCTTAGTGTACCTTTTTTAACCTCTTACAGTCAATAAAAATGTTTCATTTTAATATTAATCTGGAAATAATCACAGCCGTGAAGAGAAAAATAAAAAATTTAAGCAAGAAATAAGCCCAAATGTCATGTGGTCCAAACCCTCTTTTTAAGAGATGTGGAAAATGAGGCTTGGAGAGATTGACTTCCCAAATGAGTGTCAGACTGTCAATGAAACTTGGTTCACTGACTAAGCCTAGTAGGTTTTTTTAAATGATACAACATTACTTTATGATTTAACAAAAACTTAACTAATCATACTTCCATATTATCATGAGCTTGCATACAGTAGAAAGAAAATTGAACTTGGGAGTAGGATGACCTGTCTATCCAGCTCTGCCATGTATATAACTCTGTGATCTTGGGTAAGTTACAACTTCTTTGAGTTTGTTCTCACCTCTATAAAATGTGTCCAACTCACAGGCACTGGAGAGATTTAAAAGAGATCATCTATTTGAAAGCACTTTGTAAGCTTATAAAGTAGTATGAAAATGTATGAACATTATTAATATTATGTGTTGAAGATCAGAAATTGAGTCTTTCTAGGACAAAATGTCAGCAGAGGACATTCAAGTTCATTCTAGTCTAATTCTTTCAGTTGTTACCGGAGGAGAGAAAGCCTATAAAAACTGGATAATTTACCCAAAAACTTATGGCAAGTTGCTGGTAAAGCCAAGACTTGAATGTTTGTCTCCTAACTTGCAGCTTCCAATGAACAACTTCTAATCTCTTTGGTAAGTGAATACTAACTAGAAACTAGGTCTATGTTTTAAAATAATATGACCAAACTTTAGACTGAATTTACACAGGCCTCGAAAGGATATCTTGAAATATTTTAAAAATATGTTTTAAAAATAAACAGTTATCTAACTTATTACTGTTTGTACTGTTCTGACCTGTACTATTTTCTGTAGCTTGGATCATTTACTTTAAAACTTAGCATTAATAAAAGATCGTCAGTGGTCAAGAATAATGTAGGAAGAAATACCACCTGCAGACAGTAGACAGAATATATCTCTTCCTGAGGTCATTTCATACCTATGGTTCTTTGATGGATGGAACACAAAGCCATGAAAATAAAACTTGTGACCAGTGCCCCAGGTAATCCCTTTCCTTCCTTTTTCCTTTTTTTAAGTGGACATGCTTTTGAAGAAGTTCCTGTGTATCTGTATTAGGCAGATTCCTATGGTCTAGTCACAGAGTGATATGGTAATCAATAGAAAAAAAGCAAAGATTTTCTGTCCATACAGGTAAAGCAAAAGTAACATATATGTGATTATCTGAGTGTTTGAATATTAGTGTTCCATATAGTTTGAAGTCTTCAGTTCTTCACAATTATTTTGTCCTCAGTGGAAGATTTGAGAGGACTAGATTATTCAGATAAAATACACAGTACTTGACCAATTTATTTGTGCCCTTGCACAACTGTGAATGTCTTTTCCTCATTGTGACATAATGTATGTATTTAAAACAATTTTTATTTAGTTTATTGGGGTGACATTGGTTAGTAAAATTATATAGGTTTCAAGTGTATAATTTTATAATGTATCATCTATATAGTGCATTGTGCGTTCATCACCCAGAGTTAGTTCTCCTTCCATCACCATATATTCAACTCCTTTACCCTCTTCTGCCACACCTCTCCTCCTTTACCCTCTGGTAACCACTTAACTGTTGTCTGTGTCTACGAGTGGATTTTTCCCCCGCATCTAGTTAACATAAGTAATAAGACATATATAGTAAATATAAATGACTCAAGAATAACTTATTAAGTATCATTTAAAATGAAATGCTTATAATGATTGATGAACCTTTATTATAAGGCTTCTCCCAAACCCAGTCCCTTTGATAAGGCATTTCCTTCATCCAGCATTTCTGTATCTCTCACGGATAGTGTGTAAAAGGACAAAGGCAATCTGGCAGAAGATCCCTAAAAGTGCATCTTTAAATACTATCCTTCATGATATAATACTACAACTGGTGTTTCTCGGTTAGAGTCCTTAGTGCTTTATTGGGGGAAAAATCTTCTATTTCAAAGTCATTTAAAATGAAATATAGAAAACAAATTTAAAACTAGACTTTTTTTTTCTGGTTATAAATTGATAGAAAGTTTCCAGAATTTTGAGGAGAAATTGACTTTCCTCTTTAATGGGTTTCTCCAAATGTTACCAAAGATAAAGCTCCCTATTATATACTATTCTCTTGCTTTTTTTTTCTTGCTTATCATTTCAGCCTTTAATGGTGAGAGATTTGATTGCTTTAGAGTAGGGGTCTTTTCCTCCAAATCAAATGACTCACAAAGAAAGTCACTAAGAGAAGAGGGTGAGAAGCCAGGATGGGCAGCTGGCAGTGTTCCCCCTTCCGCCCGCCTCCTGGCCTCCTGTTCCCCCACCCCTCTTCCGAGAACGCCTGCAGCTGCCAGGACAGCACAAACAAGTTGGAGATGGGCCAGACAAGATTTAACAGTGGTCAGTTGGGATCAATCTGTTATGGAACTGGGCACTTTATTTACTATTTACTAAATAGATTGCTATTCCTGTGGTGTTGGACTATTTTATAGGATGAAAAGTCTTGAGCCAATTTCATATTTGTATGTTCTATTTCCCTAATAATGAATATTATTCCATAACCTTTAGTGCAGCTAGAAAGCAAGCTTAATGCGATCACTCAAAAGTATCTCTTTAGGAAACCAACACAAGTATTTGAAATTCAGAAGAGTGGGTGTTTGAGCTACTTTCTTTGAAGGTCATATTTTGAGGATGGGAGGGGCCATTTTTTTTGTAAGGACAATTTCAGCATTTTATTCTCCCACTGATAAGAATTTATGTTCATTTAGACTGAGACTTGGACCTCACATACTGTGTTTGATGGTTTTTTTCTATTCCAACTTTGTCTGTGCCTCCAACTACAGACGGAAATCATACTTGTGTTTGGTGGCTTTTTCTATTCCAATATTGTTTGTGCCTCCAAGTACAGATGGAAATCTAAGAAGGCATTCTTTTACATGAAATGCCTGACAAATACCACTTAGAGTAGAAATGAAGTCCTATAAGCCAATACTTCTCAAACTTTAATGTGCAATGGAATATTATTCAGCCATGAGAAAGATATCCTCTCATTTGTGACAAATGGATGGACCTTAAGCACGTTATACTAAGTGAGATAAGGCAGATAGAGAAAAAGAAGTGCTGTATGATATCACTTATATATGGAAACTAAAAAAGTTAAATCTGTAAAAAACAGAGTAAAATGGTAGTTGCCAGGGTATGTAGATGCGGGGAGAGTGATGTTGTTTAAGGGTACAAACTTGGAGCGTATAGTAAATAAGCCACAGAGATCTAATGCACAGTATAATGAATATAGACAATACTATTGGACTATAATCATGTAGTGTGATAAATATCACTACATCAGCAATCATATTACAATATATAAATGTATCAAAGTAGCACGTTGTATACTTTAAACATATACAATGTTACATGTCAAATTTATTCAATTAAAAAAACAACTTTAATGTGCATATGCCTCCCCTGGGAATGATGTTAAAATACAGATTCTGATTCTGGGTTGGAGCCTGAGTTCTGAATTTATAGCAAGGTCCTAGATGATCTGGATGCTATTGAACCCTAAACTCTATATACTTTGAGGAGAAAGCTTTAGGCCATGTCACTGCAGAATATTGTGTATGCACTATGCAGATTTACCATGAATAGGTACTAATATTACAAAGCAATATTTCAACTTTTTAACTGCGGATTTGAACAAAGTAAATGGATAGAATCTTGTTAAACATATATGTTGATTCCTTTAGATAATTTTGATTTCCTTGGGAACAGGGAAAGGTAATCCATATTCTATTTTCATTTTACTGAAAAGGCAGGTACAAGAGAAAAATCTATGATAGCACAAGTGGGCATCCAGTTAGTCTCAGAAGACTACGGCTGGCCCATCTTTCAAGAGAAGCCTGCAGACAATATTAGAAGAGTTTTGTGGATAGAATTCCAGCATGTACCATGACCACATGAGCTTGACCAATTTAACTTTCTATATGTCAAAGTTCTCAACCAGTGTATCACATCTCCAGCTGTTCTGCTCTGACCTGCCTTTGTTTTCACCAAGTGCAAGTGCAGCACAGAAATGAGAGCATAAGAAAAACAGCAGATTTGTTATTCACAGCAACAACTCCAAGCCCAGACAGCTCCAAAGTAACTCTGAGCAAGGTCTTGCTGTGACTTTGTGACCAAAGACTTAATGTTCTCATACCATTAGTGGGCTCTGGCACTTTATCAAACCTGTGATATTGACTAACTACCAGTAATTGCTGATTTATGGGCAAAATTTGCTCAGCCTTGTTTTCTTCAGGAATCTAATATCCCTTCACCTCTGGATATGTGTTGAATCAATCTGTTCACGTTCTCTGTGAGCTTTGTTGTTGAAATATCTAAATAGAGGACATCTTGTTCTGTTACCTGTTGCTGTTAAGATCACCTTGTAGTACTTTACTGGCCCTAAGTTATCTCTTTAAAAAAACAACCACACTTCTCTGTATTCAAGGAGAGCAGTTAAAAGAATATAACATGTGAGGAATACATTTTATCATTCTATAATTTTTAAGAGCTCTTTACTTAAGCAGAGTAAGATAATGATAAAACTAGAAGGATTTCTAAAGAGCATCTAGTCCAAGATGACAAATGGGTTTCACTTCCAGTGTTGAAGGACGGAGGAATGAGGACATATGTGCCTTTTATTTTCCAAATCTAGCTTCAACCCTAACTTCTAATCCATGCTTCTCATTGCTTTCTATCATTTTTACTTCTCCCCCGCCCCCATTATCTAGCACCAGCTATGTAGATACAAGTACTAACGAGGCCTCAAAATTACCTCTGAGAAAGGATTACGGTCATATCAAGAGCCTAGAACAGCTCTACCAATTTCAACTCACCTTCAAACTCCCTTTACCCCTCTTTCATCATTGACCAGCACCTGGGATTCCCTAGAACCACATCCATGGCAATCTTTGCCCTCTAGCATTTCCATATTACTACTGGGTTCTTTGTGCCTGATTCCATCGTCACAAATGATGTTATAACAACCCTTGAAACCATACTATAGAATGTTTCTGACTAAGTCACAGCTCAAAATAGTTGGATATATAGATGTGTCTCTGGTTTCCATTTATATCATTTTCCAGAATCAGGGCCTCAAAACTCCTGAGAGGTACCTCCTCCATCTCTTTCATGCTTCCTCATTCATTGCATACACCATTGGGAGGGAAGCAGAGGTTGGTGACAGCATCATTTGAGACCATGTAATATGTTGGAAGTGTCCAAGTATAGAAATCTATTTTGTCCTGTTTATTTCTGGATTCAGGAGAGTGTTAATTGCAGCCGAAACATCTAGAGCTGATTTAGATTTCTGTCTGGTGTGTGACCTTGGTTGAGCTGCTTCACCTTTTCGATATTTTGTAAAGAATGGATAATGGCATCTGCTTTTCAGTGTGGTTAATCAAAGACGATATGCAAAAGAACCTCGCTCTCTCCACAGGAAAGCTTCTAATCTATATAAACACAAGGGATTATTAAGATACTGATATTTTCAGGCTGAGTTAAGTGTGATTGAATTTTACACCACTACATGTGTATGTTCAGTGATTTTGTTATTGGTGGGCTGATTCTTGGTATGTTAATGAAGACCTATGTATAGTTTTCTTGATTAACTCATGGCTCAGGACTTGTTACTTCAAGCGCCAAACAATACTCAGCTTTTTGAGGCACTGAATTCAATATCTCAATTATTCATTTTAGGAATTAGTGTAAAATTAGAACAGATCCCTGTTCATATGGAAAGAGATGGGTATGTTAATTGGAATGCTGTAGCTGGATACTATCTTGCATAATGAAAGGACTGATATTAATACCTCTGAATGGAAGATGTACATCATATAGTTAATAAAGAATAATCAATTCATGTATACGTGTTCTAAACAATTGTTTTATGTAGTTTATCTCACTTCCAAAGTAGAAGCTATTCACTATACCTAGCAAGTATTTTGAAGCAAAAATACGCTAAGATACTTTTCAATTTAAAGTAACAGCTATGTTGAAACATTGAAATTTCTTTCTTGCTCTTTCTTATATTTTTTATCACTTTTCATGTTCAAATTTTCACATTCAGCTGCTGTAAGGATTTATTGATTCTTAATCAGAATGGAATAATTAGAGTCCATTTCCACTAACTACCCAGATTAAACACTAGGTGTGTATGACAACTTGACATCATTAAAATTCCTTGGTTCTCCCCAGGTAGGTCCGTTAGAGCCTTTTCTGAGTTTATATACCAAGATAAGCTTAAATAGTGGCAACAATAACTTATCAAAATGCTGAAGGAAATGAGACACCACATCACATATAAATATATATGTATACTTATGTATATATGTACACATGTACACACATACCCTAAATGCAAGTTGAAGCCAAACATCAATTTTAAATTTCTGAAACTTATAATGTATATTATATTAACTTTATTATAACATTATAACCTTATAATATTTCACTATTCCTTTTCATTTAGAAATTTAACTCAGAAATTTAGGTCAACAAACGTTTATTGAGCATATGTTATGGGAACGGCATTCTGCTAAATGTACTGAAGGAAATAAAGACTAGCAAGGACCTCACTATCTGTGTGTACAAACATCCATGTGTACCAAATATCTTAATCACAAGAAGAGGGTTTAAAAGCATTATAAAACAAAATGCTGTGTGAGCATCAAGCTGGACAAGATTGTCACTAAGCATGGCGACTTAAAGAAGTAGGCATGTTTAACTGAGCTAAAAAGATAGGTATAATTCCAGGGATTTTCAGGCAAAGGCAACAGCATGAAGACAAGACTGTAGGGGAAAATAAAGGGCAGGAAATGTTTAGAGATTGATAATGAGAATTGCAAAGAGTAGCAAAGTATCTCCTACCCCTTTTCTACCCACAGTATTTTGTGATAATTTTACCTCCTTTTCATCAATGCTATGAAAATATTGTTTTTAAATGCAAATTCACAGATGAAGAAATTCTAAACCCAAAAGTGATTTTCTAGGGAGAACATACACAATAATTTTACTGCTTTAAATTGCCCAAGACAACTGAGGATGGCATTAATTAACATTGTAAACATTCACCAGGGGCCTAAGGATTACCCCACAGGAAAAAAAAGAGTCACCTGGTAATATGAGATGTGATCACTATAGTGAATATTTACATTAAAAAATTATTATAGTAAAAGACACATTGCCATTAATTCCCTTCAAAATACTCCCCCCCCCCCTTCGAACACACTTATCCCATCATTCTTGCTACTTTGTGAAGCAGTTCTGAAAGTCCTCTTTCGTTAGTGTCTTTACTTCATCCTGCATCATGACAATGCTCTGTGTCACATATTGCTTCTAGTATGGCATTATTTCTGTGTGTGTCCTCATCCACCTTATTCACTGGATCTGGCACCGTGCGACTTCTGGTTCTTCCCCAAAGTCAAAATGACCATGAAAGCTAAACATTTTTAATCGATTCAGGACATGGAGGCCGCCATGACAGCACAACTAAAGACACTCACAAAAGAGGACTTCCAGAACTGCTTGAGAAAGTGGCAAGAACGATGGGATAATTGTGTCTGAAGTGGCGGGGAGTATTATGAGGGGGATTGATAGCAATGAATCTTTTACTGTAATAATTTTTTTATTTAAATATTCACTGTATTTGTTGATCACACCTCATACAATGTTGGAAACCACCTGACAAGCCCAGTGCACAGAGAAGATGGCTGACAAGGCATAAGACACCACTGGGGTGAGAGTCTGTCAGCAGAGACTGCTAGTCTAGGCACCAAGAATCACTTCATACTCCAGCTGAAGCTCCATGGAGAAGGGGAATGGGAGTTTGGAATACAAACATTTAGTAAGTAATCCTAAAATGGAAGGGCTTCTCCAACAATTTCTAACTCAAAATTCTGGGAAGTGGACCCCTAATGACGCAATTTATCTATTTTCCCAAAGGGCTTGTTCCATTTACTATGACTGCATAACATATTACTCCAAAACTTAGTGTAGGAAAACAACCATGTATTATGCTCACAAATTCTGTGAATCAGGTTTTTGACACAGCATAGTAGGATCATGCCCCTGCTCTATACTCTCTGGGCCTCAGATGGAATTCTGGAAAGCTGAAAACTGGAGTCATCTGAGGGTTCATCTTGCAGTCAACTCTAGCTTGGTCAGCTGGGGGCCAGAGTGCCTCTCTACTTGGGTTTCTCCAGGTGGTCTCTGCAAAAAGGTTTGTTTGACTTCATCACAATATGGTGGCAGAGTTCAAAGGGCAAGCATCCTAGGGGAAAAAGTCAAATGTAGCCTAGCAATATCCTTTCTGTGCCCTAGCTTTGGAACTCATAGCATTACTTCTGTCCTATTTTACTTGTGGAAATAGTTGTAAGATCCTGCCCAAATTCAAGGTGAGAAAACAGAGACTCCACTTCTTGGGAGGAGGAACAGCAAGGTTCTGAAGCACATGTCAAACTAGAAATACTGCCATAATTTTATTTTTTTTATCAGAAATGCATTTTTATTTTTATTTGAAAACAACTTAAATTTTTAGACAAAGCGTTTTAGTATATAAATTTGATGTTGTTTTTATACATAATATAAAGATTTCCCTCACTGATCTTCCATGTAAAGGGTATTACAAGCCTGAAGGAAGATTCTTTCTGCACGCAAGTGTGTATCTTCCATGTCGGGTGCTGGAAACCAGTGGGGTAGTGCTCCTACACATAAATTAGGTCAAGTGACAGCACTTCTTACAAAGGGGAGAAGAGAAATATTCTAGTTAATCAGGTTCGAAAAGCAAACGTGACACAAAAACTGTGCAAATAAGACCAAGTTAGAAACTTTAGTTAGGACACCGCAGATTATACTGGTAACAGGTTTCAGAGGTTATCATGTGTACCACATTAAAACAGCAAGGAAGAGCTTGAATGAGGGATTTGGGGGATTTGGAAAGACCGGGGAAAAATAAAACTCTAGAGGGATTCCAAAGTCAGGTTACTCTGTAATAGTGTTGTACTTTCAGAGTAGATGTTAGGGTGTATGTAGCACAGTGGTTAAGAGCTGATAGAGCCAAACTTAATGAATCCAATTCCAATTTTACCGTTTGTGATCTATGTGACTGAGTAATTTACTTAGCTTTTATTGCCTGAGTTTCCTTATCTGTGACATAGAGTTACTAATTGTACCTACCTCCTAGTTTATGGTGAGGAATAACAGAGTTTAAAATTTTTAAGTGCATAAAAGAGTATCTGCTATATAGAAAGTGTTAAAGAAAAGCTAGCTATTATTATTATTATTATCGTCATCATCATTATTATGCACTATGGATATGTCTTTTAAAAGAGGGACAGTGCAAACACCAATAAATGGATCAATAGCCAGGAAAATGCTATGGCTACATCAAAAGATAAGTGAGTGAATGTACACTTATACTTTCATAAGGTATATGTGTGTCATAATTTTTATAATGCCCTGCTTAAACACTTAAAAATAATGTAGACAAGTCATTGGTTCCAATGATCTTAGATAACAGAAACTTCTATGTCTGGAGGGCTCTTGCCAGATGTGTGATGCTGGGTCTCTGGCAGAGAGAGGCAGGGATAATGGAGAGTAAGAGGCAGAGATGAGAGACTTGAGGAAAGAAGACTCAACAAGACCTGCAAATTGTTTGTGCACAAAGGAGAGCAAAGAATATGACCCTAACGCTTGAGCCTGAGTACTTGAGAAGATATTCATCAGAAGAGAGGACTCAGTTTGGGAAGGAAATGATGAAAACACTTTATTTAAATATAATTGTTTTTAAACTTTGGTATTTCTCAAGATTTGATCCTGAGCTCTCTTCATTTCTTCCCAAAAACACTCTCTCTAGGCAAATTCATCTCATGGCTTTGGCTAGCATATTCTAATCATGCCAAAATTCATAACCCAGCTCAAACCTCTCTGCTAAACTTTAGACTAATACATACAGCTGATTTCTAAACACAGCTCTTCCTGAAGGTTCCATAGAACATTCATTGAACATTCAATATGTGCAAAACAATTTATCATCTTCCTGCAAACAGCTGTTCCTTCTCCAAATCACCTTAACTAATGATGCCATCATTTACTCAATTGTTCAGGCCAGGGGTGATCTGAAAACCAATCTAAATGTCTCTCATTACCTTACCCCTCACACTTAATTGTCTCTAAGACTTGCCATTTCACCTTTTAAATTTAATTTGAATTTGTCCCTCTGCCTCCTAACTCATTTCCCTGACTTCATAATTGGTATCTCTGCCTTCATGCTTTCTCCATTCTAATCCATGCCTCACATTGCTACCAGAGTGATATTTATAAAATGGATTATGATCATACTACAGAAATGGTTAAAACTTCAGTGGTTCCTCATTGTCTAAAGAATGTAACCCCAAATTCTACAAATGGTACACAACATACAGGACACATTGTTATCTGCTTTCTGCCTTTCTCTCCAGATTCAGCTCTACTCCTAGTACATTATAATCAGCCTTATGGAATTATCACAAAAATAACCCCATCTCCCAGAATTCACCATTCAAGAACTTTACACAATAGAATTTTCAAGGAGAAGATCTTAAATGAATCAACAAAGGGCATCTCTATTTACTTTAAGGAATCTTTCAAGAAAGAGAAAAAAAAATAAAACAGCTCAATTCAAACTTTCTGAATTCATTTTAGAAAGCCTACCTAGTATAATTCCACAGAGAAAAATCCTTGACAAGAGATGTTTGCAATTTATAATTTATTCTAAATGTTTGTTTTTTGAATTTATAAATATTTGTTTCTACACAACTATATTTTGTATTTTCCTTGCATTTACTTCTGTGGTTAACATTGCTATTTTTATAGTATGCACGGGATCAGAACTCTGATTTGTAACATTGTATCTGCAGGACAAAAATAATTTGTCTAATAATGACTTAACTTCTAACAATCGTACAAGAACCAATTATGCTGTCCGAAGTACCCTATACACAAAGTTAGAAATGAAAAAAAAGAACAGAGAGGATATTAAAAGAACTCCAATAAAACACTTTGCACATCTCTATAATAACAAAATCCACAAGAAATGAACAGTAGTCTAAGAAAATATAAATTACCAAAATTGGCCCTTGAAGAGGTAGAAAATCTAAATAAGTCAATTTTTATGGAAAAAAATAAAATTGTTATAGAACTACTCCTCAAAAATGTGTAGGACCCAGATGGTTTTACAGATGAATTATTTCAAACTTTCCAGAAACAAATTGTTTCTATGTTATATAAACTGGTCCAGAACACAGATAAAGAAAGAAACTGTCTCTCTTACTTATATGACGTTAGCATCCATCTAACAAGGAGAACACAAACTTCAGGCCAATCGCCCTTAAAAGCACTGACACAAACTCCCAAGTAAAAGATAAGCTCATTTACTTCAAATATTTTTAAATGTTTAAAAGATGACCTAGCAAAGTTAATTTCAAAAATAGCTCAATAGTAGAAAATGGATGAATAAGTTACAAGAGGAAAACCAGATTATTATTTTGTATTGCAAAGGGGGGGGCATTTATTTTGATAAGTTTGAACTAAGAAAATCTACAGATACTCCACACTTGGCATGGTTATCACCTACTCTTACTATGGCTATAAAGTGGTTAAACAATAAAACCCTGAGATGCCACAGGGGATCATAAACTCCGTACATTCTGTGCAGTGGAGGAGCCTGTTTCAGTCCCATTCTATCTGGTCTCTACTCCCAGAAGCGGAGAGTGAGATGGGAAGTGCTTCCCACAGCACTATTATGAAGCAGAGCGGGTATAGATGGAGCACAGGTAGCTAAAGCAAAGGGCAGAGAGCACTGCCCAGGTATAAATGCCCCACCCCTAGGAAAGCAGGCAGCCATGGTAGGCATTTGATTGAGCATGTTTTCAGGGAGAAATATAACTGATGGAGCAAATGCTGATGCAAAGGCTACTTATGCTCTAGAATAGACACTGACATCCCTGGTCTGAAGAGGTGATCATTTAATATAGATGATAGTGGGGGACACAGAAAAAAGTCATTGCTCCAGCTCAATATAAAAAGAGCATCCAAACTGGGGCAGGATAGAAAGCATTACCTTAGTCACATCTGGAACCTTAGGCACATCTGGATATGCACTATAGTTGTGACTTTTCCTTTATAGTTAAGTTCATCATACAAACTTGTAGGGTAAGGAGAGGGGGGTGTACTGGTCGTGTCACACAAGTCCTTGAAGACCTACGGGTCTACAGAACTCACTGGCCTTTTCTTAGGAGAGTCTCCTGAACTGCTTTGTTTCTTCTCCCTTCAAAACCTGGGATGAGATGTGCCTCTAGCTTCAAGTGAAAACAACCTGCCACTCTGGCCACTGCTGACTGGGGAAGACGTTGGTATGTGAAGCAAAGGTGGCCTTATAGTGGAGCCTAAAGGCATTAAACCAATAATAGAAGATGAAAATTGTTTATAAAGCAATACATTTAAATGTAAGTGAAAAGAGGATGTTTGAAATCTAAGTTTCTGATTACCTTTTAAAAATATACTTTGGTGGTGTGTGGGCAAAGGTAGCTAAGTCAAGAATACCAAGAACACTGTCAGGCCAAATGGTTCTCTGAGAAGACTCACAGGACTTGGGAAAGCTGTTGCACTTGTGATTGTGGTTTATTACAGTGAGAAGATCCAGATGGAGATCGGCAAAGGATAAAGATGTAGAGGGCGAAGTCTAGGAAACACCAGGCACAAGCTTCCAGGTGTCCCCCTCCCCCAGTGCAATTGCACAGGGACACCCTTAGTTCTCCCAGCAGTGATATTTGACAGCACCTACAAAGTGTTGTCAAACAAGCAACTGATTTCTGGTGTCCAGGGTTTGTACTGGAGGTCAGTCCTGTAGGCTGGTAGGGATGCATGAACTATCATAGCCATTCAGGGTCCACCAGCTCAGAGCAAAAATAAGCATTCTCCATAAATCACATTTTAGTTTTTACAAAATAGACCCTATTTTTTTTTATCAGTCTTAGGTTTATAGCAATATTGAGAAGAAGATAGAGAGTCCCCATATACCTCCTGGTTCTACACATCCATAGCTTCCCCCATTATCAACATTCCCCACCAGATTGGTACGTTTATTATAACTGATGGAACCTACATTGACAAATTAACGTTCTTGGTGTTGTGTATTCTATGGGTGTGAAAAAAATTTGCAATAACATGTATCTACTTTATAGTATCATACAGAGTTTCATTGCCCTAAATAATATCTGTACCCAGCCTATTCATCCCTCTATCTCCCAACCCCTGGAAACCACTGATCTTTATACTGTCTCCATAGTTTTGCCTTTTCCAGAATATCATATAGTTGGAATCATTCAGTATGTTACTTTTTTCGGATTGGCTTCTTTCGCTCAGTAATATGCATTTAAGTTTCCTCCGTGTCTTTTCATGGCTTAATAGCTCATTTCTGTTTAGTGCTGAATAATATTCCATTGTCTGGATGGACCAGAGTATATTTATCCATTTACCTACAGAAGGACATTTTGGTGATTTCTAAGTTTTGGCAATTATGAAGAAAGCAGTTATAAACATTTATGTGCAGGGTTTTCAGTGGACATAAATTTTCAACTCCTTTGGGTCAATACCCCTTGGTAGCATGATTGCTGGATCACATGGTAAGAGTATGTTTACTTTTGTAAGAAACTGGCAAACTGTTTTCCAACGTGGTTGTTCCATTTTGCATTCCCACCAGCAATGAATGAGAGTTCCTGTTGCTCCCCACACAGATTACATTTTTAGGGTAAACATCTGGCAAACATGTAGCATGATGACCCAAGGCCTCGGGCACACAAAATCAGTCTTTTCAGACAGAATATTCCAAGGTCTCTCAGATTATCTCCCAGGAGTTGGACAAGGGCCAGCCCTAAAGATAGGCCTTGAATTTGATCAACCAAAGCCTGCCGAGTTAACGCTTTCCTGCCCCCGCAGCCCAGGTCCTGAGAGCCTGCCTGCTCTCAGTAAGAATCTGGTCAACACCCAGTCAGCCTCATAAGAGAGAGTACATGTTGACTTACTCCCAAGCAACCTGAACAGGAAACACCCATTGGCTGAAATGTTGATCTGTCACTGCTCAGACAGGGTGTTTTCATTATTCCTGGGGTAATACAACTCCAATCCCCAGTTCTCACTGTATTTCTAGCTAGCTCTGTACCTTGCCTAGAAAGATGAGACATGAAGTCCTCTACTGTCCTCTGGATTGGAAATGCAACCTCTCTTCATCCACATGATTGAAGGGAGACTGGAAGGAAGCATTAAATTTTGCCTGGGTTTGATTTCAAATGGGTGAGTTAGAGTTCTTGTGAAAGGAACCATTTGTTTAGAGGAAAAGAACCTGCTCTTACTTCCTCCTTTGGAACTAAGCGAAACAGTCTTCAACTAGACAACTTCAGAGACAATCCTTTTGCAGGGCTGGGATGCGGCCCTAAAGAGTGAAGCATACGCTTTGGATTGTTAACACTCCATCTCTCTCACAGCCAGAATGTTTGGGTCTAGGACACAAAGGGTGGAGGTGAGAATGATGCCTCTCAGAATGACACCTCAGTACCCACTCTCAATACTTCAGGTTAGATAAGGACAGACACTCCCCCCCCCCCCACAAAAAATGCAGTGCACTCTATGTTAAAAAAAAAAAAAGTTCGATTTATCATAATAGGAAGCTACTGAAATAATTTACATGGGCCAGTAGACTAAGATTTATATTGAAAATACATTGCTGTCAACACAATAAGGATTGAAGGAAATAAGAATGGATGCCAATTTAGATTACTGCATTAATTAAGGCAAAAACTGATTGAACTAAGACTGTGCCTGTGGAATGGAGAGGAATTTGGATAAGAGATCTTCAGAAAGTAAAACTGACATGCCAGAATGCATCTAGCATGATATCCATATCTTGGGTTGGATGAGAGAAGGGCAGACAATCCATTAGTCCAGGACCTCCAGCCGGGAATACAGAGGAAGGAATACCACCTAGTATGGCGGACTGCACATAGGAGGGGTTAACATATCTTTATTAAGCAGAATGTTGGAGGAGGAATTTTAGGAAGATTATTCTGGAAGTAACAAGTCACAGGCCCTTGGACAAGAAAGAAACAAAAGCTAGAGAGACCTCAATTAGTGTGTGACAGTGAGAAGAGAAAAGGCATACGCATTAGTGAACTTTCAAAAGAAAAATCCATAAGCTCTGATGATTGACTAATAGAATACAATATATGAAAAGAAAAAAAAATGAGTTAAAGATGACTCCTGTCTTCCAACTTTTAATTCCTGGCTAAAGTACCAAAGTCACATGACTGGAGTCCCATGGATAAATAATATTATTAATTCTAATAAGAAACTTCCATTTGAATATTTATTGTATGACTAAATTATTTTTCTCCATTTGGCACATAAGTCTCATTATACTTACAACCATTATCCCCATTGGAAAAGAAGTGTTCTTGCCCAGAATTAAGCTGATTGCCAAATTACCATTTGTGCTGACGATGTTGAAGTGCCATAGCTTTTGTTTCTACCTTACTCTTGCTCCCTGATGAATGGTGATTTAGTTTGTGTAACTGTTTAATGCACATAGTTTTAAAGACTGATCGTAACTTTTAGTTCAAGATGTTTGACCTTTTATCCACATTTAAATATCTGAAAAACGTTTGGAAACCTCAGTTAGAAGATCAAACAAAATTCTGTCACAAAAGTTCCTGACCTTTCTACATTTCTGAGAAAGGGAATTAAGACTTCAGGCTTTCTTAATACACATTTGAAACCAGGTTCATTGATTGAGAGCTTTCTGTTCTGCATTTGTCTCCTTGGCTTTACCTACTGTCAGTGTGAAATCTGCAGCGCTCCATCCATTACTTTCTCTTTTTTCCTCTAACCTTTACAACATTCAAGTGACTTTCAGTTGAGTAAATACAAGTCCAGATTCTGCTTAGGTTTGAGTATGTATTACTATAGTGGTCAGAGTCTTAAACTGGGATGCTGAAACAATAATCCTAACACTGGCTGGCAGAGGATTTACTTAAATTTGGAAACTCAGTCTTGTTTTCATTTTATTGAAACTAAATATTTTCTACTTCTTCATGTATTCAGTCAATGATCCTTATTGGGGCATGCCATGTGCCAGGTATTTGGGGTACAGCAGTGAATTAAGACCTTTCATTCATTAAGCTTATACTTGAGTGGGGGTATAAAACAATAAGCACAATAAATAAATAAGTCTATGCTATGTGAGGAGGTAATGTGCTCTGAGCAAAAGAAAATGTAGAGCAGGTTAGAAGATGTGGAGAAAGGAGTTCCTGTATTAAATATAAAGATCAAGGTAGATGTTATGGAAGTAGTGATAGAGGAGCATAAACCTGAAGCATGTGAGGGAAATAATCAGACAGATATATGGGGAAAGAGCATTCCAGGAAGAGCAAACAGCAAAAGCAGACCTTAAGGCAGGGTGGTACCTAGAATGTTCCAGAACCACCAAGAAGGTGGGGCTGAAGGGTGTTAGCAGAGGATGTAGGCTGTTACAAACATAAGCATATATATTCAGAAACACCTGTTGACCAACTCAAGGCCCCATCTGATATGGTCATAACTGTGCAATCTTTTTTTCATCCCCCTTGACATTTTTTCTGCTTATTAAGCTCATTTTTTCACCATCCCTCCAAGACTTTCATGTCTATTTCTACCTCTATGCCTTTGTACATTTCTCCTGCACCACGTCTTGTACCAGACTCCGGGTGGCAAATCTGCTCCTTTGCTAGGGTTTACCTCACAGTTCATCCATCTTTGGTGATGTTTTTCCTGCCTTCATTTCCACATTTTTCTTTGCATTTACTCAGGGCCACACATTTCACCTCTTACGTATTTTCTGTCTTTTGTCATTCCTTTATTACATCACGCACGTTACTCTTATAGAGCATGTGTGTCCTGAAATCTCAGACCACATGTCATACTTCATCTATACTTAGCCTTTGCAGAGTGTTTATGTCATATCAGCCACTGTTATGCAGAGATGAGTAAGACCCCATCCCTATCCTGGAGGAGTTCAATCTGAAGAGAAAATGACTGGCAAGTCAATAACAACAACACTATAGGATCAGCGTACAGCTATGATTCTGAGAGTGGCAGCACTCTGAACAGAGAGGGCAAAAGGAACCAATATGTATTTGCTGCCACACGTTATCTCATTTAATTCCTACAATAGTCTGGCGGATAGAGGTTATAAACCTCATTTAGAAGATGAGGAAATTGAGGTCCAAAGAGGTGAATTTTCTTGACCATGGTTACTCAGGTAGATAGGATCAGTCCTGGGACAGCAACTAAGCTTTTGACTTTCATTTAACTACACAATTCTTCCAATTTGCCTATTATCCTTTACCAGCCCAAAGAACACAGCAACTAAGAAAAATGTTTTATACCAGTCAAATAAAATAACAATTTCTTTCATTTGTCTTTATGGTTTCCTATCAAATATCAGAGGATATCCATAATAAACATACGTTTAAATTTTTTATAAACTTCAATTTTGTCTTTCCTCAGACTTCGATTTGAAAAAATGAAATTTTGTTCTAGCTATATTTTTGTCTTACAATTCCTATTATGTTTGTTTAAAGATCAGTTGTGAAACGAGAATGTCATGTTAGAATTCTAACTCTGTCTTTCATTTATTATAGTTACTCAGTTTAGCTGTTCTAACTCACTCCATTTGTAAAATGGAGACACCAATATGAGGACATTGGTAGAATTCATTAATATTTTAAAAACATCTATGCAACTGAAAAATACAAATTAAGTGAACAAAATTTTAGTTTGCATGTATAGAAAAAAACTATAATAGAAAAAAACAAAGACCATCCAAATGAGAATAAACAGAGGCTATTTATTCAGAGCTTGCTCTAGCAAGGGAGTTAGCCACCATCACTTTCACTCTGGCAGAGACGCAAAGGCAGGTAAAGGAATGGGAAAGCTTTAGAGTAGAAAAAAGGAAATGTTTAGGTATGTCCTGATTGGAGGCTGTTGGAATGGGGGAGCTGTAGAAAGGCTAACTCGTAGTAGGTTATCCTAAGTGATTGGTTAGGGGTGCATATTGAGCTTGCTCTGGTTGATCCGTAATTGGAAGCAGGGACAAACATTAGGAAAGCTGTCAGTTATTAATCAAGTCCTGGCCATTTTGTCACAGAGGTTATTGTTTGGCTTCCTGGGTTAGTTGCTACAGATAGTGGTCTGACTTTCCACAAGTCTGACTTACAGCAGGTTGCCATCCTAGTTGGTGATTATAGAGAATGGATAGGTTTCCTGGGGTGGTTGTGGCAGATTGTGGGTCAAAGTTCTATTTTTTTATATGGCCTGGCCATTGTCTGTTTGTATATTAAGTCTCTCATTGTAGATTTATCGATAGTGGATTTAGCAGGTCTCTATGCTTTACAGACATCTATATGTGCTTTAATAAATTGCTATTTTTTAAAAAATTCAATTTCAGAATAATCTAGAGTAGATATACCAATTTTTCTAAACATTAACCTCATTAAATTTGCTATATTAATAATTTGAGTGTGTCCTTCTCTTGTCAAAACTTTTAGCTTTTAGCGAAATATTCCAAATGTGACCTAAAATTTCTATCATGATTCATTAGACGATATATGCACAGAAGAGTCATTGTTGGATTCTAAAGAGTTTGTTACCATTGTTAACTAACATTGTTACCATTATTAATTAGTCCTCCAATAAAAGCTAGGCTGACCATATATGTGTACATGTTCTTCAAAGCTTACAGGAAATAATAAGTACTATAACTCGGACTGAAGGTGCTATATAGTAAACAGTATGAAATTTCTAGAAAATGAAATCATATTTAAAACTTTCCATGAGAAAAATCACAGTAGCTAATACAGAAAAGATAATTCAGGTATATACTGAGAGTCGTAAGACTGCTATCCACATTGTCTCTTTAGAAACTATTCTCTTGGTCAATTCATATGTAGGTCACCTTAAAGACAGAGATGACATTTGTTGTTTGCCTGCTTGGATAATTTTTGGTTACTGATGCACCCCTCCTCCTCTCTCAGTTCTCATTGTCAGGGGTCAGATGAGACGCCTCTCCTAGCTTTAGGGGCTAGACCCAGGCCTAAGCCAATCTATAAGTCAAATTTCATGGACTGCAAACATGGATTCAAAGATGGACTCATGACATAAACTGGTCCAATCAGAGTAAATGTCAGGACTTTTAATGAGAATACTGGAACAAATACTCTCATACTTTACTGGTGGGCATGAGCCAAGAAGACTATACCCCAAGGGCAGTTGACAGCCATCTTGCAACCCCAAGAAGAATGTAAGTCTGTGAATAAGGTCAACAGAGATAAAGCACAGTCCGGCAGTGTAATTTAAAAAAAAAAATCAGTATTCCATCTTCCTATGTAGGAAAAAACCCATTCTTCCCTACTATGAGTTTCTTCCTTGTGAGCCTCCTTTACCACTCAAACAGAACACTTTACTTCTGACACTTCTGGTCACCAAATGTGTGGAGATTTCCCCCACAACAACAGGCAATTCTCTCACACCATCTAGGTGTCCCACAATTTAACTCAATTCTAATACTCTCTACCTGGAGATAGTGTCAGATCTCACAGGTTCAAGGTTCAGTTCCATAAGACTGGCTCTTCCCCACTCCTTACATACACACACATTTCAGATGCCAGTTGTAAGCCCAGGTTATCACCTGTGCTTCTGACTGACCAGCTATAGGTCCAAGGTTCCAATGAATTAATTTTCTAGAGCAGCTCACAGAACTAACCGGAAACACTTACATTTGCCAGTTTATTAAAAGAGATGATAAAGGAATACAGATGAATAGCCTGATGAAGAGATACATAGGGAGAGGTCTGGGAGTGTCCTGAGAACAGAAGCTTCTGTCCCTGAGGAGTTGGAGTATGTCACCCTCCCAATGTGAATGCATTCGCCAGCCTGGAAGCTCTCCAAAACCCCTACTATTGGGATTTTTATGGATGCTTCCTCATGTAGGCATAATCAATTATTAACTCCATCTTTAGCCCCTCTCCCCTCTCTGGAGAATAGGGGGTGGGGATAGGAAATTCCAAGCTTCTAACCATGGCTTGATCTTTCAAGCAACCAGTCGTCATCCAGGAGCCAGGCAGCAGCCTCCAGAGTCATGTCGATAGAACAGAAGATGCTCTTATCTTACAGGCAGTAAAAGCAAGAGAAACCAAGTAGCAACTGATATCATTTGAATCTGAACATTTTCCCAATTAGAACTTCATAGTCTTTTCCAAATTATAAAATAAATATGGCAAAGCAAAAGAACAACATATACAAGGCTAAATAAGGAAATAATCTGCCTGTCCATAATCCTATCATCCAGAAATGGCCACACTAACATTTCAGATGGCAGAATTTCAACTGCCAGAGTCAACGGAATGAAGCCAAGTTTGTAACTAGGAAATGAGGGATATATTTGGTGAGCAAACCAGACCAGCAACACATATAATACTTATCATCACTAGCAGTAGATTGCAATCGCCATGCAAGATGGATCAATTCCTTCAGCAAAAGCCCTGTGGGAAGGATGGTTATTTCTTGTAAGAAGTGACTATGGCCACAAACCAAAAAGTCAGGTTTGACTACAGACAGCATAAAAAATATGACTGGTATAGCCCAGGTTTGATTAGACAAATTCATTTTTGTAGCCTCAGTGTCAAAAAACCCTGCAAAGTCACTAGCTGAAACCAAGGCAAAAGTCATTGCTCTGAAGGAAAGACCTGTTTAGATGTTCCTAAGGCATCCCTGCCCTCAGGAAGCGTTCCATCAAAAAATGTGTGTGCTTAGTGTGATGTCAGAACTACAAGTCTTCATTTGATCAGAAAAGTGCCAACACTTTGGGATTTTATATACCATACTACTTAAGCCAAAAGTTCCCACTCCCACAGATATTTCTGTGCATTAAGAGAACAAAGTCTTGGGGCTGGCCCGGTGGCTCAGGCGATTAGAGCTCCATGCTCCTAACTCCGAAGGCTGCTGGTTCGATTCCCACATGGACCAGTGGGCTCTCAACCTTCAATTCCTCGACTCCCGCAAGGGATGGTGGGCAGCGCCCCCTGCAACTAGCAATAGCAACTGGACCTGGACCTGGAGCTGAGCTGCGCCCTCCACAACTAAGACTGAAAGGACAACAACTTGAAGCTGAACGGCACCCTCCACAACTAAGATTGAAAGGACAACAACTTGACTTGGAAAAAAGGCCTGGAAGTACACACTGTTCCCCAGTAAAGTCCTGTTCCCCTTCAGAACAAAAAAAAAAGAGAACAAAGCCTTGAGAGAGAGGGAGCGGGAGAAGGAGAGGCCCAGGGAGAGAGGAAGGGGGAGGGGAACGAGGAGGGAGAGGGAGAGAAAGAAGGAGAGGAAGAAGGAGAAGAGGAGAGGGAAAAGGAGAGAGAGAACAATGCCTAGGGCATTCGTACTAAAGAGATATTTTTTACCTCTAAAAGAAACAAAATTTGACTGAGCTAGAGTTACATGAATGAGCCAGAGACAGTTGCTGTGTGTTAGCCTAAAATGCCTCCAGTGTTATTTACTTCTTCATAGCAGGTAATACCATTAGCCCTAAGCCTGTCTGCGCCAAACTCAAAATCTCACACATCTAATTGCTTTAAATAAAGTCCGAATGAACATATTTTTAGCAACTTGAAGCCTACCTACTTTATGTACCTCATAAACTGCACCAAATATCAGCCAATCATAGATAAGACAAAGCCTAGGGCTATGACACCAAACTGCTGTCACCTTTCAGAGTTCTCTGACCTAGAAATTCCCCACGTTGTCGCTGAGCAAAATCACCCAGACACAAACCCCTTGCTCAGATGTCTACTTCTGCCCTGGGAGTTGTCTTTCTCCTTTTGGGTGATGGCCTTGTGTTGCTGCCTCTGGAAGGTCTCGCTAGGATGGGCTTCCCGTCATGCCACCTAGTCCAAGCACTCCCCAGTAAAGCCTATTGTGTGTTATTGCCTCTCATGATCCTGGCTTTTCTTTGTTCAACTCTGACATTTCTGAACTTACCAGAGCAATCTAAGTCTAGGCTTTTCTTAATTCATTTGCGCCATTTTGTTCAGAAGAAATGTATTCCCAAAATCTTATCAATGAAGCAAATTTCATTGTATATTAATATGAATATATTTCTTGTGCTCACCCAAGTTCTGAACTATCTGAGAGATAAAGGGGTCAAGTGGAAGGCAGCCAGACAAATGCACCCAAAGTGGCAGGCAGAGAAAGGGACTCAGACTTTTCATGAGTGGACCAGACAGAGAAGACATTGAGTGATGTGGAAGATACGGTCCAAGAGTTTCCTAATGGATGGCCCTCCACATAGAAGGTAGCAGAAGCATTGGGAATGAGTATTCTCCCCTGATAGCTATACTCTATTTTGTGATTCCAACTTATAAAAGTGGAAATGTTTCTGTGGAGAAAGTTTAGATCCAAGATGATATGATTTTAATTGAGAACCACCACTTTTACAATCATACATTTAAAGGAGGAATACTACTATTTCTTTTGATAAAATACTCAAATTATACCAATAACTATGTTTATGTTTAGGGTAATGACCTACATGCCTAAAAATATGTCAGCTTAACTGAATGAAACATAATGAATTGACTAACCCTAGTTTTAGTCAATGAAAATTTCATACTGTATTCTATGCTAGGCAAACATGCTATACTTATGGGTTTGTTTAGAACCTCTTCCTGTGATTGTCGTTACTTTCTGGCTTTTCAAAAAAAAATAGTTCTACCTTGGTTCTAAGAAAGGAGAGGCACTGAACTCCAGCAGTGGTGACATCCTAAAATATAGCAACAAAGAAAGGAAAGCATGTGTGGGAAGACATCACCCTAAGTATCTCCAAGACAGGTTGTCATATGATGTTTATCAAGTCACAACCTTGATTGCAAGTTCTGTAAGCTCACACATTTGCCTGGCATGCTTCTGTATTTTCAGGTAAACTTGTAAATATCAACTGGGTGCAGACAAGAAGCCTTCAAAACTAAAGTCACAAGGAGCGGCCGGACTCAGTTGGTTAGAGCGCGAGTTCTCAACAACAAGGTTGCCGCTTCAATTCCCGCATGGGATGGTGGGCTGCGCCCCCTGCAACTAAAGATTGAAAACAGCGACTAGACTTGGAGCTGAGCTGCGCCCTCCACAGCTAGATTGTAGGACAACAACTTGGAGCTGATGGGCCCTGGAGAAACACACCGTTCCCCAATAAAAAACTTCAAGTTTAAAGAAAAACAAAAAACCAAACTTAAGTCACGAAACAAGGAGAAAGTTTTCAACACATGAAAATGAGAGGTTATATGAGGGTGCTGTGACTTTAACTGTAAGCCCTGAAACCCTCAGTGTGTTGTGACACTGTTGTGACATTTAAGAAGAGTTACACCAGACAATTTAGATTTCACTGTGACATATGCTGTATAAATTCTTTAATGTTTAGCTTATCTTGCACTAAACAGCAGAAGAATACTTAGTAAGTGCAAGTAGGTCAACATCACTTTAATTTGCGTTATCAGTTCAGAAGAACATTTTACACTATATGTGTTGTGATAAAACACTGTGTCATTTCTGTCACCCGATGCGGAGTATTTTTAGGTCTTTGCACATTGTGTGTAGAGATATTTGGTATTGCCTTTAATGTAACTTGCCATCTGTGTTCTAGTTTCTAAGCATTGGCAGAAGTGAGCTAAAAGCATTGGCCAAACTTCAAGGGGTTAAGGTTTTTGCTAACAAATATGGACTATTTGATATGAAAACCATCATTGTTTGATATGTCAAATAAAACATTTGTCAATCAAAAGTCTTTAAGCACTGGGCTATGTGACATTTACTCTTTTATAAACCAACAAAATCCCTGGTGGCATGCCTTTTTTCCTCTCATTTAAATAGTGGTAGGAGAACAAATCATACTTCAGGGCAAGTTGATAACTGCCAGTCACGATTCCTGCCTTGTTTACTATAATGAGGAGGGTAATAAATGCATCTGACCATTTCGGCTGGCATTTGCATAGATGAATGATTTGTCCAGTCAGTCGTTCTCCAGTGATTTGGGTCTTTTTGTCAGCACAAAGAGCATTCAGTCTCTCTGGAATTTACAGCAGCCAAGCTCTCATTAGCAAACATCCTTTACCATGAATGATTCAAATAATTACCACTGAAATAATAAACTGTTTCACAAAAACATTTTATTTGATGGCTCCAAACATCAACTTTTCTGAATTGTTGACATTCAAATAAGCCAGAGAGCTGCATTGTTAAGGAACAATAGCCCTCTTGTTAAAGGGTGGGCATTGTTTTACCTCCAATAGACCTTTAAACTTGGCCAGCTATCAAATGTGTCCCTCAAATTGCCAGCCAACATTCTGGGTAATCAGAGGGCATGTACCAGATGGAGCTGTTAAAACTTTACATATTCAAACTCCAGGAAATATTCTTTAGATTTTCTTTTGAGGTTGCAAACCTAGGAACTCCAGATTAATTAGCAGCTGCTACTTTGTATCTTTTTTGCACCTACTGGAGCCAAATAATATTAAAAGTCCTCACTTATACGGAGCTATTCAAGTGAGAGTTCTTCACTGTAATGGTATTCTATGTGTATAATTAAGTATTATTTGATATAGTTTTGGAGTTCAAACAAATGAGCAAGCAACAATTATACCTTATTATGATCTTCTCGAGTGCATAGCCATAGGGTTGCTCTCAATGCATTACCAAATTCATAGCACTAGGCAGGCAGCAGTTCCTGTTATCAACTTTTTTCACCCTCTGCGCCATGCATAATTTAGAGAGTTTTATTAATTTTGAGCTGGCTTAATGTATGCGCATGTTCTAAAGATCTAGGTAGATTGTATGACTAAGTTTAGCTTTCATAGTGCATTGTTTATGCATGTGAATGTCTGAAAAATATTTTCCCTCAAAGCTTAAAAAGCTATGGTTTCATTTAAATAGATTAACTTGCACATTGCACCTTCTTCCTTACCTGCAAGGGAAAATTCAGGAAGGGAACAAATGGAATGTATTTCTGTGCTTTGCAAATTTCCTCATTACTTTGCTTTCACTTTCAAATTTAGCCATGTTATATATATAGAGAGAATGGAAAACTATCAACAATACTGAAATACCTTGATGTTCACACAAAATTACAACACAATACAGGAAAATCACGATCATTGATAAGCGACATTTTTCAATGTTAACTTTGCAGAATAACTAAGGATATTAGTAATACCAAGCAGATTTTATAGATCCTACATCCATGCTCTCAGAGATCTCTCAAGATTACCTAATATACATGGCCACTTAAAATGGCATACAATTCTTTAAGCTTCCATTTCTACCCGACAAGGATAGATGCAAATTAGAAACATAATTTATCATATTTGAAATAATTTATTTTCTTGGGATTTTGTGTCCAAATTCTCAAGTTTCTTCTTTGCCACTAGCTCAGAACCTTTTACTCCAAACGGTGTGGCTTTTTGGTTTCCCCTTCCTCATGCTGCCTACTCTGATTGGTAATCGCGGTCAAGACTACAGAACCCATATTTCATTTTGTTATTTGGCTTGTCAAATCAAAGGTCAAGAGATGATGAAGAAATCCTAAAATAGCCCGGGACTGGCAGATTTTCCCCCAAGTTTTCTAACGGAATGTGGTACATATAAAAGTGAGGGAATAAAGAACTTGCTATAGCCATAAATCATGAGGCTGGAGCTTTCCAAGTTTTGAGTAGTTTCACTGCCTAGTGCCCAGAGGCCCAGAAAAGAAAAGCAGGCATCCTACCGTTAATAGTGCCATCCTCATGAACTTAGAGCTGGGGGCATGTGAGGACAGCGTTCTGACACTGGCTCATCATTTATGATTGCTGATGTGGGCAAAGAAGTGCAGCCCTAACTCTTTAGCTGTGATCCCCTTCAGACATGACTTGATATATGAGGGATATAGAATCATAGAATGTTAGTGCCAGGGGTGACATCAGAATCACAGTAAGCAAGCAGAACTAGTACGTGAATCCAGGTCGCTTGACAGTGTAAGCAGAGGTCCTTCTCTTAGAGTTAGACCATAGTGAGATGCCCCTAAGTCTTCATCTTTCTCATTACAGCCTACACAGGCACATGCCCTATACATGAAGGTACTTTCTTTTCATGTTAATAAAAAATTGATTCCACACAGTGTTACTCTTGGTTATCAGGTCTTTTAGTAAGAATGTCACTCTAGATGCCAGGACAAGAATCATCTTTAGTAGTGTTGTGGGCCTTCCCCATTGACCCTAAAGAGAATTGCCTGGTATTGTGCTAATAGGATAAGGGGAATATGTTCTTTTTAAAATGTAGGGATTTTTGCTTGCTTGCTGTTTGTTTGTTTATTTTAAAAAGTACTCCAGGGACTGCTACTATCAAGTTGCTGAGATGTTTTTAGGTCCAGATCTTCAACTCATGTAGCCAAAGTATTGTTTTCCTTTCCATTTGGAGGGGAGAAGAGAAAGCCCTATAGTTTCCTTTTGAGACAATTAATGCAGTCCTTTGAATTGTCCCAAAATATGAAGTATTTGACATTATGGTTTGGTTTTTAGAATTTACAGAAGTATTTTCTCTTTAATCAATGCTCTGATGATATTAAATTTTGCTCTGTTGTGGGCTGACTTGTGCCCTCCCCCCAAATTTGTATGTTAAAGTTCTAACCCTTTAGTATCTCAGAATGTAATTGTATTTGGAAATAGAGCCTTTAAGGAGGTGATTAAGTTAAAATGAGCCTGTTCGGGTGACCCTAATCCAATCCTTATAGGAACGGAAAATTTGGACACAAAAAAGACACCAGGGCTGCACGTGTGCAGAAAAAAAGACCGCTTGAAGAGGCAGCAAGAGGGCAGCCATCGGTAAGCCAAGGAGACAGGCCTCAGAGGACACGAAACCTGCCAGCACCTTGATCTTGGACTTCCAGCATCCAGACTATGAGAAAATAAATTTCTGTTGTTTAAGCCACCCAATCTGTAGTATTTTGTTCTGATAACCCTAGAAAACTAATACAAACGCCCTGAATGTATAATTTTCTCTAATCTCTAAAATAGGCTTTTCTGAGCTCTCTACCTCAAATGTGTTTCTTCCCCATCTTTAGCCTGGTGAATTCCTACCCATCCTTCAGCTCTCAGTATAGATAACAACTCCTCCAGGACAACCTCTTCACTGTGCAGTCCTGCTCTGGTGCTCCTCTTTGTGTTTAGTAGCGCATCACAACACGTATCACACGGCACTGGGCAATCACCCTTAGGGCTAACAGGTTTGACCTTTGACCCTGCCTTGCCTAATTTTAATGGAAAAATGCATTACCCTGCAGAAGTTAGTGATGCTGTCAGCTTGCTCCTCTGTAAGGAAAGCAAGAACGTTTTAAGCTCATGTGCCCAGTACTAGCTTTGGTGACACATTTAGTTTTAGTTAGGATTCATTAAAAAGTTGTATAAACCAAAGAGTTCAATTTAGGGTGTGCAAGAAAAGTTGCAACCAAAGGGTCTTATAAAGCAAGATATGTGTTAACCCATAAGTGAGAACAATATAAATTTGAGAGAAATTTGGGGAAGTTCTGCTGTTAGAACACATACACAATGAAAAAAAATCACCAACTTGAGAAACAGAATAAATAGTAATATAAGAGTAGGCTTGATAACGTCCCGGAATTAGGCCCTCAGACTTGCAAAATCCCGTGCCATGCTGACTGCTTGTCTACTAGAGACACACATGTACATATGTGCATGCACGTATGCACACAGGCTCACACTTACGCACCTATACACACACATGCATGTACATGCCACATATGTGGACATGCATTTGTGGAAGAGGCAAACTGGAAAATCCCACAGAAGAGCTGTCACTCAACACTTTACCTAAGAATGTGTATTTTTGCTGCTCAGACTTTATTGGCTACGTTGAGACTACTTTTCATATCCAATCTGATGTGGAAAGTCTTCTGATTGGGCAGCATTTAACTAAAGGAAGAAACTCATGTAGCAGAACTACCTTCCTACCCTGAAGTTCCCTGAGAGCAGGAACTGTTTCCACTGCATTCTCAGTGACTACCTGGACCTCAGAAGGTCCTCAAGAAATATCGGACTTGAAGTGCAGTAAACCGAGTGAGGGAGGAAGAAGTAGTGAAGTCAAGAGAGAGAGAGGAAGAGGACAACAAGCTTTCTTATTCTTGTTCATTCCTCAACAACTTGCCTCAAACCCAACAGCTTCCAGTATTTGCATTCATTCTTTTTGTGCTTCAGCTCTATTAGATGACCATGTTTATATTTCTTTTTCATTTTGAAAATGATGGATTTGAATCCAAGTTGTATGAGTTAGAATGACAAATTCTATTTTTCCTAGTTTACTAGATAAATATACAACCACAACCCTTCTGATACCGTCTCCTGTTTGACTCTAATTATCATGAAATAATTATAGACGCTTTCTCCTGTTACGTGGAATAATTGCCTTTCCCACCCCTCCCCTGAACTTATTTGCTAAGCTTTAATCATCACAAAAAATGTATTTATGCAAGGAAAGAGCAAGTTATTCACTCAGCTCATTTTATTCACCATTGTCTTCTGATTTTTCCACACTACTTAATTTAGCACATCAAGGTGAAACGATTAGTTTATCTCACCTTGACACAGCTATAGTCCACTGACAAAACATGTTTGTGACATTCTTGTTGGACTTCCGCTCTAGTAATAGCTATCTCCTGAACTGCCTATTGTTGGTTGGCATTTCCAAGTCAGAATACGATGAGACCAGCAGCTAAATCTGGTCAATAGTAAATCAGAACAAATAAGGGCATCAAAGAAAATGCCATTTCTTAGGACCACTATACGTGACAAGTGGTTGTTTCAGATCAACATTGGCTTTACTGTTCTTGATGATAAGAAAAGCCCAATGAACACCCGTAGTTTAAAAAGATGCATCTTTTTATTAACTAAGACTCCACTGCTAAAAACCTTGCCAGATTTACAATTCTAAAGACAACAGCTTTTTGTAAATGTGCTTTATTTGCAGTTATAATATCTATAGTTAAATCAGTTAATTAAAAATAGAGTTGTCAACTATCTTCCAAACTGCCATGTTTGAGTGTTTAAAACAAAAATGATCAAATCATATTCTTACCCT
Source organism: Rhinolophus hipposideros (assembly GCF_964194185.1). NCBI lineage: Eukaryota > Metazoa > Chordata > Mammalia > Chiroptera > Rhinolophidae > Rhinolophus > Rhinolophus hipposideros. The sequence continues at coordinate 54,919,531 of NC_138049.1, read as the reverse complement.
GTATTTGGTGAGAACTGTGAAGTCATCTAGTATACAAAATAATGTCCTCAGATAATCTTTTTTCTAATTAAAATGGAGGTTAGGACGACGTAATTTTATGACTATATTATACATCTAGTCACTCAACTCAAGATGAAATAAGCACTGTTTCTAAGCACTTTACCATGGTAGTACTTGCTACGCTTAACTTCTAAAAAGCTGTGACCTGTTTAAGTCTCAGGGCAAATGAGCAACTATACATAATCAGTGGAAAAGGTGACACCTTTTTAAGCTCAGAAACAAGCATGTGATGCACTCTAGCTGTAAAGCCTTCAGCCTGTGTGAAAGGAGGCTCTATTTTGCCTTTTGAATTTTATTATTTCTTACAGCCCTACTTGGCTTCATTCTTTTCACAAGAAAGCTAAGGGACTTTTACCTTTAATAAACGCTGGAAAGATCCTAGAGTGTCCATGAGGCTCTGCTGTGGAAAATGTCCTGTGAGTGAGAGCGCAGGAGAGGAGCTCTGGACCCAGAGCCCGAGACCTGGGTCCCAAGTGTAGCCCTGCTCTGCTAATTGTGGGATTTGCGTTTGTCTCTTAATCGCTCTCTACCTTTATGTCTTCATTGTTAAAATGGGAATACTAATAGCTGCCCTGCCTGCATAGTTGTTATGAGGATCAAATGAATTAATAAATGTGAGAGTGCTTTAGAAAAGTTAAAAGTACCACTCAAGCGTTTGTTATTCTTATTTGGCTTTCAAATTCTCCAGATATCCCATTTATAATAAGGCTCTCCTGGAGAAGTAGCTGTTTCTTGAAATCCCATGAAAGCTTTGTCTTTTGTATTATCTCTTAAGGGGTCCTTTGGAAGTTCAGTACGTCTCTCTGTTCCCTGCTGTGCTGTGCATACATTGCCCAAAGCGATTCCAGGACTGGCCTGCAATGGATGGCCTGTTCTGTGCATGGTCGGCTCCTTGGGGATTGGTGTTATGGCAATGGGATTAGAAATGCGGATTGCTCTTTACAGTATTTTTCTGATTACAAAGTAATACATTCTCAATTGAATATTTTTAAATGACAGGAACTCGCAAAGAAAGAAAGAAATCTAAACTACTCTCAAACTTGCTACCTAAACATAAGTATTGTTAATATTTTGATGTATATCATATACATCCTTCAAGCTTCTTTCCATGTATACATAATACAGGTTGTACATATGGAAATATACATGTTGCTATGGGACTGGATGTTTGTTTCCCTCCAACCAATTCATATGTTAAAATCTTAATTTCCAATGTGACTGTATTTGGAAATAGGACCTTTAGGAGGTAATTAGGTTAAATGATGTTTTAAGGGTGGGGTCCTGATCCCATAGGATTAATATTTTTATAATAAGAGGCACCAGAGTCTGTCTTCTCTCCCAGTGTCTGTCTGTCTGTCTGTCTGTCTGTCTGTCTGTCTGTCTGTCTCTCTCTCTCTCTCTCTCTCTCTCTCTCTCTCTCTCTCTCTCTCTCTCTCTCCCTACCATATAATGACACAGTGATAAGGCAATGGACTCTGCAAGCCAGTTCTCATCAGGAACTGAGTTGGCTGAAACCTCAGTCTTGAACTTCCCAGCCTCCAGAACTGAAGGAAATAAATTTCTGTTGTTTAAGCAACCCAGTTTATGGTATTCTGTTATGGTAGCCTGAGCAGACCAATACATGTGTATTATACATTGCTGTATCATTTATTGTTTGTTTTTTTTTCTTAACAGTATATGAAGATTCCTCTATGCATCAACTATTCTACAATGTGATTTTTAATGGCTTTAAAATATAACAAAACATAGATGCAAGCTAAATTTTTAACAATCCCCTATTGTTGGATATTTTGATGATTTTTTTAAAATTAAGGGTTATTATACATAATGCTGTAATGAATATCCTTGGATTTATCTTTTTATGTAGCTCTCATTGCTCTCAGTAGAATTGGTAGACCAAAATGAATGAATACTTCTTAAGTTTTTGATATATGTATTAAAATGTTCTCCAGAAAGACTGTATCAATTTACACTCCTATTGATAGTTATTTGAAGCTGCTTATTTTCAAGAACTCCCACCAATAATAGATATTATCAGTATAAAATGATATTTGTTGATTTGAAGACAAAATGGTTATCTCATTTCTATTTTAATTTGTATTTTTAATTACTAAACTAAAGAATTACATTTATCTTAGATTTATTCCTTAGGAATAGAAAATAAAGTAATACATATTATTAATATTTTATTTAGTAATATTATTATATTATTACTATTATATATTACTATACTATATATACTACTATATTTTACTATAATATTATATTATTACTATTAACAATTTTATAAAAATCTTAATTTTTTGCTATGTTAAACATTTGTTTTATGACATACACTTTACCACATGTAGAATACTCTCAATGTAATCCCCAGTCTTACAATTTGCAACATCATTTGCATAACTTCACTGCTTCACCTTTCATGATTCTTAGAAAACACCAGAAACATGAAATCTTTATAGGTTTTATGGAAGCTGGAAAGTAAGTCTGAATTAGCCTTAAAAAAACTTCTAGGAATCCTTAATACAGAGGATTATGAACTGCTTCAAGGTAAATGATATGTTGGTAATATAATAGGACATTCAAAATAATTAAGTTGAATTTTATTACCTGGGCGGTTTTTTCTATAAGCCTTAATTATCTACTCTTACTCTTCATTATGACACACAGTAGACACAGAATAAATATTTGTTAGATGTTTGAATGGATTAATGTGGGAATCATCTACTATTTTCTTGTTTCAAATAGAAGCAAATAAAATTAATTCCATTCTAAACCATTTAAAATTAATGACTGTAATCCTATCTATTCCTATCTCCAATGTAATCATCCTTTACATTCTCTTCTGTTATGATAAATTTTACTTTTTTTCTTTCAATGTTTCCTGAAAGTCCTAGAAATTATTGAGTGGTTAAAGAAAGGTTCTAGGAGTTTGTTCTTCTAATGTTTAACTAGATGACCGTCTTTAGCTGAATTTCAAAGTAGAAAGGAAAAATATGGTTCACAATTTCCCAAAGTCATATGGAGAACAAATGACATGTAAAGCTCCCTATTATTCTTTTGTTTAATCAGCAATTGCTCTAGAAAACTTGCCCCAAATTGACCTTGGAAAATCCTTTTTTTTTTCAGCTCATTACCCCAGGAGGATTTTTGATCTTGTTTTCTTTGACTGAGACTAACCTTGATCTACCCTCCACTTTTCTCCACTCCCAATGAAAATATCTTTTTAAAAAATTAGTGTCTATTTTATGGTCGTTTGTGAAGAGGCAATTGCTAAGAGATCTGTCATAACATTTTTGATACAGTTAAAAAAGAGTTAAAAGAAATTTTCTTCAAAAAGACCAGTATAAAAGTACTCCTACATGTACTAGGCTTTTGGATGCCTCAAATATTTTCATGAATGAAAGCCCTTTTGGTTATTTTCATTATAGGAGAAATTCTTTTATGGAAAATTCAAACCAACAAAGGAAGCTCAGATTGCAGTTCTAACATTTTTCAGCCAAGTTGACCAAACATGAGTCCTAAATTGACGTATTAAGAATACAATAAATAAGGTTTTAAAGGCTGGCTAACACTGCAAAGCTTTTTGAAACAGACCTCTCCTTTATGTATTTATCTTTCTGGGAGTTCATGGATCATGAGAGGACATGGAATCTGAATGCCTCTGGTTATTCTTACAATAGCCACAGCTATCGGACAGCTGGGCAGCAAGGGTCAGTCACTTCCTATAGAATTATCTGTGATGAATTGTCCCTGTTGCCAGCTTGAAAGTGGGGGAGTTCTTACATTGCCCGACCAGGCTGAGTTATTAAAAGACTGCACTGGCATTGTGAAAGGTTAATTGCTAATGGATAAACAATTTGACTCAAACAATTTCTGTTGAATTCCTACTTTGTACAAGGCACAAAAATGATACTGTTGGCAGCTATGGCCTGCACCGTAGTGATGGAGGTGATAGAGGTGGAGGTGGTGGTGGTGTGTGTGTGTGTGTGTGTGTGTGTGTGTGTGTGTGTGAAAGAGTTACAAAGAGGGATGACCTAGTCCCTGCCCTTAAGTGTGGGAAATGTTGTAATGAAGACACAGTTAAAGACTATTGGAGCAGCAGGAGAAATCCATTCTGAAAGATGGGGAAGAGGTATGTATCACAGGAGGGGCCCAGTGGTTCTAGTCGCAGGGTGTAAGAGATCAAAATTAAACTCAGTGGAGTAAGTGAAGAGGACAGTTCTAAAAAGAAGCCTCTCAGAGATGGCCAAAAGAATATAGGTTGGACAGACTAAGGATTCATCAATAAGAGAGGGAGAGGGGGAGAGAGAGAGAGATTATAAAATAACCAGAATCTGGAGTGGCCCAAGGCATTCAGTGAGACCCAATACCTTTCAAGTTCTTACATGTAATAATCTAATAATCAATCTACATATAGAATGTTAGCTCCTTAACCAGAGTGCAAGATCCATGGAGGCAGCTGATTTGTCTGTTTTGTTCATTGCCCAAAAAAAGTACCTGGCACTAGTAAGCACATAAAAATATCAGCAGAAAGTATATATGAAAGTATGTGATGGATGACTAATGGAATAACAAGAGAGGCCTTTTCCAAGCTTGGGTAGAGGAAATGCCCCCCCCCCCACTTAGTATTAGGTGGTGGCATAAATCTGTGAATAGCAAACTGCAAGAAATCTGTAGGATATAACAAGATATTGATTAGAAATTGTAATTCCCCTGGAATTGGCATCTAGGACCCGAGACAGACACTGAGGAACAGATTACCCCATATTATGAAGTGAGCAGAAAACAATGGGGCACAAACCCATCTTCAGAGCTTACTAAGTTGGCCACATTGGTTCTACTATAACAGTGAAGGCAGTGTCAAAGGGATTTCTGGATTCGGAGGTCATCAGCTCAGTGCGGACTGCTGCCTACAATTTGTTTTCTTTCATCATTTCTACTAGCCCTCAACAACTCTGCCATGTTAGGAGGAAGTCTTTAAGAGAATTCCTTGTGGAGATTCAGGTTGTCTGTAAGAAGAGACTGGCCTCTCGTTCTCTAGTTGAATATGTCTTCTGCAGCATACTCGGGGTGCCTTTTTGAGTAGCAGGGAGGGATGGCAGAGTGAAGAGAAAGGACTAAATGGTAAATGGCCTGACTGCCACCACTTGTTGTGGTAATGATGGCTGAGTTCCCTATGGATCAAATAGATGCAACAGAAGGGAGCTGAGCTGAAGTCCAGAGTGAAAAGACACCAAAAGCAAAAGGTAGTGGGGTCTATTCCTAGACCCTACTACTTCTGGTGGAGGGGTTGGAAGAGATTGAACCGAGTGGACCTCCCAGGTCAGGGCACTGTGCAATAGGGTGGTATGGCCTCCCTGAGGAGCTAGAACCCCCATTTAGAAGACCTGGGTCACCTTTGTCCCAGAGAGACAGCATGTGGCACCTGCCACCCAGAGGATCTCATGGCCAGTCAACCTTGGCTAGGAAGTAGAGATAGCCATGAGAGAACCAGAGCCATGCCCAGGCAAATAAGAGATTCTTGTCCCTTTCCACTGTCCTCCCTGTGCTAACCTATGGGAGAAGAATGAGACCCAGTGAAAGAGCAGCCAAATCCCTCTAGCAAAGCCAGTCCATTTCTGGGCATGAAAGAATGGATAAATACCATATTGAATGTGAAACTAAAGATTTCAATTAGAATGGACTTTTTCTTTTTAACTAAGGCTGTTGAAGATGTTGTTATGGAATAATGAAAGAGGACGATTTGGCAGAATGTCGTGAAAGGCTGTGATTTGGGGAAAAACATTATTTTCCACTGACTGTTGACCAATTGGTTATAGGTACAGTCACGATCTTTTGTCACTGAGAAAGTCAGTGAGACTTTCAGCTAAGAGGGGGTAAGGTTGGTGCTGCTATTCTAATGCTGGCCAGAGCCTTAAATTTCATTATCCTGATTCTGCATTGTGTGTTTAAGATGTCAATGACTCATTTAACAAATATTTATTAATCATATGACACTATGAACTAGGTCCTGTACTGGGCACCAGGTATACAAAGGAACAAGACAGCCACAGTCTGCTTTGAGTCACAGATTCATAGTAGAACATGCTAGGCTGCTCGTGTCCTGGAATAGATTAGACCCTAGTTGCACTGAGTTGGCCCTCTCAAAGTCTGTAAGGGTTCAAAATCCAGGTTTTAAAACACAAAGACTTTTTGTTTTATGTAATATAAACATTAGGGCATATTTATTGTTTTCTATATTCCTTTTGCAACTACATACCATATTTTGCCATGCGTAATGCATACTTTTTTTGCCCAAATTTGTGAGGAAAAAATAAGGATACACATTATCCACGGGTAGCACTAATTCCATATCTAATAAATATTTTTAATTCTTTTGTTTATGCTAATGTGTTAAAAGTGTAATTCTAGAAATCAATAACGATATCAATATGGAAAATAGTACCTGGAATACGATAATTGGTTTTGTTGAACTTACGATGAACTTGCAATGACGAAGAGTTCTTGGCCTTCTATGATGAGTAATTATTGTAAATTTATTACCGGTATGTAAAATTTCTTGTACTTTGCATCTGTTCTTATAATTTGTAATTATTTATTACATAAAATTTCTTGTACTATAATACGTCTGACAATTAAGTTCACAAATTCATCCTAGAAAAAGTGCTACATACCTCATTGCTGAATGTCACTAGAGTCACCTTCGAAGTACTCCCCTTGGAAAGCTATGCACTGACACCAGCACCTAGACCACCCTTCAAAGCCATTTTGGAACTCTTTTTCTGAAATGGCCATCAGAGCTGTCGTCGTATTACCCTTGATGTCCTGAATGTCATCAAAATGTCTTCCTTTTAATATTTCCTTTATCTTCGGGTAAAGAAAGAAGTCATTAGGGGCCAGATCAGGTGAGTAGGGAGGGTGTTCCAATGCAGTTATTTGTTTACTGGCTAAAAACTCCCTCACAGACAGTGTTGTGTGAGCTGGTGCATTGTCGTGACACGAGAGCCATGAATTGTTGGCAAACTGTTCAGGTTATCTAACTTTTTCATGCAGTCTTTTCAGCACTTCCAAATAGTAAACTTGTTTAACTGTTTGTCCAGTTGGTACAAATTCATAATGAATAATCCCTCTGATATCAAAAAAGTTAGAAACATCGTTGCAACAAGTTCGTAAACTTAATTGTCTAACTTCATATATTAAAAAATAAATAGTAAAATTCCTTTATAATACAAAAAACAAGTACCTAAATGTAAACAAATAAAAATTTGAATAAAAAATGAAAATGAAAATTTTTTTCCCCTGAAACTTTGGGCCAAAAACATGGGTGCACATTACACACAGCAAAATATGGTAGTTTCTGCCAATGATGATAAGCTAGAGCAGAACCAGGCAAACTTTTTCTGTAAAGGGCTAGATAGTAAATGCTTTAGGACTTGTGGACCATACTGTCACAACTATTCAGTTCTGCCTGTGTAACATGAAAACAGTCAGAGACAATACATAAATAAATAGGTATGGCTGTGTTACACTAAAATTGTGGACACTAATGGACACTGAAAAATAAATTTTAGTTGATTTTCATGTGTCATTAAATATTGTTCCCCTTCACATTTATTTCCAACCATTGAAAAATGTGCAAACCATTTTTAGTTTGTGGGCTGTAAAAGAATAGGTAGATGGTTAGATTTGGCCAACAAACCATATCCCTGGGCTAGAGGCATAATCTCATTTGCAAATGCCCCCTACAAAATGCCTGTTTCTGTTAGATGTTGAGTTTCTCTTATCCATAAATGTCTGGAGTACCCAAGATGAGAGAGGAATTATAACTCTCTTGGGTTTAGGTTTTACATATTTTCTGAGTTGAACATGATTTACAACACTTTTCTTCCCTTATTCAGTTCTTCTTCTGTGGACTACCTCCCAATATCATCTGATTGTCTGTCACTTGGGTAAAAAGTGTTCTCTTCTCTTGCCTTGATGTTCTGCTGTTTCAAGCTAATATAACAATCCCTAGTGTTGCCATGCAGCAGCCTACCCGTCTGTCTCCTCGTACCTGCCCCTAAAGAAAGGAGAGTCTGTGAGACGGATCCTTTCAGGGACTTCGCTTCACCTTTGTGCTTGCACCTTATGTCTCCCTGTTTGGCCCCAGAAAGATGGCTGGTCAGCCAATGACGAGTAAGATTCCCCACGGGGGGTGGGGGAACGGACAACTCAAGCCAGGTGCAGTCAAGTGGGGACCAATAGGAGAATCCAAGGGGTTCATAGAGGTGGGCACAGCCCCCCACCTTCCCCTGGCTAAGGAAAGCCTCTGCCTCTGTGGCTGCCTTCCTTCCCACAACCTGAAAGGGAAGGGACTCAATGATGTGCTCTCCATATATTCATATGCATAAAGGTTTTATCCCTTGGGGAAGTACATACATCCTGAGACTTACGGTTCAGCTGCCTGCAGGCAAGGGTGATTGGCTTGAATCAGTTTCCTATTATGATGTATAGGATTCACAGATCTTGAGATGGACAACCTTTATCTCCTTTACTTCCCCCATCTAACTAATAAAAGCTAATGTGTAAGCCCGATTGGGGCGCTCAGTCCTTGAGGCTGCAGGTCCCTTGGCCCCTCTTGCACTCTATTCATGGCTACTGTCTTTTCTTAACACTGCACCGCCCTCCTTGCTCCCCACAACCCTCATCATGCAGGACGCGACACCCTAGAATGAACTGTTTTCCTTCTCACTTCAGGGCCTTTGCTCATGCCATTTTTTTTCTGGCCTCAAATGCTCTCCCAGTGACTGCCAAATTTCCCTCACCAGGCTAACTCCACTATCTCTTCAATCAATTCAAATGTCAGTTCCTTAGAAAAGCACCAGACCATACTTATTTTTGTAATGTTTTCATTAGTGGCTGGCTTCCCAAGGCAAGGGACCCTGACTATTCAGCTCACTGTTGTTTCCCAGTGCCTGGCATGGAGTTATAGCCTCGTGGTCAGTAGTTGCAGCTCTGGGGTCAGGCTGCTTGTTAAGACACTGGTGTCAGCATCTTCTGCCTACATCACCTCCCTAAGCCTCAGTCTCCTCATCTGTAAAGTGGATTAAAAGTACATTAACTCTATAGGGTTATTATGAAGATTAAATGAAATAATACATGTAAAATGTGTGGCTTAGTGCCTGACACAGTTATTATCCACAAAATGGTCAGCTATTATTGTTATGATTGGCATTCAGTAAATATTTGCTGAATTGAATTAAAAAGAGAGCCAATAGTATTGGGTATTCATTATGTGCCAAGTACTGCTGCTTTATATTTATTATTTCATCTTTCAATTCCCCCTAAGAAGAGAGTACTACTATCAACCCTATTTTATCAATGAAAGAGAGGAAGTACAAAGAGGCTAAGTTGCTCAGAGTCACATTGTGATTGAAGTAGTGGAAACAAGTTAAGGAGCTTCCCAGACCATGACTTATATCATTGGTTACCAAAGGGTTTGTTGTAAATGCTTATCTTTAACACCCTATTTTATAGCTCAAACAAGAATTGTTAGCAAACAATGCCACCGTATATGAAAACACTTATTTTATATCGATACTGAAAATAGATAATTTTTAAAAGCATAATCAAATACTTGAGGGAAGCTGTTCGGTGGTGACATACATTATTTCTCACAATTAATAAAGTATGTCATTTACATAAAGGTCATATTGTTATTTGCTTATATGGTACACAAGCAAATTTAGAAGATTCCTTAAAATCTGCCAACTTTGAAGTACATAAATATCACCACATTGATGTAAATATAAATCACTTAAAATACTTCAAAGTAGGAATTCTACAAAATATTTGAGGGAAAAAAAGCATACACATCTATATTTGGCTATATTCACACATACCTATGTAAATAAGTAACTATCTACTCACTCATAAATACTTAATTCAGCAATATTTTAAATTTGTATTCTTACCTTTGAATGGAGCCTATACATTGCTCACTGACTAATTTAACTTATTTATTTTTTTTTTTAGCATGAGTTCTGGTCAAGATGGCTGAGTAGGTAAACGCTGTGCTAACCTCCTCTTATAACCACATCAAAATTACAACTAAACTACAGAACAACCATCATTGAGAATCACCTGAAGACTAGCTGAACAAAAGTTCTATAACTAAGGACATACAAAAGAAGCCACATGGAGACTGGTAGGAGGGGCAGAGATCCAGAACGGGTTGTTTCACACACACACGTGTGGTGGTTAAAAGTTGGGAGGGATATCTTGGCTGAGGAGGTCCCCCCCTGAGGAGCGAGGAGTCCCACACCAGACTCCCCAGCCCAGGGTTCCAGTGCCAGGAAGAGAAGTCCCCACAACTTTTGGCTGTGAAAACCAGCCGAGACTGTAACTGAGTGAGATGGGGTGCTGCTGGAATCCCAGGGGCTCCTCTTAAAGGGCTCATACATCAACTTACTCGCTGATAGGGTCACTCACTCTGAGCTCCAGTGCTGGGGCAGCAGCTTGAGGGGATCTAGCAACATCCAAGAAAAAACTGAATTATCTTGCTCCAGGGTGAGAGCTGGAGGGGCAGCACTCTCCCAGACAGAAGTGCTGGCAAAAGCCATAGTTTCTTTGTTGAGCTCTCCCCCCACCCAGCACACAGAAGTTGAAGCCTACCATAGCTATTTCCAGCAACCTGGCTAACACTGTCTGCACTACTCTGGTGATCCCTGAGACCCTGCCCTACCCCACTCTTTAGCCCACCCAAACCACTTACAGTGGCTTTTCCATATAAACGGCCTCCCTTGTCTCATACTATGGACTTTCCTAAAACCTCTCAAAGGTTCACTAACCCCAAATAAGCAGCTTCTGGCCCCAATTGCCCCGTCTTCTTGCTAGGCAGCCGCAAACCTGGCACTAGAGGCAGCTGGCCTCGGTTTGCAGTTTAGCCTCTCCCAGGTACCTCCAAGCCTAGCATGAGTGGCAACCATCTGCAGATCACTTTGTAGCTCATACCAAGGGGCCCTGAGCAGGGCACAGGCAGTAGCTGACTTTGGCCTGCACCATAGCCCCTACCAAGAGGCCGCAGAGCCAATATACCCAGTGGCCAGCTTCAGACCATACCAGAGCACCACTCTACCAGCTCCACAAATGACACACCCAAAGGGCAGACTGGGCAGGCACAGAGCCGTGATAAAGCAAGTCTTGCTCCATACAGTTAGCCCCTGCACAACAGCTCCTCCACTACAGTCACAGCCAGTTCTCACAACTTAATAGCACAAGGGTCAACCCCTCTCACTGATGTTGCTATAGTAATCAAGACTCAATTGCAACAAGAGAGCACACACAACCCACACAAAAGATACAGCTGGAGCACCCCACTGAGGAGACCAGGGAGATTGCATCATTTGGCCCCAAAGGACACCTACTAAATAAGGCCTCTCTGCTGAGACCAGGAGACATAGCAGCTCTATCTAATACACAGAAACAAACACAGGGAGGCAGCCAAATTAAGGAGAAAAGTAAACTTATTCCAAATGAAAGAACAGAACAAAGCTCCAGAAAAAAGAAAGAAACAAAATGAAGACAAGCAATCTATCAGATGCAGAATTCAAAACACTAGTTCTAAGGATGCTCAATGATCTCAGTAACAACTTCAACAAAGAGATAGGAAACATAAAGATGGAGATAGAAAACATAAATAAGAACAATTCAAAAATAAAGAATACAATAACTGAAATAAAGCTACATTAGAGGGAATTAATAGTAGATTAGAAGCAGAGGACAGAATCAGAGATTTGGAAGACAAGGTAGCAAAAAAACACCCAAACAAAATAACAAAAAGAAAAAAATAATCCAAAAATATGAGGATAGTTTAAGGGCTCTCTTGGACAACATCAAACATACCAACATTCACATCATAGGGGAATCAGAAAATGAAGAGATAAAACTAAGAATAGAATTACAATATGACCCAGCAATCCCTCTCCTGGGTATGTACCCAGAAAATCTGAAAACATTTATCTGTAAAGATACATGTGCTCCGATGTTCACTGCAGATTTATTTACGGTGGCCAAGACACAGGAACAACTATAGTGTCTTTCGATAGATGACTGGATAAAGAAGCTGCAGTATATATACAATGGAACACTACTCTGCCATAAGATGAAATAGTGTGACTTGCGACAACATGGATGGATGATGAGATTATTATGCTAAGTGAAATAAGTCAGACAGAAAAAGTTGGGAATCATATGACTTTACTCATATATTGGATATAAAACTGAAGGCAACAAAGGACCAAGACAAGCAAATAAAGAAGCAACTCATAGATACAGACAACAAACAGTTTAGTGGTTATCAGAGGGTAAGAGGTGAAGGAGGATGGCAGAAGAGGGTTAAGGGGGTCAAATATATGGTGATGGAAGAACTGATTCTGAACACATAATGCAATATACAGATGATGTATTATAGAATTGTATGCTTGAAACATAATCTAGTTTTGTTGACTATTGTCACCCCAATAAATTTTAATTAAAAAAAAAAGGTGAAGAGAGAAGGCAGGAAATTGAAAACTTATTTGTAGAAATAATGACAGAAAACTTCCCTAACTTGGTGAAAGAAATAGACATACAAGCCCAGGAAGTGCAGAAAATCCTAAACAATGAAACCAAAGAGGTCCACGCCAAGACACATCATAATCAAAATGCCAAAGGTTAAAGACAAAGAGAGAATCTTAAAAGCAGTAAGAGAAATGCAGTTAGTTACCTACAAGGGAGTGATCATAAAACACTCATCTGATTTCTCAGTGAAAACTTTGCAGGCCAAAAGGGATTGGCAGGAAATATGCAAAGTGACGAAAAGTAAGGACCTACAACCAAGATTACTCCGTCCAGCAAAGCTATCATTTACAATTGAACGACAGATAAAAAACTTCCCAGATAAGAAAAAGCTAAAGGAGTTCACCATCAAACCAATATTATAAGAAATGTTATTAAACCACATACTTTTAAAGAACGACTGGGTCAAAGAAGAAATTAGAGGAGAGCTCAAAAGATACATAGAAACAAATGACAATGAAAATACATCCTACCAAAATTTTTGGGATGCCGCGAAAGCAGTTTTAAGAGGGAAATTTATATCATTACAGGCCTATCTCAAGAAACAAGAAAAATCCCAAATAAATAACCTCATGTTACACCTTAAAATACTAGAAAAAGAAGAACAAGCAAAACCCAAGGTCAGCAGAAGAAAGGAAATAACAAAAATCAGAGCAGAACTAAATGAAATAGAGAACAAAAAGACAATAGAAAAAATTAATGTGACAAAAAGCTGGTTCTTTGAAAAGATTAACAAAATCGACAAACCCTTGGCTAGACTCACTAAGATAAAAAGAGAGAAGACACTAATTAACAAAATCAGAAATGAAAAAGGGGAAGTTATCACGGACACCACAGAAATACAAAGGATTATCCAAGAATACTATGAAGGACTATATGCCACCAAATTTAATAACTTAGAAGAAATGGACAAGTTCTTAGAAACATATAGCCTTCCAAGGCTGAATCATGAAGAACTGGAAAATCTTAACAGGCCGATCACCAGTAACGAAATTGAATCAGTCATCAAAAACCTTCCCAAAATCAAAAGTCCTGGACCAGATGGCTTCACCAGTGAATTCTACCGAACCTTCAAAGAGGATCTAATACCAATCCTGCTCAAACTCTTCCAAAAAATTGAAGAAGAGTCAGTACTCCCTAACTCATTTTATGAGGCCAACATTACCCTGATACCAAAACCTGGTAAGGACAACACAAAAAAAGAAAACTACAGACCTATATCCCTGATGAATACAGATGCTAAAATCCTAAACAAAATTCTAGCAAATCGAATACAACAATGCATTAAAAAGATTATTCATCACGACCAAGTGGGGTTTATCCCCGGGGCACAAGGATGGTTCAACATTCGCAAATCCATCAATGTGATACATCACATAAACAAAATAAAGGACAAAAATCATATGATTCTATCAATTGATGCAGAAAAAGCATTTGATAAGATACAACATCCATTTATGATTAAAACACTTACTAAAATTGGTATAGAAGGAAAATACCTCAACATAATAAAGGCCATATACGACAAGCCCTCAGCTAATCTCATAATTAATGGTGAAAAGCTGAAGCCCTTTGCTCTACGTTCAGGAACACTAAGGTTGTCCCCTATCACCTCTGCTTTTCAACATAGTGTTGGAAGTCCTCGCCAGAGCTATCAGGCAAGAGAAAGAAATAAAAGGCATCCAAATTGGAAATGAAGAAGTTAAATTGTCACTCTTTGCAGATGACATGATGCTATATAGAAAACCCTAAAGACTCCACCAAAAAGCTATTAGAAACAATCAATGAATACAGTAAAGTTGCTGGCTACCAACAATGAAATCTCAGAAAAAGAGATAGAAAAAACAATTCCTTTTGCAATTGCAGCAAAAAGAATAAAATACCTAGGAATAAACTTAACCAAGGATGTGAAGGATTTATATGCTGATAACTATAAGACATTTTTGAAAGAAATTGAAGAAGACACAAAGAAATGGAAAGACATTCCGTGCTCATGGATTGGAAGAATCAACATAGTTAAAATGGCCATATTACCCAAAGCCATATACAGATTTAATGCAATCCCCATTAAAATCCCAATGGCATTTTTTAAAGAAATAGAACAAAAAATCATCAGATTTGTTTGGAACCACAAAAGACCCCGAATAGCCAAAGCAATATTAAAAAAAAAGAACAATACTGGAGGTATCACACTCCCTGATTTTTGCGTGTACTACAGGGCTACAATAATCAAAACAGCTTGGTATTGGCGGAAAAACAGACAAATAGACCAATGGAATAGAATTGAGAACCCAGAAATAAAACCACATAAATATGGACAGATAATTGTTGACAAAGAAGCTAAAAACATACAATGGAGGAAAGACAGCCTCTTCAATAAATGGTGCTGGCAGAATTGGATAGCTACGTGCAAAAGAATGAAACTGGACTGCTATCTGTCACCATGTACCAAAATTAATTCAAAATGGATCAAAGACTTAAGCATAAGACCTGATACAATAAACTGCATTGAAGAAAACATAGGTACTAAACTTATGGACCTTGGGTTCAAAGAGCATTTTATGAATCTGACTCCAAAGGCAATGGAAGTGAAAACTAAAATAAACTAATGGGATTATATGAAACTGAAAAGCTTCTACACAGCAAAAGAAACTATTGACAAAATAATGAGGCAACCAACTGAATGGGAGAAGATTTTCGCAAACAGTTCCTCTGATAAGGGGCTAATATCCAAAATATAAAAGAACTCATGAAACTCAACAACAAAAAAACAAACAACCCAATTGAAAAATGGACAGAGGACCTGAGGAGACATTTCTCCAAAGAGGATATACAAATGGCAAATAGACATATGAAAAAATGCTCAACATCGCTAATCATCAGAGAAATGCAAATGAAAACCACAATGAGATATTACCTCACCCCAGTCAGAATGGCTTTCATCAACAAAACAAATAGTAACAAGTGTTGGAGAGGCTGTGGAGAAAAAGGAACTCTCATACACTGTTGGTGGGAATGCAGACTGGTGCAGCCGCTATGGAAGGCAGTGTGGAGGTTCCTCAAGAAATTACAAATAGAATTACCATATGACCCAGCAATCGCTCTCCTGGGTATCTACCCCAAAAATATAAAAGCATTTCTCTATAGAGATACGTGTACTCCAATGTTCATTGCAGCTTTGTTTACAGTGGCCAAGACATGGAAACAACCAAAATGTCCTTCGATAGATGAATGGATAAAGAAGTTGTAGTACATATACACAATGGAATACTATTCGGCGTTAAGGAAAGATGATATAGGAGCATTTGTGACAACATGGATGGATCTTGAGAGTATAATGCTAAGCGAATAAGTCAGACAGAAAAAGCAGAGAACCATATGATTTCACTGATATGTGGTATATAAAACAAAAAAAACAAGACAAACAAATGAGAAACAAAAACTCATAGACACAGACAATAATTTAGTGGTTACCAGAGGGTAAGGGGGTGGGGGGTGGGTGATGAGGGTAAAGGGGATCAAATATATGGTGATGGAAGGAGAACTGACTCTGGGTGGTGAACACACAATAGGATTTATAGACGATGTAATACAGAATTGTACACCTGAAATCTATGTAAATTTACTAACAATTGTCACCCCAATAAATTTAATAAAAAGAAAAAAAAAACACATAAATATGGACAGATAATTTTTGACAAAGAAGCTAAAAACATACAATGGAGGAAAGACAGCCTCTTCAATAAATGGTGCTGGCAGAATTGGGTAGCCACGTGCAAAAGAATGAAACTGGACTGCTATCTGTCACCATGTACCAAAATTAATTCAAAATGGATCAAAGACTTAAGCATAAGATCTGACACAATAAACTGCATAGAAGAAAACATAGGTACTAAACTTATGGACCTTGGGTTCTAAGAGCATTTTATGAATTTGACTCCAAAGGCAGTGGAAGTAAAAGCTAAAATAAACGAATGGGACTATATGAAACTTAAAAGCTTTTGCACAGCAAAAGAAACCATTGACAAAATAAAGAGGCAATCAACTAAATGGGAGAAGAGTTTTTCAAACAGTGCCTCAAATAAGGGGCTAATATACAAAATATACAAGGAACTCATGAAACTCAACAACAAAAAAACAAACAATTCAATTGAAAAATGGGCAGAGGACCTGAAGAGACATTTCTCCAAAGAGGACATACAAACTGACATACAAACATATAGGACATATGAAAAAATGCTCAACATCACTAATCATCAGAGAAATGTAAATAAAAACCACAATGAGATACCCCTCCCCCAGTCAGAATGGCTTTCATCAACAAGATAAATAGTAACAAGTGTTGGAGAGGCTGTGGAGAAAAAGGAACCCTCATACACTGTTGGTGGGAATGCAGACTGGTGCAGTCGCTATGGAAGGCAGTGTGGAGGTTCCTCAGAAAATTAAGAATAGAATACCCATATGACCCAGCAATCCCTCTCCTGGGTATCTACCCCAAAAATTTGAAAACATTTATCCATACAGACACGTGTGCTCCAATGCTCATTGCAGCTTTGTTTATGGTGGCCAAGACATGGAAACAACCAAATGTCTTTCGGTAGATGAATGGATAAAGAAGTTGTGGTATATATACACAATGGAATACTATTCGGCGGTAAGAAAAGGTGATATAGGAACATTTATGACAACATGGATGGATCTTGAGAGTATGACGTTAAGCGAAATAAGTCAGACAGAAAAAGCAGAGAACCATATGATTTCACTGATATGTGGTATATAAAACAAAAACAACAAAAGAACAAGACAAACAAATGAGAAACAAAAACTCATAGACACAGACAGTAGTTTAGTGGTTACCAGAGGGTAAGAGGGACGGGTGGTGGAAGATGAGGGTAAGGGAGATCAAATATATGGTGATGGAAGGAGAACTGACTCTGGGTGGTGAACACACAATGGGATTTATCGATGATGTAATACAGAATTGTACTTCTGAAATCTATGTAATTTTACTAACAATTGTCACCCCAATAAAGTGAGAAATACCATGAAAAAAAATGTTAAGGGGACTTCTTTAAGAAGAAGAAAAAAAGATGAAAAACATGAATAATAAAATGGCAATAACTATATATCTATCAACAATTACTTTAAATGTCTATGGATTAAATGCTCCAGTCAAAAGACACAGGGTGGCTGAATATATAAGAAAACAAGACCCTTACATATGCTTCCTACAAGAGAGTCAGTTCAGATCAAAACAAACACACAGTCTGAAAGTAAAGGGATGAAAAAAGATATTTCATGAAAATGGAAACAAACAAACAAAAAACTGCCATAGCAATACTTATACCAGATAAAACAGACTTTAAAACAAAGGCTATAACAAGAGACAAAGAAGGACCCAGTGATGCCACTGGGTATTACCTGAAAAAACCCAAAACACTACTCTGAAGGGACATGCGCATCCATATGTTCATTGCAGCATTATTTACATTAGCCAAGACATGAAGGAAATCTAAGTGTTCATTAATAGGTGAATGGATAAAGAAGAAATCGTACATATATACAATGAAATATTACACACCATAAAAAAGAATGAAATCTTGCCATCTGTAACAACATGGATGGACCTAGAGGGTATTATACTAAGTGAAATAAGTCAGACAGAGAAAGTCAATTACCATATGATTTCACTTATATGTAGAATCAAAAAAATAAAATCAATAAACAAAACAGAAACAAACTCATAGATATAGAGAGCATTTTGATGGTTGCCAAATGGGAGAGGGTTGAATGGGTGGGTGAAAAAGGTGAAGGGATTAAGAAGTACTAATTGGTAGTTACGAAATAGTCACTGGGATGTAAAGTACAGCATAAGGACTAGTCAATAATATTGTAATAACTATGTATGGTGTCAGATGAGCATTAGATTTATCAGGTTGATCACTTCATAAGTTACATAAATGTCTAATTACCATGTTGTACACCTGAAACTAACATAGTATTGTATGTTAACTGTAATTGAAAAATAAATAAATATATACATATATATATATATATATATATATATATATATCTTTAGGCAAGTAATCTACTTACAGCATTTTACTCAGAAAGCTAATAATTTTTACCAGTTGTTTAAACAATGCATTGCACAGCATTTGACAATATTTCCTTCTAAGCCTGATCTTTATTAAATGCACAGAGATTCAGCAGGCTGAGCAGATCACCGCTCAAGCTCTTGAGTTACTATAATGACCTGGACTCAAATGTTGACATGACTTAGTCAAGATATTTAAGCTGCCTAACCCTCAGTGTCTCTATCTGTAAAATGGGATACTATTTATCTCCAAGGACTGTTGTAATCATTAAATAAGATAATAGTTGGGAGCATTCAATAGGTTAATGACTATAATTCTTAATCTACATTAAGGAAAATAACTTACCCCATGTTTATTAGTGGCTCTCAAATAATTCTTAGTAGATGGTCAAATTACCATTGTTGAACTGAATTCAAATTCAGAAGGGACACTTTAGAGTGAAACAACATAGTCTTCATACAAGTTGCTATTTAGTCTTTCTCCAACACATTCAAAGACTGGTTGCATAAGACTTACCCTAAAAGCTTTTGAAAATTTAGGATTCTGGTACTCTCAAAATTCTGAGTCAGTCAGAAGGTCTGGCATTAGGCCATGAATGAGTATTTTTTAAAAGTCTTCACAGAGATTCTGATAGACGGCTGGATTTGGGAAATTTCTGTTCAGTAAAAAATTTCCCTGGTAATTCTATTGGCCAGAGGAGCCCCCAGTAGATGGAATCCAGATCCCACAAGTTCTCTGGTTAAAGAATGTCCATATCACAGTATCTGCACCCGCATTCCAGAAACGATCTTTCCAATTCTCTAAAGGTTTGGCCAATGCGAGGAGGTCCCAGAATGGCACAAGAGAAGCCTTAGGGAAGAGTATTGGATTCTGAGAATTTTCCAAGGTATCAGTGCCCCCAACCCAGGGATCAGTAACTCCACCCAATCACAGCATTGGAACAAGTGTCATGGAGTTAAAACAAAACTCTCTCATATCAGCACTGGATTTCTGTTCTTTATATCTTTCTCTGCCATTTATATAAAGGTAGTCAATAAATATTCACTAATTATTATAGATTTAGAAAGAGTCAGCCTCCCATTATGTCAGCCTTTAATTCCTATTACCTATGGGATGTGAATTTAGCCAATGAAGTTGATTTCGTTAATATGTCTCCTCATTGAATCCTATGAAAAACTGCATACATTTTATTTTCTCCCACCAGTCACGTCTCCTCTGTTTCCAGCAATGTGTTTTAATCCCCTCTCACATGTTCTCCTACTCTTCTTTCCTGCTCTCCAGCACCTTCAGGCACGCCGTGGAGTCACATGTTACGAGATAAAAATAACTGGAAAACATTAATCTCTGTGGTAGCAGAGAAGCTGCTGCCACTTTTCCTCTTCCCCCTGGAAATCTGCCTTTGGTGTGACAGTATCCTACAGGAGTTTGAAACATTTTCACAAAACATTTCTGAGTGAAGCTGGGAAAGGATATGGGGAAGTTAAGATACTGCTGTGGCCTTCACACATCACTTTACAACTTGCCCAAATATTTATTTGTCATCATGTCAACAGGGCTTAAACATGAACCAATAATCATTTCAATCCAGATCTGTAGTCTCTGAAGTGCTCTTCTTGAGAAAAAGTTGCTCTGTGCTTCTAAATTTTCATTCCTTTATTACTGGGGAAATATCTATTATTTACTTATTTAGGGTTTTCGTTTAGGAAACTAACAATGATGTAAATTCCAAGAGCAGGCAGTGTGTCTGTTTTTGCCCACCATTAAGTCCCTGTAGTTAGCACAACGATTGGCAAGAGTACGTGATTAAAAATATGTACATTTTTAAATCAGTGAAGATGCACTTTATCAAAAAAGGGTTGGAGAACTCACAGTAATACAGAGGCCTTTGGAAAACTATTTTGGGGAAAGAGAAATAGTTGTTCAGATGGAATTTTTTTCTCTACCAGTGCATGCACACACACACACAGAGACAGAGACAGAAGTATAACGAGATGAAAAGGACAATATAATACTTGTCAAGGAAAGGAATTATGTCCCTCTTCCCCTTCCTTGCCCATGATAACAACGGGGAGAATAGAAAATATATAAAAGCTTCAAATTGAAGTTCCTGGAAGGCTCCCTATTGCTCTAAGAATGAAGCGTTAACCTAGTATGGTTTATAAGGCCCCACAGGAGTAGCCCCTGTCCAGTGTTTAGCTTCAGAGTCCTTGCCACCACTCCCTCACAGCTGCAGCCAGAGTGAATTTCCTTCACATTCTTTTGCCTGTGGGGCCTTGGCATATGCTGTACCACCTGCCAGGAGCACGTTTCACCTTGCTGGCCAATCCCTTTCATCCTTCAGGTGTTTGTTGTGTCATTTCCTCCAGGAAGTGTCCTCAGGCCTTTGGGTGGGGTTCCTCTCCTGTGTTTCCCCATTATGGCATCTCCCATATTGCACTGTAGTTGCAGGTAGTTGCTTTTGCCAAGATGGAGCTCCAGGGGTCCGTGACCAAGCCTGTAGTGTTCATTGTTGTTTCTTCAGCATTGAGCGCAACCCAACACACAGTCAATAAATACTTACTGAGTGAATGAAGAAAAGAAGAGGGGAAGGGAAGAAATCTGTAGCCTGAGAAAACAGCAGGGGACCATGCGGGTGGAGAGATGGTGGGTACACTGAGTCAGTGGTGTCTTGGTTTTCCTGGCTCCTGCAAGATTCACTCAGGGGAGTCCCACAAGATGTAGAAAGGTGAATTCTGAGGCAACTGAGCCCAAAATTATTTTGGGGAAAGGAAAGAAAAAAAGAGTAAATGATTGCTGATGGGGTGAACAGGTTCTGGAAATCAAAGGCTATCTGTAGTTAATACACTCATTATTAGCTACATATGGTATGAAATTGGTCTTATTAAATAAAATTGACACTTATCATCAGATACATGTGTCCCACTCTTTAGTTTTACCCAACTTATAAAGAATAAGGACTATGCCAAACAACATAACTTTAAGCAAACACTTCCTAGGAAATTCATAAAACAAATAACTTGATTTATGTGTATAGAAACCTAAAAAAGTTTTTAATTAATTTTAAGATTCATATTTTGAACGTGGAGCTCATTTAAGCTAAGAACTATTACGTTTGGCCCCTGCCATTTATAAATGTTCAGGACAATGTTCCAACAAAAATCATTTGTTATTCTGATTTAAAAAGAGGAGGCAAAAACTCAAGTCAGAGTTATAATGGTGGCCCAAATCACCATGTATTTCCTGACGGGCTTAATTCTTTCACAACAGTACAATGTGGTATTGAGGTGTGGATCTCCTGCAAACAGGCTTTCAGGTCCACCACGTGAGTGTAGTGGGCTATGGGCCATAAAAGTGGCAGTGAGAGATCTGATAAGAATCCTGGATGCCCCAAGCATTTGGGGCTGCTGTCTGACTTGGATACTCCCCTGCTACCTGACTAGAGTTATTCATTTGAATTTTGGTTTCCTCTTTTCCCATCTATAATGGGAAATTTTCTTGTAATTAATTTTATACATCATATATCATTTTCTTACAATCAACCTAGCTTATTTAAAACTCTTATGTAACATGACTATTTGATACTATAACCATTTTGTATTTTTCTACCACATAACTTGTCAAGGGCTTTGCGAATTAAACTGATTATTTAGAGATTCAAGAAAAAGAGAAACCTGGCAAGAAGTATTAATGAGGAAATCTATTTTTCAACAATTGTCTATTTCATATCCTCAACTGCTCATCACAAGGAAAAAATATATCCAATGCATCTTTTGAATACCACCAAGACACTTAGCACATAGATATCCTACTAATAGTCATTGATACATTATTCTAGGCATGCAAAGCACTAATCAAATATCCCTGATCAGCCTATGATAATTTTTAGCTGTGGGATAAGACATTGGCCTGTCCTACAAGAAATCACAAAGTTAAACCTCAAAGAAAAAAATAGAATTTTAAGAAATTGAAGAATGGAATAAAAACGTGCATTTAAAAAATGCTAGTAATGCACTAAAAGTCATATCTTTGAAATTACCTTGTTTCTTAATTAGAATTCTTCAAGCATATCAATTGAAGTTGTGCTCTCTGAGAACCACACCCTAGGCAAATTCAAAGCATGGATGGGAATTATTTTCTAGTTAATGGAGCATGTAAGTTTATTTTAATATTCAAGGTTATGATGGGTGAAATGTAAACTGAAAAGTTTTCCTTTTTATCATGGGTCATGGTATAATAAAGTACTTACTTTATGAAATAAATGTCCAATTACCATAAAACAAATGGAAGGTCATTATATCTTACTGAGCTTTTGTATGCAGTGTGTGAAATGTGTTTCCTTACAAATTGGCATGCAGTATTTGTAGTTAATCCAGGGAACCCAGTCTTATCTTTTCCATATTGCAAAATGCATGGAGCTCCATTCCAGCAGTGATGACTTAGTCTTTCTCATCTATGAACCTTTGCGTAAAGCATTCTCTGCTTAAAATGACTTCTTCCTTTCCTCCATCCATCCACATAACTTTCTCCTTCAAGACATTTCAGAAACTCATCTCTCCAACATATGCCTTCCCTATCATTTTTTATGATCATTCATAATTATACATATGTGAAGGCTGGATCAGTTATCTTAACTGGCTACATACCCAAGTAACAAATGAGTCACTTATCTTGGCCTACTATGTGTTTGTTTATGGGGAGGGGGTGGTAGGGATGGAAGGGAAGGACAAGTTAGGGCTGTTCCAAGGTGTGTGGCTCTCCCTTGGAACAGAGTTTGCATTATATGTCAATATTACCCTTTTACTTTAGTTGTTCATTGTACTCGTATGCTTATTTCATTTGTATTTGCCTGCCTCCACCATTAAATTCTGTTTATTCCTTCCATTTATGGTGAGTCTTTGAGAAGCAACAATGTTATAATTAGCATGTGCTTCTATGAGGAGGAGTGAGAATGATGATGCCATGGTCACAAACTCAATTGCCGTCAGAGCCCAGGCAAGTTACATACATGTGCAAGCACAGTGTTAGGCTGGGAGCAGAGGTGATGTAAACTGGAGGGGACATGTCCAGCTTAGGGGCATTCAAGTGCAAAGACTTCACTAAGCCCCTGCCAGTCCAAGGGGCCTTCCATTCACTAGTTTGCAACCCCTGCTGCCCTTATTTTTACCTCTGAGTCTGTGAGATATATTGATGACCATTGGGTGATTAGCTACATTTTATTGGTGAAGGAATCGAAACACAGAACAGTAACTTTTCAAAAGTCACACCAAAAAATCAGCTTCATGCATGTCTTGTTCAAAGGGAATAGACTGCCAACAGGTAAATTAAAAAGCATGACCTAAAACCAGGAAGTGAATAAGCAAGACTGATTTCTTTAAAGAAAAGTATTTTCTAAAATTTGGAAGCAGTCATTTGGTATAATATATTCAGTAAGTTTTAAAAGCATAATTAAATCAGTCGGTCCCTTTAGGGTGATTTGTATACACACACACACACACACACACAAATGCATACACTTATTTTTATGATTAAATTATCATTTCCTTGGGAAACTTGGTACCTCGTCCTTCTTAAGAGATGTTAACGAATACGTAAACTACCTTGATTTACAGGAAACCTAATTTTAAGGGGAGAATTGTTCCTTTCCTAGCTATCCTAGGGTTTTGTGTTTTTTTCCCTAGGGTTTTGACTATGCTTTACTGTCATTACGTTTAGCTTTGAGGGGAGAAGACGGTTGGGTAACGTTCCTAGAATCCACTATTTAATGTGAATGCTTTGAAATTTTTATTCACTTCGACTACAAGCTGAGAAGTAGGCAGAGCATATTCTGCAAATTAAGCCCGTTAAAATCCCACTGCAGAGTGCGGGTTTGACTGACTGACTGCAAGTGGAGCTGTCAGCTCCTACAGGCGTCACTGTCAAAGGGCCATGTCATCTGTCAGTGTTGGTTCCAGCTCACTGTTCCACACAGAGGGAATGCACTGTTGCCTCCCAATTGATAACACGCTGCCAGAAGCATGTTACTTTCTCATCCGTCTTCTTGTAGCTGTCAAAAATGGAATCCATTAATTAGTTTGTTCTTGTGAATTTCAGTTGTTCTAAAGACATGTAAATTTCAAAGCGAGACAAATAAAAATCCCAACCCAAACCATAACGCCAGTAAGGGCTCAAAATCCCAAAGTGGCAGCCTTTGCTGACAGTGGTGAGGACTGGCCAGCTAAACTCTGCCTTAAGTGAACGTAATGATGTGGCTAGTTTCCCATCCCTTTTAATGAGCGCAAGCTTCCCAAGGCAGCAGAGGGAAAGGAGAGAGTTAGAGAAAAAGGCGGGAGACGCCTTGAACATGGCTCTAACTAGTCAGGCAGTTTGACACAACTTAGGGAGTGTGGTTGTAGCTGCTACTGCATGATTACCTTTTTGTATCTTATTCCTCTCCAGTGACTTTCAAAAAAAGGTTGATAGGCTTTATTTCCCTCATTTTGGGGGTCCCACAAAGCCTAGGCAATTCTATAAATTCTATATATTTGAGACAGGGTGCCTCATGTGTAATTCACTTCAGCACTCCAATATACATGAATTGAAAGAATATTCTTCTATAAGATACTTGAAACAAATTTATTGAACAATATTTATGTCTGATATGGTATATTGCAAAGAGGAGTATGGCTCAGCTTAACCCAATTTTTCCCCTCTCCAACTTTTCAAGTCAGTGATAAAGGATTACACTGATGCTATATTATTTTATTCTATTCAATTCAATCAGCATTTATTAAGTGACTACTCTGTATAACTCATTGTGCTAGCTACTCTGGGAAATACAAAAATGATTAAAATACAGCTTTAGTCCTCCAGAAGCTCATGCTTTAGAGGAAGAGGCAAATGTACATGTAAGAGCCCTAATTCAAGATAGACTGCATGAAGTACTGAATAATGAGTGTGGAAGAGGGGAAAGAGAGATGAGCCACATCCCAGGCGCTCTGAGAGGGATTCCTGGAGCGGGAAATGTTTGAGCAAGGCTTTGAAGGAAGGGTGGCCCTTACATAGCTATAACACCATCAGTTTTCAAAGATATACCATTTATGGAGGCAAACATATGCACCAAAAGAGTGAGTCTGCAAATGACCGAGAAGATTGAACTTGCACAAGTGGAGATATGTGGGGAAGAGCTTTCTATACAGAGGTGCCAGCATGAAGTCTGACCCAGTACAGTGCATGAAGGATATTCAGTGCATGGGGTAGAGATACTCTTTTAAGCACTATGCATTTTACCAAAACCAACAAATAAGGTGCACCTTTTTTTGGAAAAACGTATCAGGAAGTCATTTATTAGGATGACATCTAGTGTTTTGTATAATAAATAAATGAATATAACCAGAAGTTGCTTCCTGAGATTTTTTTTCCCCCCTTCTT
The DNA here is from genome assembly GCF_964194185.1 of Rhinolophus hipposideros. Classification (NCBI taxonomy): domain Eukaryota; kingdom Metazoa; phylum Chordata; class Mammalia; order Chiroptera; family Rhinolophidae; genus Rhinolophus; species Rhinolophus hipposideros. The sequence goes on along the minus strand of NC_138049.1, from coordinate 54,893,366 downwards.
TTCAGGTTTGCTCATCTCCAGTCAGGATATAATATACAATAGAAAAGTAGAGTCACTAGAATGAATGAAAAATAAGATAAAAAATAACTTAGAATCTTTTTTAAATCCTCAAAATGTTTGGGGACTTCGTGATTCTTTCCCTGTAAACAGCACAGTAGTATAGGATTGTTTTAAAACCCACAAGTGAAGGAATTTTGTTTTGCTCATTTTTGAATCCCTACAACTCAAAAGAGTACATGGATCATAATAGGAACTCTATTCGCATTTATTGAATGCACTTTTCATAAAATGTAACAACCGGACCTCGGTCGAGTCTCACAAGTGGAACAAATACCACTCAGCTTCATGCTGTCCGTATACAGAAGGGATAGCTTCAGTCTGAGATGAAATGTTACCAGGACAAAGGCTTTTTACTAGGGGTTTAATGTGAACATTTGTCAATTTACTTGGTCACCATTACTTCTTATGATTTGAGTAAAACTGATTTAAAAGGGAAGAAAACTTAAATTGATGGTTTAGAAAAACAAACTATCGACAAAGGAATTTTGCTAACACTGAGAATATTTGAAATGCTCGTATTTCTTGCTGTAAAATGCTAGCAACAAAGTTATACCTAGAGCAAAGTGAGAATGTCAACTACCTGGTTAATTTAAATAACCACATTAAATCATTCAGTCAGCAAAGTATACTTTATACGAAGAGAACTAGTTTGACTGCCTTCACATCTAAATAAGCCAAGTCATAGTAATTTCTAAGTTCACTTTGGAATATATAGCCCCAGTCTTGGTGCATATACTCCAAGATGTTAACCAACTGCTTCATTGATAGCTGCAGGTAACTTACTTATATGCTTCCGTGTGAACAGAAGTCAGTGAGGTGACCTCTCTAAACTGAAACGATGACAGGGACACCCATCACAAGCATTAGTAACTGCTGAGACCATAGCACAGATGCAGCTGGGAGCAATATTCACACTGTTCCGCACCAACCCCTGAGAATGGGCACTGGTCGCAGGGGTGTTTCAGAATCCTGGAAGTCTCCTTTGGGCCTGGCCTTTAGCTGCTGGATAGTGAGGAAGAGGCCAGGGCAGCACAGGTGGGAGCGTTGGGTATTGGGCCAGGGGTGCTTGTGGCAACAGTCATTACCACAGGTACAAAACATTTTGATCTCTTAACAGTCAGTAGAGCCAAACCAGTGCCCACCAATTGAAAATTATCCCTGAATATGAGGTTTGATACTTAAGTTCACAAACTTGCTGCAACGATGTTGCTAACTTTTTCTGGTATCAGAAGAATTATTCATTATGAATTTGTACCAAATGGACAAACAGTTAAACAAGTTTACTATTTGGAAGTGCTAAAAAGGCTGTATGAAAAAGTTAGATGACCTGAACAGTTTGCCAACAATTCATGGCCCTTGTGTCACGACAATGTACCAGCTCACACACCACTGTCTGTGAGGGAGTTTTTAGCTAGTAAACTGTATATGAACACCCTCCCTACTCACCTGATCTGGCCCACAATGACTTCTTTACCCGAAGATAAAGGAAATACTGAAAGGAAGACATTTTTTTTTTTAATTAATTTTATTGGGGTGACAATTGTTAGTAAATTTACATAGATTTCAGGTGTACAATTCTGTATTACATCGTCTATAAATCCCATTGCGTGTTCACCACCCAGAGTCAGTTCTCCTTCCATCACCATATATTTGATCCCCTTTACCCTCATCACCCACCCCCCACCCCTTACCCTCTGATAACCACTAAATTATTGTCTGTGTCTATGAGTTTTTGTTTCTCATTTGTTTGTCTTGTTCTTTTTGGTTTATATACCACATATCAGTGAAATCATAGGGTTCTCTGCTTTTTCTGTCTGACTTATTTCACTTAGCATTATTCTCTCGAGATCCATCCATGTTGTCACAAATGCTCCTATATCATCTTTCCTTAACGCCGAATAGTATTCCATTGTGTATATGTACCACAACTTCTTTATCCATTCATCTATCGAAGGACATTTTGGTTGTTTCCATGTCTTGGCCACCGTAAACAAAGCTGCAATGAACATTGGCGTACACGTGTCTCTATAGAGAAATGCTTTTATATTTTTGGGGTAGATACCCAGGAGAGCGATTGCTGGGTCATATGGTAATTCTATTTGTAATTTCTTGAGGAACCTCCACACTGCCTTCCATAGCGGCTGCACCAGTCTGCATTCCCACCAACAGTGTATGAGAGTTCCTTTTTCTCCACAGCCTCTCCAACACTTGTTACTATTTGTTTTGTTGATGAAAGCCATTCTGACTGGGGTGAGGTGATATCTCATTGTGGTTTTCATTTGCATTTCTCTGATGATTAGCGATGTTGAGCATTTTTTCATATGTCTATTTGCCATTTGTATATCCTCTTTGGAGAAATGTCTCTTCAGGTCCTCTGTCCATTTTTCAATTGGGTTGTTTGTTTTTTTGTTGTTGAGTTTCATGAGTTCGAAAGGAAGACATTTTGATGATATTCAGGACATCAAGAGTAATATGACGACAGCCCTGATGGCCATTCCAGAAAAAGAGTCCCAAAATTGCGTTGAAGGGTGGAGTAGGCACTGGTGTCAGTGCATAGCTTCCCAAGGGGAGTACTTCAAAGGTGACCATAGTGATATTCAGCAATGAAGCATGTAGCACTTTTTCTAGGATGAGTTCACAAACTTAATTCTCCTACCTCGTATAGGCATAAAATTTGGTTTCCACCCAGGAACTGAACATTGGAGCAACCAACCAACCAGAGGGGACTGTCGAGATAATTTACTGTGCCCTGTATATGTCTGTTAATAGATCCAGTTAAGAATTTAGATCTTGCCTAAAATGCTAATCTCTGCCTGGCTTCGGTAGGGACAAGTGGTGCCTGTTGGGGAGTGTTGACACATGTCGTGCTGGGGACCCTGCTCGCTGCGCCATTTGTCGTGCAGGGCTTCCGGTGGGGTCTCTGCTCCCGCTCCCCACATAAAAACGCAGGACACGGTGAGGCCAAAAAGGAACACCCACGGAGCCATAAGTAGGGGAGTCATATCACTATATTCTTACCGGCGGCATGCGCCTCTCTGCAATCCGCTCTTGCTAGCCCCCATTTTTTCTGCTAGCGCAGCCACAGCAGCTATATTAGTGGCCAATGGCTCACGGGTTACAGCTGACGGCCAACTAGCCACAACTGATGGCCATCCGATCACAGTTGATGGCCATTTACTACCTGAGCCAGCACCTTTCTATGTGAGGCCGAGAGCCTGGAAACTGTTTTTTGGGGCTTTGTCCCCACAACACATATCTCACAGAGGGATCAACAGGCTCCCTTTAAACAGTCGAGGTGCCATACTTCTGTAAGGTCCTTCACACACCTCTGACGTAATGTCACTCTTCACATCAAAATCCAGCTCTTCAAATCCAGGTCTAGAACTTCACTCAAGTTCTGCACACATACAACAGAACTGAAACTGACTCCGTTATTTGGCCATTCTGATTTCATACAGTCAGTAACAATATCTTGCTTCGCTCCCATTGACTTTCCTCCCTCCCTCTTTTCCTTCAGCTCCCTCCAACCCAATCTTCTCTCCATAAATGTTTATTAAAACCTAGTATGTACTAGATACAGGAAATAACTTCAAGCAGGAGATCTTTTTAACACATAATTTCACTCCAGTAATTCACCTAAGGTCTACCTGGAGATTCCCCCACCCATACCCAACTACTTTCACTGTGTGTGAGGGGCTGACAGCACAACAGGGGGAGATGCTCTGGGGGTTGGTACTGCAGGAACAGTGAATCTTAGAGGAACTTTTTTTTTCAACAAGGAAAAGTCATCCCTTATCCAGTGGGTGAAAAGCTTGGCAAGTGGCACTGAAACCTCTTCACACAAGTTTCAGTGGCCCTGATAAGAATGGGAGTCTGGGATTGTCTTATCCATGCAAGTGCCATCTGACAAGTTGAGCTCAGGTGCCTCCATAAGTCAGAAGGTCAAACCATTAACTTGACTTTGATCCCATCAGAGTTAAGTGTCAATCAGTCAATCAGTCAAAAGTAGGCTGCATTTATCTACCAAGAATCTTTTTTAAAGTGACACACTTGTGGATGTTGGAAGCTCATCTATGCCCTTTTCATTAGAGGAATCCCTTAAAAATACCTGATCGCTCATTTAACTTTCTTTTTCATAATGAGCATGTTTATCCTTGACTATGAATTTGCCGTAAAATAAGATACAAATTTGGTTAGTTTTCTGTAAATAATATAGCAAGATCTATTAACCTAATTTCCATATATACATTTTTTCCTTCTAATTGAATGCTTTCCTCTTTCTTTCATTAAAGTCAGCTTTCTGTGACCTTTAAATTCAGTTTAAAAAGTTAATCCTCTGGTTAATCTGGACCAATTGGTTTCTGAAACACCACTCAGTGACAAACCATTATTTCTAGTTCAGCTTTTAATTGGTCAGAATGTGATTGCGGTGAGATCCAGTAGCTGTCAGATTTGCCTGCTAGCCAGTCTGAGCTTTCTGGATATATTCCAAGTCATTAAAGCAAAATCTCCTGTTCAAGCCAGGGATATTTATCCTGAACTCAAGCCCAATGCTCTCCCCTGCTCTTATTTAATTAAAGCCTAAGGAATGTTGGAAGGAGGTACAGATCGGGGAAAAGTATACTTTTGGGGGGAAAAAGTCTCAGGTTCAGCTTTTTTATGTTAAATGCTATTTTTGAATTATTAGGTGAAATTGCCATACAAATCACAACTTAGCACTAATAGTAAATACATGTTTTCTCAGGTATTTTATGACTTTTGCCTCAGCTTTGAATTTCCCCTTGTACTACAGAGCCCAAAAGAACCCAATTATGTCATAGAGTTAGAGTAACAGTAATGTAATATCAAACACACAGATAATTTATTATAATTATTTCACTCTTATAAAGAATAGAAGACCTTGTGGTTTATTTTTATTTGTGCTATTAGCATCTGAGGAGCCATAACTAATCACAGATGATCATTTTGGTCATCCTTCTTTTAAATAATTACCTAATCAAAAGATCATACACATATATTTTTCCAACTATGTACCCAGAGAGAGTGCTGCATAGGGGCCTGCATCCAAATCCTGGATTTAGGTCTAAGCTTTCCTCTGACTAGCTGACTCATCTTGGTTAAGTTACTTAAGTTCTCAAGATTCAGTGGCCTCCTCTATATGATAGCAGTAAAATACTATTTATCTTACAGTTTTCAAAATGGTGAGTATTAATAAAAAATGTATAGGAAACTCTCGTAGTGAAAACATTGAGAGTCACATATTAAAAGTAGCTCTTGGAGTGAAAGGCAGAGTCAGGTTTATTCACTTAAATAGGAGACTCTTATTCCTCTTGAGATCTTTCTTCTCTTCATTCCACTCCCACTTGCCCTCTCCTGGTTTCTAGTGCCCCAGATTTCCTGCTCCAGCTTCTCGTCTTCTCATCACAGTCTGTGCCCTCAATTTGCCTGATTTCATTAATGGGTGAGTGATAAGGAGGATGCTTCTTCCCTACTTCTGATGTTTCCTTCCATGTGGAAATGTCCCCACAAGTGAAACCCTCCTTCCTGGTCCCTTTACCTTTTCTCACTTACTGGACGCTTTGGTAGTTCAAGTCAGCTAATAAACTGGTAAATTTGGAAAGAATGAGCCAGACATGTGTGGCTCAACACTTCTCTCGTTGTCTCAGCACTATGTTGTTACTCATGAGCACATGATAAACTCCTTAAGGAAGGCCCTGACTTAGTAAGCACGGTCCCTGGTAGTTTACCATCACTGGGTAGGTAATGCTGTCTAATTCTGGTGCTCAGTGTTACAAAATCTACTTATCTGAACATATTCTCCACTGTGAGATTAATCAGTTTGGTCTTCTTTCTCCTTTTCTCTTTTATTTCTTGTTTAAGAACTCAGGGGAAGAAGAGGGTATTTATTATTTATTGGACCCCTTCAAATTCTCCAAACTTACAAACCTATATTTTAATCCTTTATTTCCCACCAAGCTCAAGGTCCATATACCAATTGCCTTTTAAACAAGTCCATCTGTATGTTCCATTAGTACATAAAATACATGCAAAAAATTCTAAACTATACTATTAAATTAAATGAATCTCTTTATCTTTCACCTATCACATTATATTGCATTCATGTATTTGCATGTCTCAGTAGAGTACCCTGGGGCAGGGATCTGGCATAACTCCAACACTTGCATAATACATGGAGCATGATGGAGGTTCAAGAAGGTTCACTGAGTGAATAAACGAGTGAGATGGGACATGAGTGCAATGAGTCAACACTCTTTCGTGTCCTGGCCCACTCAGCTACCCGAGCTCCAGACTGACCCAAAGATCCTGGATCAAGGCAACCAGCATTGCTACACAAAGACTTCTGAGCACACAGAAGATGAGAAGTCAACTCCATGGGCCCTCAGCTCTGAACTGAGTATTTGCTCAGCATTCCTAACACTTTCTTATTCTAACTGAAACCTGACAATACCCTGAAGGCACTGCCCTCCTCGAGTAGAAGCTCTTTTTCTTTTTTTTTTTTTTTTTTTAATTAATTTTATTGGGGTGACAATTGTTAGTAAATTTACATAGATTTCAGGTGTACAATTCTGTATTACATCGTCTATAAATCCCATTGTGTGTTCACCACCCAGAGTCAGTTCTCCTTCCATCACCATATATTTGATCCCCTTTACCCTCATCACCCACCCCCCTCCCCCTTACCCTCTGGTAACCACTAAATTATTGTCTGTGTCTATGAGTTTTTGTTTCTCATTTTCGCTCTCCTGGGTATCTACCCCAAAAATATAAAAGCATTTCTCTATAGAGACACGTGTACGCCAATGTTCATTGCAGCTTTGTTTACGGTGGCCAAGACATGGAAACAACCAAAATGTCCTTCGATAGATGAATGGATAAAGAAGTTGTGGTACATATACACAATGGAATACTATTCGGCGTTAAGGAAAGATGATATAGGAACATTTGTGACAACATGGATGGATCTCGAGAGAATAATGCTAAGTGAAACAAGTCAGACAGAAAAAGCAGAGAACCCTATGATTTCACTGATATGTGGTATATAAACCAAGAAGCTCTTTTTCTTACACTCTACCTACAAATGGACCCAGAGCTGACGTAGCTTCCTTAATCCTCATTTCATTCCAGATCACTGACCCCCCCCTCCTGCCTTTAAGCTCTCAGCTCCAGGTCTTACCAACCAGAATTCCTACTTGTTGCAGTCATCTGCCGACTCTAGTCATCACATTCATTCATCAAAGATGTTAGTACCAGACTCACTGTCACCTCTTCACACACTTCAGTCTTAATTCTTGGTGATTTTTATATCCATGGAGATGATACCTGATACTCTGGCCTCTCTCACCAATGACGTTGTCCTCTACGCTATCTCAGCCATTCATTCTCATGAGCATACATACTTGTCATTAACAATATCTGCAACTCCTCCATTATCTCAATTATAAATCTCCTATTTGTCTATCTTTCCTGCTTATCCCTTTGATAAGCTGATTTCAATAATATTTCAGCGGGGACCCACAATTCATCAACTTTACCACCCTTTCATTGTTCATCATTCTCTTCATGTCTTCTTTTCTTTCTTAATCCAGTGTCATTTTGACAAATATATAACGGAAATGTGAAAGTAAAAACAGTAGAAGAAAAGGGAGAAATGAGGGAAGTATATGTTTAAATTCAAAATAATGTTAGCAGGCACATTGAAAAATCCCAAACATTTCCTCAGAACTTGGGGATTTATTTCCCTTTTACTGTTGAACCAGGAAATCAACTTTCAAGACTATGTTCAGTCAAGATCCTAGGGCTCTTCTTTCATTCGTCTTTATACACAAGCAGATAATTTAGAAGCCCCTCACACAGCAACATAAATTGTCAAGGCCTCAAAATATGAGTCATGTCGATGATATAGAACAATTCTACAAAAATTTCTTATTTCAAGGGTCCCTGTAATATAATGATTCTATAAAAAGTTATAGTCAAATGCAATTCTGGAAACGATTCTACTGCTGGGCAGACAAACTCAACCTTAACTTTACCTTTCTTTTGAAGTATCTAATGAAATAACTGATAACTTCATTAGAACAGGAAGATGCAGCTTTATATATTATCATTGGGAGAAAGATGTACTTAACAGTGCTGAGATGAAAGAGGCACTAACTTAGGATTGTTCTGTGTAAAAACAAGTCATTTGACAGTAATATACATTGTAATAGTTTGGAACTTCATTTAAAATAATTCATATTCAACTACAGATGAAAAATAGCATGTGAAACAGGGGAGTAAAAGCTTGCCTTAAAAACCATTTCCTATATTGGTTACTTCTACTGGGAAAAAAAAAAGATGTCATCAAATACAGAGGGGAAAAAAATTAGAGTGGAAATACCAATTACATAGCAAGTCTATACAATAATAGATTAAAATGAGAAAAATTTAGGGATCTTTAGAGATTAAGATATATATATTAAGAAATAATATCGTGGTGTGTTTTTTTCTGTATCTTTTAAGTTTTACCACTCATGGAATGAATTACATTGGAATCAAGGCAGAGAGGATAGATCCTTGTTAACTCTTTGCCTAGAGAGGAAGAATTTCTAAGTATGACCTATCTGCCATTTAAACACCATTAAGTACCAAGAGAGTCATAAACTGGCCCAGGGCTGGAGTCTACCGTAAAACTTCCTGGAAAATTGGAACAAAGAAAAGATGTTAATTTCTCACAGTAGAGGGAAAACATTCTTTTAATTGGATCAGATTATTTTTTATTTCCTGGATTTTAAAGACTGACAAGAGCAATAAGTACCTCCAATAAATTCTAACCCAATCAATGTGACTCAAAGATAGAGAACTCTGCCATTCTTTTACCTGACAAGTAGCAAAGATCAGCGAACTAACAGAGGCCTGGTGTCAGCCATACTGAAAAATGTTCATGAGGCAGTGCCTACTGGGAGACCTCATAAATGTTACCACCTCCAGTTTCTCTTTTAGGAATTAATACTCTGTAGAGAGACAGAAATTTTATGATGACTTTAACATGTTTACCACACACACATAAACAAACATACACAGATATGTATACTGTGTGTGTGTGTGTGTGTGTGTATTCTCACCTTGGGTTCTAATTTCATTAGAAGATTGATAACACATAACACAAAAGAACAAGTTTATTTTATCAAATGTCTCCTTCGTTTTTCCCAAGATGAATTGGCCAGTAAAGCTGATTGCCAGTCTTCACAATGTATCACTGAAGAGATAATGGCTGAGTTTAATCATAACATGGTACCTTGGTTTATTTTTGTGTCATTTAAAGAAATATTTCATTCTTTACTGATTTAGAAAGTGATATATGCCCATTGTAGAAAAATTGGAAAGAAAAAAATTATCCATAATCGTACCACACAAAGGCACACAATTATCATTTTAGCAGATGTCTTCCAATATTTTCCAACATATTATTTTTTACCTAAACAAGATTTAACTACAAAAGAAATTTTATATTTACCTTTTAAAAGTTAACTTTATAAGATTTAAGATTTTTCCCCATTAAAAATTTTTGTAAACATGGGGGATCAAAATCATTAGATTTCCTTTTTTGCAACATTGTCCTAAGGAGACTGCAGTGATGGCAGTGAAGTTGGAGACATGGGAAAAAAATAAGGCAGCTGCTGCAATAATCCACGAGGGAGATGATGATGTTGGTACCAGGGGAGGAGGAAGGGACAGAGGAGATGCATATTAAAGGGATAGAATCTACTGCTTCAATTTCCTTGGTCAGCTTCAAGCCAGTTGGTGGTACTACTGCACCTGTTTCCCATGACACATGGTTCTGTTTTATCTTTCTCCCATCTTTTTTCCTTTCTACTTCTCACTTACCTTATTCTCTATTCTTTTCCCCAGTATTATTTTTTATGTCCCTCATGCCTACCGTGTTTCCCCCAAAATAAGACCTAGCTGGAACATCAGCTTTAATACGTCTTTTGGAGCAAAAATTAATATAAGACCCGGTCTTATTTTAATATAATATAGGACCAGGTCTCACATAATATAATATAATATAATATAATATAATATAATATAATATAATATAATATAATATAATAATTCTAGGTCTTATATAATTTTTGCGCCAAAAGACGCATTAGAGCTGATAGTCTTACTGTGTCCTACCACAGAAAAGTTTCTTTTATTGGAAGGCAGTAGAAAGCAGTGATTAGAACAAACTGTGGTCAACTCAATATCATCCCAGTTCCTTCTACACTCTCCACTGCAGAGAAGCCTGGGAACTATATTTTCCAGAAATCTTTGCTTTAAGGGTTTCAGATTAAACTCTGTCAGTGAGAGGCACTCCCAAGAAATTTAGAGAGTAAAAGAGAAGAAAAAACATTATTTTCTGCAGTGGCGAGTGCACCAGCATGAACAGGCAGAACGCATGGAGGTTTGCCAGCAGCTTCCAGACATCCTCCTAAGAATCAACCATCTTGTTCTGCAGGAAGTGGAAATCACCAGCGGTGACCCTCCTGCAATTCCAGCCCATCTAGATTTTCTGAAAATCAGGAGTGGCCTTTCTGACCTTTGCTTTCCAAGTCCTTCCCATAATTGTGTAAGCCTCTAATTCCCCTTCCTGCTTTGCTGAGTGAACTGAGACTGATAGAGAGAGTACAAGTCTTGGGTACAGAAAGTATGGGTTGAATTAGATCCACCACATGTTACCTGAGGATACTTGTACAAGTGTCTTCACATTGAAAAACATTTGCCTTATTTATAAAAGTAGGGATAATAAAATGACATCTGTCTTTCTTATAGGGCTTCCTCTAAATCCTCATCAAGGATTAAATGAGTTCAAACATTTAATAAAAGCACTTAGCACAGTGCCTAGGGAAAATAAGCTTCCAAAAAAATGTTAGCTGTTCATTTTATATATAATGAGTTATAGTAATACTAGCAATAATGTGCTCAACAAATAGCTGTTTCTCTCCTGTCTTTGTGGCTGGTGCACGCTCTCTGTAGAATAGGGCACAGCAAAAGCCACAACTCAGAATGCGTCAATGGGCAGGGAAAATAAAGGTAGGATTTCTGCAATCCCAATTTGAAAAGAATGATCAAGAACGATGGACAAGGCCAATGACCCATGGCATGGCCAGTGCTGGGTTTTGTTATAACTCTATCTGCTGCAACAAAAATCCTCTGGTTGGATGATGAAATAGAGGGTTGAGTAGATGCTGCTTAGACTAAAATTTGGAAAACCCCATTCCTCCAATTATTGTTCTGTGTCCTGGACTCTGCTTCTTGGGAATTTCCTGCATCTCTGGTTTTCTGTGGGGTGGGCATTAAATATTCCAGAGAAAGATGGAAGTTGGGAGACCCAACTTCCATCTTTGAAGATGATTTATTCAAAGAGAAGCAACACCAGATTAATACAACCAAGGAAAAAAGACCTTAATTGTGAACTCACTAGAAGCTTCTCTGTGACATTAAAGGAGTTACAAAACTGAAGATGACTGTTTTGACGTTATGACAGCAACCTTAAATATTTAAGAGCATTATGCATTACAGAGAAGCTTGGCAAAGTGGTCTGATAGAATGTACACAGTGACTTATTTGACTTCCCATAGGAACCCACAAGGAAGGCAGTGAACATGGCTGCAGTAATGGTTCTGCCCAGGAAGAGGCTGCTAGTATTGCTTTCGGCTCACTTGCTTCTGCTTAACCAGGAAGAGGCTGCTAGTATTGCTTTCGGCTCACTTGCTTCTGCTTACTTTACTTGAGCAAAGTTATATTTTGTAATTAATTCTTCACTGCAGGCAACATCTCCGAGTTACTAGCTCCATAAGGAAGGACAACAATGGGAATTTACTCCAGAGTAAAGCTTACTATGGTTCAGGAAAAGGTGATAGGTGGCTCTCTGGGAATGTGCTGGGATGGTGTGCCATCCTTCAATTCTCATGGGGGTTTCCTTGCAGAGTCCAAAAGCTTCCCCTGGTACCTATATCATCCAGGATTCCTAAAGGTCCACCTTTTTCCTTTTTCTTTCTTTTCATGGAAACTTCAACTTATTTTCATTTTCCATTTTCTTTTCCAGTGGAGTTAAAAACTAATTTCAATTAGCCAACTTAGAGAGAGCAGCTATCTTTTATTTCTCCTTTTGTTCAGATTAGTTGATTATAGAACATAGGTAAGATTCTCCCAATCTTCAAAGATGAGCTCTAAAGATAATATTTAGCTAATAAGTGTGATGCCCCACTCCCCCGTCCTACTCACCAAGATGGTAACAGGAATGAAGACACACCAGGCATTTCTGGCCAATTGTCTTCACATAGAAATCCCTGGCACAGGAAAAGCATCCTGTGGTGTACCGGAAAGGTGTGTAGTTTATTTATACAGGTGCTTTACAGGCTCAGAACCCTACTGGGGTGAGAGGGAGAGATTTTTAAGTCCTCACGTCCAGAAATCCCAGCCCTGAATGGAATGAGACTGAAATCCCAGTACACAGTGTCCCCAGCCCTGGGGGTGGCCCTTGCTATAAAATACTCTACTTGAGGATGTATTTGTTGTTTTCTTGAATGACACACAGTGTCTCTCTCAGGCAAAGGCTTATGCTCTGGCTTCTTTGTTCGGCCTACAGAGGCCCTCAACAGGCTTAGTGGGAGAAATGGTGTGGCCCAGCTAAAATTCTCCAAAACTGAAATCTACACTCTCCAAAATGAGACCCCACAACTAAGGTCAACAGAAGGAAAAACAGAAACAAAAAATCACAAGCATTACATGATCAGGTGTCAGTCTAGTAAAAAGCTATGCTGAGCTAACTTCATGTATTTTTTTTTTTTTAGTCTTCTTATTTATCACTTTTTCTTTTTTTGTTAAAGGAGAGATTTAAAAATTCAGCCTTAGGGTCAATTTTTTAAAAAAACACTAAATATTCAAATTCAAGAAAGAGTAATACTTAGGGTTTTAAAATATATAGTATTCCTGTCTATTGTTATATCTAGAGAAAGAAACCTATTTCAATGTGTTTGATTGGGACATGACAGTTCACTTGCTATATGCTAGTTTTGGCCTAAGCCCTTCATATGAATGATTTCAGTTAATCTTCACACACAATAAAAAAACTTAGGACTATTATCACTGCTTTACAGATGAGAAAACTAAATCTTAGTCGTATTTAATAACTTGCTCAAGGTTATACCACCAGAACTTAATAGGATCAGGATAAGAATCTAAGCAATTGGATTCTAGAACCTGCATTCTTAACCATGCACACTGCCTCCAAGAATAAAGAATGTTTTCTGTGTCACGAACTTCTCAGCAACTATAAAAGTTGTGGCCAAGCCTCTTAGCTATGAGACAGCAGTTCCTCTTCCCCAACCAAAGGAGACTTTGCTGTTGGCAGGACCGCCCTCCAACTTCCCACCATGGAGCATCTGTTTTACCTCCTGGTCACAGGTCCTGCTCCTTCTTCACCCAGCCTTGATCAGAGTACACATCCAGGTCTCACCAATGGCCCCTGAGGTAAGACCGGTGGGACCAAATCGTAACACTTGTCAGGAAGGGAATGGTGAGCCTTACGGAGAAGTGTATCTCCCCAAATGTCTTTGAACTACATAGATTACTTCGTAAATTACCATGTCATCAGACTCAGATGTTGCAATAACAATCACAATAATTTATTTGGTCTTCAGCATTAATTAATGAGGACCATATCCCCTTTCTACTTCCACCAGAGCAACGTGCTGTCAGTCTACACTTGGAAACAATACTATCTTCCATTTGTGAGGAGATTTCAAGATTATAAAGTGTTTCCATACGTATTTTTAACTTAATTTTCACAAAAACCATGAGCTTATCCCCTCTGTCCCCATTTACAGATGAGTACATTGCAGTTCAAAGAGATGAAGTGCCTTGGCTCAAGGTCATAGATTTGGATTTGACATCTAAAACCCAAGTTTCCCATCTCAAAATCTAGTGTGTACTGCTATCATGATGTTACTTAAGGTAGAATTTCACCTTCATTTATCTTCATTCCTGAAGGTAAATGTTCATAATGGTGCATATCCCACACACTTTCTCACATCCCTGTCTGGCTTTTAAGTAGGTAATACCCACCTAATCAACTTTGACGACTTGAGTCATATAATCCTTTCTGTCTACCGGAGGCCTCTGTCATCACCTAATAACTTTGAGATTATTTCTGACATTTATAATCAGGATTCAGCAAATCTATAGTAATAGATAACTTTTAAGAAATTAAATAACAGCTAGTTTAGTGTTATTGTAGAGACAATATTGAATTAAGAGGGTGGAAAACGAATCTCCAAGAGTGTACATTTGGGCAAGTCACTGCCCTTCCCTGAGTTCAGTTTTCACATTTGAAATCCAAGGGCATTCATTGGATTGGCATTAAATCATCTCCAAACTCTCACATTTTATGAGTGTATTTATTCAAGCTGAGATCTAAAGGAAAACTGTGAATGGTGAGGCAACAGGAGGCCAGCAAGAATAAAGCTGGCTCCTGTAATACCTCTGAACCACCACAACTAGGTTCCAAGTCAAAGGAGGGCAAATGCTGGGAAGAACTTGATGGCTACTGTCAGAGACGTGACGTGACTGCAGGGTCTCACCTAAGCCTTGTAGGCAGAGCACTCGCTGTGTGGACTTCCAGAGAGGGGGGCGTCAACATCCTCCTCAGAAATGGCTATCTACTACCAATAAATTTTTGCTTGTATATCTGCTCAACCACTCACATCATCTATGCCTTTTTTCTTTTCTTCTGGTTTCTGTGGTTGAAAATATTTGCTGACAGCCTGTGGTTATAATACCCAAACACCGAGAAGCTATTTGGCCAAGAACAGGACTCAAACTTTAAAGATGGTCCAGGGAATCATTCCTTTAGAAAGTGGAGGAAATTATGGTTGGGTCCCAGCATCCCTCCTTCCTTTCCCAGCTGTATAACAACACTTGTGGTTCAGGGCTTAGCCCCTTAACCTTAGGGCAGGTGCTGAGACCCATGAGGCAAGGGAGGGAGTGTGGCATTCTTCTGATCTCTTTTACCAGTAACTGATTTAGAAATCCAGGCTTGGATCGATGAGCACAAGGCCTCAGTCAGATGGAAGGGAATGATTTATTCAGGATTAACTCTTCCGTGTAATCTCTAGGACCTCCTATCTACTACATGACCCTTGTTCACTCCTGTCCAGCCTCACTGGCCTCCTTGTTGTTTCTTGAACATGCCCTGGGGATCTTTGTCTGAGCTGTCCTCTCTACCTGGAGTGATTGTCCCTACACACTCTAATGCTAATTCCCTCGTCTCCTTCAAGACTTGGCTCAAATGTCACCCTTTCACTGAGACCTACTCTGACCATCCTATTTGAAATTGCAACCAACTCCTTCATCACTCTAGATTTCTTTTCCTGTTTTTCCTTCCCCCAACCTCAGCCCCAACAATAGTTTCAAACCATTCTATATAATGTAAGTATTTATTACATTTAGCATCATATGTTTCCTTTTTCTTCCATGTAACCACCAAGGGATGTTTGTTGTATTCACTGCCTCGCCCTCAGTGCTTACCACAGTGCCTGTCTGGCTGATGGTCCACACTCAATACCTTCTCTTCATTGTACATTCTTATAATCAGTCACAATCTGAATCCATTTTACCTGGGTAGATTTTACCTGCCTAAAATTTTATGAAGTTCCAGGGAGCAAGAGTGAAGGACTAGAGAGCAGAACAAGGAAGGAGGGAGGACAAATGTTCTCAAGCTGCCTCCTGCTCCATGTGCCTGGTTGCTGGAACCTGGGCCCAGGCTAAGCAGCCACAGGCAACGTCTCAGAAGCAGCTATGCAGAGAAGAAAGAGGGCAGCATTCGTTCCTTGGCCTACTTAATGATTCACCCACAAGGCATTTCTAGGTTTTGCACACACATGTGCTGAGTGGGTTCCTGTGGGGTCCCCACTAAGCGCCTCCTAAGAAGCAGTAGGCCTGATGTGCGAACCACTACGTAGAGGAAGAGGTCACTGCACAAGTGACTGGACTAAGAGACACATAAGGTCAGGAGAGTAGAAGTGGTGAATAAATAAGTGGAGCCCAACACAGTACTTTATTTTTCACTTTGAAGTATGGGGTACTGCATAACCCCGTCCAGAAGAAAATTAAAAGGGCCAAGAAGACAAGGAGCCTGCCCAATTCAGTAACTAGAACTCCTATCCACAGGCTGTTATTTAATTTGATTGATCTTTAGATTTCTTCATACCTTCTACCAATTCTTAAAAACAAAAACTTTCTTAAATCCATGTGTAGTCACCCTGTGTAGTACGTGGGGAATCATTCTGCTTTAAAAAGTTTCTTTCTTTTGATGGTTTCTTTCCCCCCTTGGATTACATGGCTTTTCATTGGAGGCAACAGCCTAAAACAAATCTCTCAATGTCTGCGATACTGTACCTTTCTTGGCATTGCAGTCTCTCTATCTCCCTTTCTGTAGTCCACGCCCCCCTTCTCCTGCCTCCTTACAGGATACACATAATGGAGAGATGCAGCTTTGGTAGTCAGAAAGGGTTAGGGCATGCAACACCGGGGCCAAGGCAATGATGACGTTTTTCGTTTTTTTCCTAAGGGGAGAAATGGATCCCAGGTCTCCCACAGCATTCGGATTCTCAAGCTTTCAAAAATACATCAGCATAGGCTTGAAACAATACAGAATATCTCTATTTGGTCTAAACATAAAATCAATTTTTAAAAATTCATTGTGATAAAATTAAAATATGGAGCCCAAGGGCATTTTAAAGTGCTCCCTGGAGGTTTGCTATGGAAATTCTATGAGATATTGTGCTTGAGCTTTAGTATTTTCATAAAAACAGTGAGTCCTTGCACGTGGCTGCTTTTTCCTCTCTGAAAGGGCTGTCGGAGGTCATAGGTAGAATTTAGATGTATAGTTTGGGAAAACAAAGTTTTAGAGAAGTACACAGATTTAGGGGTGTATACAAATTCTACAAAGATTTGTTGATGGACCATCTGCATTTATGTGAACTTGGATGCCCACTGGGAAGACCAGAACCTCAGTGTGGCCAAAAAAGGCTCATTGGGTCAAATGGTAAGTGGCTGAGACCAGTTCCAGGCAGGTGTAGACATCTTGTATGGTGATCCAGGCTAAGTGAGGGAGACAGAAAGATACCCACCACACCTGACACTGTAGCCCCGTCAGAATATATCTACACCTTTCCTGGCAAAATCCCATGAGCTTACACTCTTAGACAAGTCTAGACCAATTTAAGCAGGAAAAAAAAATGTATTCACCATGATAACACATTCCACCCTACCCCAACCCTGAAGATCTGAAGTGATAATATTTGAAACAGTACACTAGGAGAAATAATTAGGAAATATTTTACAAAGAAGAAGAAGCAATAATTTCAAAATTTGAAAATACAATTTAGGAGGTAGTACCTCTAATTTCACAGAGAAAAAAAAATCCCTTTTATTCAGCAGACTCCAGAAACTTATTATCTGCATTTCTCACAGAGCTATCCTTTGAACATTCTCAAGAATGAAGACCTATCTTGCAAACTCAACTCAGCAATTATTAGAACTGCTCTCTTTCCTAATGGAACACAATTGAAAGGAAGACATTAAAATATTCTGCTTTTGTTTTTATTTGTCTCTTTTTTTCTGTAACTTCAGACATACAGCTTAATCACCCTTAGGGCTCATTTCACAAGATTCCCTATGAAGAATTTCAATCTCTTTCACAAATTCTTGTGGCATTAATTAACCCTACAAGATACCTAAGCAAAACAAGCAATGTCTTGAGGGGGTCCCTCTACTTTAAGATGTAATTAGCTCCTCAACTGAGACACAAACATTGAGCCCAATCTTGAATTCAAGCACCAGCTATCCGCACTTTGAAGAAGATACAGTCTCTCTTGTTCCTAGTCTGTGTCCTTGGGTCAATTATTTTACCTTACCCACCTCATTCTCTTCCAGGCTCTGACCAATCACGGTTGTCTATTATTTGCTGCCTTTCTCCCCTTCAGTCTAATTTTAATTCTAGAGTCAAAAACCACAGCTCTTATGTGGCACCCTGGAGCAAGATACCTCCTCCAATTTGAAGGCTACAATGATTCCCAGAAGCCAATACACTCCAAGTCATGAATTGTAAGGATCATTTCTTTCTTGATACCTGAGTTTAGAAAACCTCAGGTTAGAAAACAACCATATCTAGGGCTCTTAACCTGAAGTCCCATGCGTGGGCTTTAGCAGGATTTGGGATTCCCACAGTTATAATATGCAAATTATATTTATGGTTGTACATTTGCATTTTTTCTGGGGAAAGAGCATTTAAACTTCATCAAATTTCAGTTGTCTATGACACTCCCAAGATAAAGGACCCCTGAAATAAAGAGTTTCTGTGACTGACTCCTCCTATTTTTATACTTAAGGAAATGGAGTGTGGATCAAAATCATCAGTGACCTCTGTCCTCCCAAATGACGTCAGGTTTGCTGAAAGGATAACAATTTAGATAGTTTTTGAAAGCCAGAACATTTTTTTAAACTGCCTATTAAAAAAAATAAGATATTGTCAAAGATGACATAGTCCAAATAAACCCCTGTCTCCATGTGACTTCCATGTGCAGTGCCCTGAAATGGGTGTTGAAACCGAAAACCCTGCAGCCCTTCTTTGTTTGCAATGCAGCATCCTTGGACAGTCTCTTTCCTTCCTTTAGAAGAAAAAGCTTTTGTTCTAATGTGCAGAATAAATAAATCCAAGTCTACATACGCTACATACTTCCTCCCCAGCTCTCTCTCCTCTCCCAAACTATGGACCATTTCCCTGCATGGGTTTAGGTGTCATAGCCTTCCATCGACAAATCAGAACAAGTAGTCTGACTTTTACTAGTCCTGTTATGATAATCCCATCAGCAGCACCAATATCGCCAACCAACAGGAGTTCGTAGTGCTGAGTGCATGTTTCTACTCTCAGTGCTTTCTTTATACGCATCATCTTATTTAATCATAAAACAGTCCTATAAGGAGATATTACTATCAATGCAATCCCACCAATGGGAAAACTGATATTAAGAAAGTTTAATTTACGTGTCCAGGGTCACACCGGTGGTACGGCACACCTGGGATTCAGGCCCAATTCTGCCTGACCCCAAAGCCCACAGTGTTCTAAACCAGTAATCTACAACGCCACCCTCAGACAACTAAACTAGAATGGGGACTCCTCACGTCGCAAAGCAATTTCTCCAAAGTATAAATTTCACAGGTGTGCTGCGAAAGATGCTACCATGATCAATACTTGAAAATGCAAATGCAATCATTATATTATGTTCACCTCAGAACACAAAAGCTTGATTGCATAAAAATGCGGCTTTTATTAGTAAACAGGAGAAGGTTGAAACAGTTTTGCAATTTCTGTATTGCTTTATCACTACTGGTTTAGAGTATGAAAATTTGATCAAAGCACCTTCTTAAGAATTCAGTTTCATTTATATTTTCAGTCCCCAAACATAAATATGGCAATGGTTCATATCAGAGACATTAAGGACACTTGTATAAAAATGGTAGTGAATGTTGCATTGTAATCCTCTTTTCTTTTTTTTTAATCCAGCAGAATTTCAGGGGAAAAATATACTTAAGTGACTCTGGAAGCCTTAGCTGAGCAAAATGCCATAAAACAAAATATCTCAATCTGATATCGGATAACCAAGTATTCAGGAATTACAATTTCAGTAAAAGCGTCTCTCGGGTTTATAGCAACAAAACCAGAAGAGGTTCAAGATTATAATTTTATGATGTGTCCTACTTAGAGAAAAAAGAGAAACCTTTTCTTCACTTACTTTGATGTTGTCCAAATAAATTGTTGCCCTACTTGCTGCTCTTCTCTCCCTCTTGAGGTAGGAAATGTGACAGGTGAAGACGCGTCTGCACCCAAGGAGGGTCCTCCAAATTCTATCGGCAATTAAAGGCAAAGATATGAGTTATAACAAATCTCATCATTCTCTGTGTAGAAAATATCCCAAACTTCTCTTTTAAAGAATCTAGTGATTACTCCAGGAATGGTTCAAAAATGAGACTCCTGGGCGGTGCTGGGCCTGAGAGTGGCCCGGCCAAGGTGAGTTTCTGATCTCCTTAGCACTCATTCTCAATTCAGACTACCAATACCAAGAGTCAGGCAGATAATTTGCAATTTAGCTTTGGCAGCATTTGGAAAGATTTTTCTGAGAGCTGCTGTAATCAAGGACCCTGGAAATCAGGTGCAGACACATCAGTCAGGAAAACAGCTTTGAAAACTCTTGTGTATTTGGCAGTCTCTAATTTAGAGCAGACTTTGCCTATTGACTGCTTGTGTGTTCACCTGATCTGTGGCAGCACTCACTCTAACCTGGCCTGGTGGGAAATTACTATCACTTTGGCTCAAAATCAGTCATAACCAGGGAAATCACCGATGGTGTGAATCCAGGTTTGTCAGGAGGTATGGAGACAGCACCCTTCCCAGGCTGTACCCAAGGAAGGAGCAGGTTCTTACTGAGTCACAGCTGGTGAGAGAAGTACGCTGATAACTGACAGGATGTGAACTGCATTTTTGAAAAGGTCTGTGTCTCTTAATTTTTTAAGAAACCTAAATTCTTTCAAAAACCAAGGAACAAAGTTATATGCTGATATACTTCTATTTCAGCTCCCTAGGGAAAAAAATAACTTGTCTTATATTTTAAGATGACAAGTTGCCTAAAAATCACAGGTAAAGAAAGATTCGGTTAATTCACAGTGTCAACCAAGAATGTCACCTTTCATTAGAGTATATTTTCTACAGTACTTTCATCTTAGCTGCCCACCTGAAGTGGCAGGGAGTTAAAAAAAATTCTCTTTGGTATAGTCTCTCTTTTTTTCTTTGCATGATAGAATGCTCTTACCATATTTCATCAATTTTTAGACTTGCTGTTTTTGAACAATTTAACATCTCTGAAATGCGTTATCTTAAAATGTGTGAGATACCTTAGTTAACAGCATTTCTTATTTTCAGTTTCAAGGAAATATGGTATTTCCATGGTAATTTATCTAACCTAAACCCCCATATATCCTCAAACTTCCTTTCTCATAAATATACCCAGGGCTATTCTGAGATATACCAAAGACATGAAGCAGAAACCTCCCTCACAGCTGTGTCTGAAGCCGGCCAGCCTCTGCTTTCCCCAGCATACAGCCTCTTCTCTGTACGGTCTGTACTTTGCTCCTCACCGGGGGTCCTGGCCAGTGACAGACCCCTGCTCCAGCCCAACCTTATCTCATTCTAGGCTAAAAGTGAGCAGTTCTTACCATGTCGTCTACCATTAATAACCAACCCACCCAGGCTGCCTTCTGTTCAGTATTTTGTATGAGTCTTTCCAGAGGCATTCAATGACGGGAAATAAAGCCAATAATGCAAGGACTAAAAAGAACTGACAGACAAGCTGTGTCTTGTAAGACCTGGTAAAGGTGTGTCCTCAAGTAAGGACTATAACTTAAATTATCCAGGGGCTGGGAACTCACATATCAGTCACAACTTCCGGGACCTTCCTTGGCATTGGGGAAAATTTGTAGAGGATAGTGTTATGCTCAAAATTAGATGATGGCTGACCTAGTACCTGCAAAATATAAGAGAATAAAACAAAACAATAAAATGTTAAAGTCAACTCAAGTAAAATAAAGCAAAAATTCTTCCCTTCACTCTCTTCATTGGAGGATGCAAAGTGGCAGCCCCCAGGCTTTATGAAGCTGCTTCCATGTTTATTTGGCTGTTTTATCTGCTTACACGATACTTTAAAAGACAAACAAGGCATTTTTAACTCTGATTGTGCCGCAAACTGCTTAAGCAGTACCACTAGTAAAAACACCAACGTCAGGTATGGAGACAGTGACGGGAGGAAAAACGTTGAAAAATGCTGCTATGTAGATACACTAATAGAACATTTAATGTGGGAGGTAGGAAGTTAAACTAAGGTGGGAAACCAACAGCAGAACAGGGGGAATGTCTGGGTGAAGGAGTCTGGCAGGTTGTTGGCACAGGAGAGGGCGGAAGTTTAGGAGGCTGAAAATTCAGGTCAGAGAGACATTTGCTGGCGTGCTGTCACAGCCACGGGAGACAATGAGACTGTAGAGAGAGGATGATCAAATAGAGATGGGTAGACAGCCACATTTAGGAGACCTGAAGTGTAAACGAAATGAGTGAGACTGAGGTATAACTGAGGGAGAAAAATAGCAGGGTATTACATCATCAAACCTGAGGCAAGAGACACTTAAAAAAGGAGTGTTAAACATCAAATGCTGCTGAGAGGTCAAGAATAACTAAAAGCAGGAAAAAAAGACATGGAAGGTGATAGTTGCAAGGTAACTCAAGAGAATGCTGTGAATAGAACAATGGGGCAGAAGCCGGATTTTAAAGAGTTAGGAAATGAATGACAACTGAAGAAGAGAAAGCATAGACTTCTCTTTCCGAAAGTCAGACGTTCTAGAGAGACTTTAGAGAACACAAACCATATTTGTAGTATACTCCCTAACCAGCAATTCCCAACTGTTGCATATTTACTAATATAATAGGTTACTTATTTTGTTTCAAGACACGTTAGGAACTTCCTAGCTATATGTTTCAAAATCACCCTTTCTCCCACAAATGAATCAGTTCACTGTTTGTGCAGCATTCATACTTTGTGGCCAGAATCAGGGTTTAGAAACTGACCCTTTTCAAGGTCAATGGCAGCACTGCAGTTCTGGCTGTCTCCTTACCATTCACTCAGCAGGTGCCCTTCTAGAATTTACTGAAAACAATTACCCTGCCAGGAAAATCTGCCAATGCTATTTATTGATTTTAGAAAGCTGTGACAAACAACCATGATACCATGTGTAGTAAATTGTCAGAATATAGTGTATCACCTAGAGCTCTCAATTGACTTAGGTCAACACTGTGAAATTACCAAGAAATGGTGGTTTTAGGGCACACCAAATCTGCCTTTTATTTGATTCTTTGAAGGCTCATCAAACTTCAAGCTTAATCTCATGTTTACTGTATTCTACATAAGTAACCAATTTTATGCATGTGCTTTATCTAATGCCATGTTACAGTAAGTTTGGGGACCACTCAATTGCTATTATGCCCCCTTGAAGCCAGAAATTTGTTCCATTAAAAGAACTGTTATATATCAGACTAGCAACCTCATCCTCTACAATCTATATTTTATGTGCTATGTCTTTGCCCTTTTGTAAGTAGTAAGCTACAGTTAAATCACAGAAAATATGATATAAAATTGTGAGCAAGAGCAGCAAGATAGCCACTCTGGGCTGAACAGTCATTTCCTTCAACAAGTCTCTCCATCCTGAGTCCTGTGTTTGGACTTAGTTTGGTCCGTGCACCCTGTGTTGATAGGGTTTTAGGAGTTGAACTCATGTTGATTGAGCTGGAGAAGATGATAAAGGAAATGCCAGTTTATTAATTTGCCACGAGAAGCCTAACGTCGCAGTGGATCAGGCATTCAGCACAGTTCTTCTGCACCTTCTCTGGTAGGAAAATCCACCTGGTGGAGAATAGCAGAAGATAGCCTCAGGTGAACCTGGCCTTCACATCTCACCTCCACTCACTGGCTGACTGATCCTGGTCAGGTAAACTCTCTGTGCTACAGTGTCCGAGTAGGTGTAGTTGGCACAGTATAGAGTGTTTTTCATGAGGCTATAGTGAGAACTAAATGAAGAAATTCATGTAAAATGTTTATCACAATGATAATTAAATGCTGAATGAGTATTTAGTACTACTGTTAAATGGAAAGATGAATGATGATCAGATTACTTGGTGACCAGGGTATCAGCAAAACACTGGTTTCATGGAGGATCTTACTCCATCAGTATTTGCTTCTAGGCTACTTGTCATGCATAGAAAGAGTCTCCTCTGCCCAGGGCTGTAAAATTATTTTTTTTAATATTTTAATCTAGTATCTTATGGTTTTATTTTTCACATGGAAATCTTTGCTCCCTCTAAAATACATTTTGCTTAAGGAGTCAGCTTTATTTTTTCCTTAAATGGTTATTCAGTCATCCCATTTTATTACATTTTTATTTTTTCTATTTTCTCCCTTGAAAGATAAATTTCTGGGAATGGGGGCATACTTTCACACCAAATTTGCCCTTTGCTGGTATGAAATTCTTTTCAGAAATTCTATCTTTGTAACTTTTAAGTGATACACATATGGCTATAGTTTGGGGTCACTTTGCAGATCAATACAGTGAAATCTCCTCAGAAAGGCCGAGAGCATTCCATTGGGATATCCTTCTAGTTAGAGACTACTAATTCAGCACAAACCCTTACATGTTGCCCTCTTCCTCTGACAAGGGGCTTATTTCAACCAGCGGCTGCTTGGTCCATGAAAGAAACAAAGGGCCAGGAGCCAAACACCTGAGTTCTGACTCTGGAAAAATTATTTAATCTTTGAGCTTTAAAACTCTCATTTATAGAATGAGTGAGATACTGGTTGGCATTTTTCTCTAATGATTGTGCAAGGACAGAATCCTATCGTAGAAGTGACTGTGCTTGAGAAGCAGTAGTGCTCCCCGATGTATGGGGTTGCTGGATGGTGTGAGGCTGAAGGGATTCCTCACCCAGCAAAGGGATCCTGATTGCCTCGAAGGGACCTTAGAAGTGGTGGAAAAGAGACTCTATCTGGGAAATCAAGGATTGCATTTGGAAAATTGGGAACAATATTGGTATAATTCGGGATTTTACAGGAAGTATGGATGAACTTATCAATATCCCTTGGTGAGAAATGACTATGGCTAGTCTACTTTCTACAGTGTTGGTGCAGGAGGGCACTATATAATAATTACAGGTGACATAAATTGCATAGACTATAATGTAAGGACAGTAGTTGAATAGAATCAGAGCAGCTCTAAACTGTGTTTTTGTATCTGTTTCCTACAATCAACTCCCCGCTCTCCAGTATACACACACACACACACACACCCCTCCCTCACAATCACTGTGGCAGCCATGGGATTGTGCTGCTAGATATCCCTTTAGGAGAGAACCTGCCGTAAGGAGTGGGCACAGCCTCCGGCTGCAGTGATATCTCGGATCCTCTTCTGCTACCTTTGAATCCACTGTAGTGTTCATGCTGAGGCTCTGTTCTCCCTAGGCTGCTCCCAAGTGACAACAGAGCACAGTGGGGGAATTCAGACCAGAAACGTACACGTTAACAACTCCCCCAACAGGAACCCTTTGCTCTGGGGCTTCTCCATCAGCCTGGTCAAGATTTCTCCACTGCAGTGCTATCTGACGCTCTTCTCTCCCAGACCTCTTTCATGCCCTTTTTCCTTTCACAGGTGTCAGACCTTCATCTCAGTCTGAAGTTCTCCCCACCAACTCCTGCTCCCTCCCAACTTTATCCTTCATGGGTGTTTCCCCAACAAATCTCTTGCACACCTAAGTCTGTCTTGGGATCTGCTTTCTGAACACCCAAACTAATACACTGACTCACTTCCCCACTCCTAATTTGTGAGTATTTCTTCTCACAAATTTTAGGAGGAAGGTTATTGTAGCGTACAATCAAGGGGGTCCGTTCACATTACCATCTCTATGAAGTTGTGCAGTACATCCTGTCCCAGCCTTCCATAGCAGCCCTGTCTGGCGGAGGAACGGTATATTTTTTTTAAAAAAAAAGAAGAAAAAAAAAGCTTTAATTACGTATGAGCATCTCCCTAGGTCAGTCTACAGATTTTTATTCACAAAACAGCATGCTGCTTGAGAGTTTCTGGAGCAATCCAACTGGGGCTGTACCTCCAGTAACAAAGCAAACCAGATA
The DNA here is from genome assembly GCF_964194185.1 of Rhinolophus hipposideros. Classification (NCBI taxonomy): domain Eukaryota; kingdom Metazoa; phylum Chordata; class Mammalia; order Chiroptera; family Rhinolophidae; genus Rhinolophus; species Rhinolophus hipposideros. The sequence goes on along the minus strand of NC_138049.1, from coordinate 54,867,483 downwards.
ATTCTCAAAATGGTCAGTCTAATTGGCTGCAAGTGTTTCAAAGCCTTTCCAGTAGTGGCAGAGAGTGTTCTAAGGCACAGAGCTGCAAGATTTTTTTATAAAAAAAACACAAACCACATAGTAAACATTTTTGGCTTTGCATGCCGTAGAATATCTCTGTCACGACTATTCAACCCTTTTACTGTAGTGTGAAAGTAGTCAGAGATGCAATGTAACATGAATGGACATGGCTGTGTTCCAATAAAACTATCTTTGGTCATTAAAATTTGAATTTTATATAATTTTTACATGTCACCCCCCAAAAAATAATTTTGATTCTTTTTTCAACCATTTAAAAATGTGAAAACCATTCTTGGCTTGATGGTGGGCCCAATTAAAAAAAAAATGTGGTGGGCAGGATTTGACCAGCAGAATAGTTTTTGCTGACTCCTGCTTTAGGCATCTTCCTGGAGGATGACTCCAGAAAGAAGATCACTGAGGGTGCAGCTGGTTCTGGTTTGTAACACTCTGGCCTAGTTTGGCCCTTGCAGGGACACTGGATCAGTCTTGATCTGAAAATGACCAATTTGGGAGGAAGGGGGTTGAGCTCATTACAAAACTCCCTTTGTATTTTTTTGAGTCAGGATTACCACTGGTTCTCTGCCTTAACCATGGAAGTGTCATTGACATCAAAAAGCTAGAAAACTTTGCCCGCTGCTTTCTTGCGGTGCTCTGAAAGTTTTGAAGGCCATCTCACTTGGATTATTATATTCAGTATGAAAGTCATAGTTTAAACCCTGTGATGGTGCCTTCTTTCTGGGCAGGCCCCTGTATATGTAACATGTTGCAGATTAGAGAACATTCTCCCATAGCATACATTATCCCTGAGGATTCCTTGTCTGTATTTGTTTGCTTGGTTTTGAAGGGGTTTTGTTGTATATTTTTTAGGAGATGCTGAAAAAAAGATTAAAAAAAAAACCCTTAACTTTCTACCACATGCTACTGACTTAAGTAGGCACTAGTATGAAAATGTGATATTCTGTATGGTTTGTTTGCTCACACTGTTCTATGAGACCACATCTAATTTTTCCAACCTGACCTTTCCTAAGATTCTGCTGGCTCTTTCATTGGGATTTAAATGAAAGGGCAAAGCATTCTGCATGAATACAGAAACAGTAGGAATTGTATAAATCCAGTGAAGCAAAAGAAACTCTGGGCAATGAATGGCATTAGTTGAATCCAGTTGCTCTCAGGGAACTTACTATCCTACATCATACAGTAAACCCTTGGAGAATTTATGCTTTAGCATTTGCAGAAGAAAAGAGGGATGCAAAGAATCAAAGGAAACAAGAATGGTCATATAGTGAAATTGAACATTGACCAGACTACTGTTTTTGATTTTTCTATTTCAAGAGTAAAGACTTGGACGGTTAGTAATGCTGTGGGCATGTGACCCAGCCCCTCCTCCAAAAAATATCCTTCCCCATCCAAAACTATCACCCTACACACACACAAACAAGAGTCTTACATATTCAATCTCTAAAATAATATAAAACATGAAACAGATTTTCATACTTATTTAAGTCTGGAGTAGAGTCAGCTCCAAAAAATAGCAGGACCAATCGTCAAACCCAAATGAGTGCTCCAAAGCTTGTCTTTTCTTTTAAAGTTCCCAGTGACTTTGTCTTCTTTCTTTCCCTCTATTATTTCTGTTTCCCTTACTTTTTAAAATTTAGTTTACTTTGAGAAATTTTTAAATTATGGAAAAGTTCAAAAAATATAATACCACATTCCACTATCCAAAAATAACACATGTCCGTTTCCTTCTGTTATAAAATGTTAGATTTTGCAGCTACTGGTCCCCTTTCCACCTCCCCTGGAGCAAACACTATCATGAGTCTGTTGTATAACTTTCCAGTCCATTTTTTGTTCCTTCCATACATAAATGAATCCACAAAATTCTATTGTGTTATTTTATAGATTTATATTGGAATAAATGGAATGATTCTCTATGTAGTAATATCATTCTGCATCTTGCTTTTTTCCCCTAATCAATACTATGTTTTTAAATCATTTCATATATACATTCTTCTTTTCCTTAAAGCTGCTCATCACCCACACTATCCTATGGGATTATTCTCTCTGCAGGACTAGCTGAGGAACAGAACCCTCCCTCCCCAGAACTCTTGTTTCCTGATGCCTCCAAATAGCAATACACGGGCCATCTTAATTTTAAGGATTTTACTACCAATCACCATGGGAAAACAGGAAATACTAGAAATATGGAAAATTGTGGAAATTAAGAAATCTTAGAATGCTTAGAAAATGTAGCCTTACACCGTAATTCCTAATATCCTGGCCAAACTGAGATGGCAGCTGAAACCCCACTGGTATCCTGTTCTGCTTTTGTTTTTGAAAGCAAAACTCAGTAATCCCATTCCTGCTCGTGATCCAAAGAGAAAGGTCCTGCTGACCCCACTTCCTATAAGAAGACTCAGCCTAGACTCCTAATTTGGCACAAAGGACACAAACTAAATGCTCCTTTATTTCAAGCAGACGAGTTGCTGGTTGAGGGCCTCCAGATCTGACAGAACCCATTTCACAGAAAGGGTTAGCTCTTAAGAAGACAGAGTGGTTAAGAGTCTGGGTTCCAAGATCCAACTGCCTAGGTTTAAATGCCAGGTCTGCCCCTGACTAATTCTTTGGACTTGAACAAGTTTCTTTACCCCCAGAAGTAATTTCTGCTCCTCTCTAAAATGTGAATAATAATGGTTACTTGAGGATTAAGAGCTAATCTATAATGAGTCCTTGATAAGTTGTAGTAGCTATTATTATTGTTATTCGAGGTCCTGCATACTCATGGTCCCCACATTGATTCACAGTCAATGAAGACAAATGAGCCTTATACCTCTTGCTGAAAACTTGTGATTTAGATGCAGTCAATACTCTGCATTATCTAGTGATATTCAGTTTTAAGTGCAAGCTGAGCTAAAAATCCATACACGAATATCAGTTCAAAAGTTGATATCTCACTTATGTGTAACCCCATGAATTTTTAGGATTAAAAAGCCAGCATCATTACTTTCAAGAAGTTTTGTGGATTCACATTAGAATATCAACTAGGGAATCGATATTTTAATAATAGTGAAGCCTGAAAAAGTGGCCCCCAAGGAGTGCCCTGAGGGCTAGGTGAGGCACTTATCTGTACCAGTTATTTATGGGCCGTGAAGACAATGGTCAACAAAGAAGATGTTTATTAGAAGCTGTGATTATTTTACCAAATCAAGTCCACTTGTGTGGTATCGTGAGCTACCCACAAAAGTATGAAGATTAAAATAATTTTTGGACCATTTTACATAATATGGGAAAGAATTTGCTATGATTTTTCTTTGTAGGATGAGAGTTCCTAGGATAAAATTATAATGCACAGTGCCTATGAATTTTTAGGAGTTTGGATTTCTGGTGGAGTTTTCAGGTGGAGAAACCATCTCTGCTAATAACGATCAACTTTGTCAACCATTTTGTGTAACTTCCAAGTTCCAAAAAATCATGTAAACAAAATCAAAGCCAATGTGTAGGAAAAAAAAAAATAAAGAACAGGAGTTCTAAAGAAAAACAAAACAAAAAAGGAATTTTAAAACCAATTGCAACTTAAAAGATTTTAAGTAAATGGAAACCCCAGGAAAGAGAAGAAATCCCTGCTATAATAGCACTTGGATTAGGATTCAGGAGAACACTTAAGGGAAATTCTGTACTTATCCTGAGCACAAACACATTTTGAGAGGCAAATATTTGCGTCAGTTGTGTTCAATACACATTCTAGAACTTCAATGGGACTGCTACAGAAAATAGAGATAGGGAAGGGGTCCTTATAGGCACAATCGATGTTCACCTTACATACCCATATATCTCAGGAAACCACTTAATTGACTTGTTTTTAAAAACTCTAAAAACCAAAGCCATAGCCAATGGTTTGATCAGTTTCCAGCCACAGAAAATGACCCCAAAAGCATGTCTCCTATAGCATTCCAAATTTCACTGCACCGTGTATGATTTTATTTAAATATGCAAATAATTATTTTTAATTCCCGAATAAGAAAAAGCATGACATGCTCTAATTACGTTAGCTCATGCTGGACTCCTGTTCTGGCCAGCTGTTTAGGTGGAGCTCTAATTCTACCTGAGGAGGTTGTTAAACACATTTGTGCTTCCACCTGCTGATTAAGATGCGTATGGGAGATCAAGTTCGCATCATTACCTGGACTGCAAACAGGACCTGTCCAGGTTATTCATAAACCATTCGCAACAAGGACACATTCCTCTAATTAAGGAAAATTTTGATCTTGATGTTGCTTCCTGGATTCATGATTTCATGGTTTTTGTCAGTTTTGTGGTCTCTCTGTTAACAGACAGAATGTGTGTCCTGTAGGTGGTTCTTCACCAGCACCAACCTAGTCTTAATAGTATAGGTGTCCACGTACAGTCGGATTGAAGGACCACTTTTAAAGGGTGATCTAATGAGACACATGGTCAACCTATTACAGAAAATTTTGAAACTGCTCAAATTAGGGTCTAGTTTCTTCTAAGCGTTTTAAAAGGTGTTTTCATGGTTTGGGATTATTATTTCAGTTTTGGTCAGCCTCACGTATTTTAGCGCATCGAACCTATAAATAGCAGATCAAATTTCTTCTAGCCAAAGACTCGTCTTTTCCCCTTGGGTAGTAAAACATTTGATTTTGATGGGACTTAACTTTGAAAGAAAGGTTGCAGCCTATAATAAAGGATTTGACTACAATGTGGAGTAAAATACATATTCATTATAAACTCATAATAAAAATAAATCCCACATATGAAGGACTTGGGTGAATGTGAGCCATAAGACCAAAAAAAACTGATCACACATTTACTAAATATTAATTCGCTACTGAGCCATGAAATGGAGCAAAGTTCTAAAGATAAATATTAATGGGAGTGTCTGCCAATACAATCCAAGAGAATACATTATAATAGTAAACATATCAAGTGAGAATTTCTTTTCCCTGGAATTAAAATAAACTAAAATTTCCTTTTAAGAAGAAATCCTTTACTAGGATTATAACCTTAATATAACCTCTGTACAATTGTTTTCCTTTAAACATTGATTATTCGAGACCTTGAAAGTCTTCCTAACCTTTTGGTCTTTTGAGAAAGCTCTATGCACTGTCCCTGTCTAATGCCTGCAGTTTTGCTTAGTTTTGATGAACACCTTGGTGGTTTTAAAAGAAAATCTTGTATCCTAGGTTTTTCTGTGCCACTCCATGACATCATTTTCGGTAAGTTCTTAAAAAGAACAATGAAAGGATTTTTAAGATTCTACCATTTTAACAGATTTGTCATTCTCTTTCTTGATTTAGCCACATAAAAAAATTAACTCACACTTCTAGAGGTAATTACTAAATTTATATATTCATAGAAATCCAGCATACAAGTAGATGATATCACAATTTGATATTTATGAAATGCCAGTTTTCCATAAATATAGAAAATCAGCAATTATAACGGGTGTTTATTAACATTTGGAAGAAAAGAAATAACAAATGGGCTCACTATTCATTAAATTTCCTCAATAATATAACGATTGTCCCCATCTCAAAATAGTCCTATGTAATAATGTCCATGTTTTTATTTCAGAGCCACTGACTCTAGTAAGCTTACATTTAAAATAGTCCTTACTAATATATTCTCATTAGCCTTTTTCTATATTTTCTTAGATGTTAGCCAATTTTAACATGTGTGAGTGTGTGTGTGTGTGTGTGTGTGTGTGTGTGTGTGTGTTCAAAGCACAACCTTATCAGCTATCAAGAATCTATTCTGTTAGCCAGGATTGGTGGTAAAATGCTGGGATGAAATTAGTGTGACTCTTTTCCATAACTATGTATGTCCGCATGAATGTGTGTGTAAGCCCAGATAGTCATTTTTGCTTGCATCAAAGCAGAATTAGGTCAGAGTGTACGGGTGAACTGATCTGTGGAAATCAATCAGCACTTCTGGGAAAGCACTTCTCAGGGTTCATGAAGAAAAGCACATTTACTCATTCACATTTTTAAGGAGGAAATAAGCAGTACATTCTTTGCCATCATCAACTACTACATTTTCTAAAGAGAGTATTACATTTTCCAAAATCACCATCCATTTTCTCCATTCTTTAGGAGTTGTTCAGGTTTTTGGTTTGTTTGTATTGTTGTTTTGACCCTTCTCAAAGTAACAGGGTTTTAAATAGCTATGTCTCTTGCCAAGGCTTACTTCAGCTGTGGCTAAGGGAGCTATTTTAAGATATCAGTTTCTAGCCATTATGTTTTCATATGCAAGGTTGTAGCTTTTGGAAGAAAGAGAATAAAGCATAAATAAAACAGCTTTGAGTAGATGGTTTTCTTAGAAAACAACAGCTGTCTGTTGTCTAACACTGTGTTGAAGAGTTTGGGGTGAAAATAAAGAAAGAACGCAGAAAGGCACGCCACCAAGCTAATGAGAGGAATGAGCTCAGAGATCAGGTACTGAGCCTTTCTGAGTTGAGTTCCACCAGCAATATCCACAGCATCTCTCCTTGATTATCTGTGGGTGTGTGGATTACTCATTCTGAGATCATACAATGCATTTGAGTCATAAACATGGATTTTGGCATCATCTGATCTTAGAGTTGGAAGAAACAGTAAAGGTCAGACGGCCTAACCTTCCACCCAATCTCTTCTGCCTTATCCCTGACAAGTGATTATTCAGCTTTCTTTCCTCTTTAAATACATTAGCTATTACTATCCATATTCATTGCCAAATATTTAGACAATCTTTTTATATATATAATATACTCTTAAAGAAGAAAGAATGTCCTCACAATCTCACCATCTAGATTAAATCATTGGTGTGCAGCTATCTATTTATACACATGAATAAAATCATACTCTAAGATTTGTTTTATAACTTATGAATTTATTACATATCATGAACTTCTTTGTCAATAAAAAAGCATTTATGTTGTTACTTTAAAGTGTGCTTAGTGTGTGGATGTACCATAACTTGTTCAATTAATCCTTTGTTGTTTGTTGGGTAAATATATTATTTCATATTTCTTGATATATTAAACATTGGAATTATGATCATATATTTTTGCAAACTTTTCCAATTATTTCTCTGAAAACATTTCTAGAAGCTCAGCTTCTTTTTGAACTTTTCTAGTGATGGGAAGTTTTGTACATTCTCAGACACATTTTTATTATTGGACAGGTCCAATTCAAATAAAAGCTGCTACTGATTCTCATAAAATAAGTCTAAATCTCCTTTTAGGCTATAGCTTTTTATGTACTTGATAACAACTAAAAATTACTAATGTTCAAAAAATATGTATTTTAACATTCCCCAGGTCCTATTCTGGGTATTCCCAGATTCTCTGGGCATTCCCTCGTAGTTTATTCTGTCTTTAGACATTTTGAAGTAGAAGGTAGAGTTATATAGATGTTACATATTTTAAATTTGCATAATTTCAACTGGTGCCCAAAACAATCCAAAGGACCAGCTTATATTTTTAGGCTTGGGTGGATGTGGGAGAGATTGCTAGTTCTCCTCCATTATCCGTTCTCCTTTCCCTTAATAACGGAAGGCAGCATTATGACCAGAAAGAAAACTATATTTCTCAACTTTCTTTGCAGCTAGTTATAGGAAATACCTACATTCTGGCCAATGGGAAATAATTGGAAATGTTCTGTGGGACTTCCAGTTTAATGGGAGTTGACTCAGATGGTATCAACATTCCTTTCTTATTTTCAGTACATTAGCTGGGGCCTCACCAGCCTCCTTGGACTATGAGGTGATCTTATGGGTGGCGGTCATGCCTTAGGATAGCAAAACAGAGGTAAGAGAAGCCTCATTTGTAATAATCATAGACTTTCCACAGCAGAGCTTAGCTGCCTAATTTCCAGACTTCTTTTAGCTATGAGAGAAATAAATTTCTGTTTAATTTAAGCCACTGTTATTTCTGGTTGATTTTAATAGTTACTCATTTACCTGTTTCTAATTGCTTAATATAATTCCTACCAGATAAAGAGGCCATACCCACTAGTGCTGATAGAGTATAATTATTAATTATTTCTGCCCTACCAGGATCTTGCCTCAACATATGACAAACTCATAGTAGACGAAAAGAACAATCTTGTCAACGAAGAAAGCCATATAAAGTACATATAGTCAAAGTATATACAATCAATTGTTTTGTGATAAGTGTAACTTTGTGTTCAACTAATACTCTAGCCTGTTATACACTAAACACTCACAGAGTTCATCATACATTTGATAGTCTACTTGGAAACTGGGGGCTCTGGTTACATTATTAGTAACTCGAGTTTCTTTTAATGCTCTCCAGAATTGTCAGAAGCAGGATCATTTGGTTATAGCAAAGACAAAGGCTAATGTGAATGGCAAAGACATAATCTAAGAAGAAAGGAACTGATGCTCACCATTTCACTGGTCTGTGTAAATGTATGACTACTTAGAAGGCAACGAGTATGAAAACTACATGGGAAATAAAAAGATTTGGATGGTGAAAGTATGAAGGAGAAAATAAAAAATATAGAGAGATTCTTGCCAATTATTCCCTGACTCCAAGAATGAGTCAGCCACAAAACCTTTGTTTTCTTCTGTCTTGGTCTTCCTTTTTGCCTCTTTCTTGGCCCACAGTGAGACATAGATAGAAGAGAAATGTATGAGGCAATGATTGCAAGCATTCTGAACAATCAGAAGAGGACTCAAGATAGAAGGGAAAGGAAGAGGAGCCCTCATCTTTTCATGGTCATAGAGAACTCATGGAGCTTGCTGCTTGCAGCAAACATCATTAATATATATGCCTGGATTTGATTTCCATTTTAAATCCCTTGTCCTATTATGCAGAAACTGAATAATATTAACATAAATAGTCAATTTAAATGTAAGATAACAATGATGAATATAATTCAAACAGCAATGTCATAAAGTCGTTTTAAATTAACTTTTTAAAACTAGGTTTAAATTTCATTCAAAGTATCTTTTAATAGAGTTACAAATTCTTTCAGAAAACAACCATGGAAGTTTTCAATTGGAGGCTACCTGAACTATTGCTAAAGATCTGCCAAGAGAGCAACTACAAATGAATTTTAGTGACATTAATGATAGTCATTTCCAGCTGGGAAACTTACAGGAAGAGAGACATTTACCTTTTTCTCCAAAAGTCAAGAAGAATTTAAAAGCTTCTGATAGTCATGGGAGGTGGAGTTGAGGTGAGATTCTGTCTTAGGTATCAGAATGTCTTTTTTTTTTTACTTTGGTTATATAGAAAAAGCAAAGGAAGAATGAAAAGGAGGAAACAGTTGAGGGAGTTGTTTCCTTTGAAAGCAGTTAAGGCATTAACAAAGGTTATACGAGTTGGAGTACTCCTTCAGCACACACAAAATCAACAATGGCCCAAGACGCCGAATGTGCCTGGGGAGGACTTCATATGTCTCAAGAAGGATCTCAACTGTTAACTAGAAATGAAGGGAAATTGAATGGTAACCCTCATCCAGTGCATAGTTATAGTTTATTCAAAAGTTTGCTGGTAAGAATTATTTCCTTAACTATTAAATGTGCTCTACATTTACCTATTTCAAATAAAAAGTGTGGGAAGTATTTGCTTGTTTTGTAATTATTTTAAATGGTTAGGATGAAGAAGAAAATACTTTGTTTTCCATTGTAACAACAACAAAACCTGGAAATTTTTAAGTTACACTTGTCAGTGGGGCTAGCAAAGAACAGGAGATGCAAGAAGGCCCTGATTAACTGAATTCCAGAGAGAAACGAACAATTTATAGGTTAAAAGTGAATGGTACAAGCTCTTTTGCCAGCAGCAGATGATTGATCTGTGGAGGATAGGTGGAGAAATTGTCATAGACCATACATGCAGAAACTTTTGTAGGGACATTCTGAGCTGTCCGGACAGTTTACTCTGGCAGAATGGCTTAGAATATTCAAAAGACCCAAATGCAAACTGCCTGACAATGCTTCTCTTACCATCTCTACCTAACCCTACCCTGAATTATGTAAAAAAGTTCAGTGAAAAAGGGCTAGAAATCAGAGAGAAATCATGTAGTCTTGTACTTGGATTCTTGGGCCCTGCCAGAGATGAACCCAAAGATCAACCAAAAATACATCTTGAAACTACAATCCAACTCCCTCCTTGCTTAAATACTGACAAGATCTAAACTACAGTGGTGTCATAGGAGTTTGGGGGTCGAACTAATCACAGATGGTATCAATCATTTTAAGGTACAGCCTGGCTCTCGCCCAACTCCACTCTAGGAAAAATCTGAATAAAACGTCCTCCATCTAATGGCCAGATGGAAGAAAAGTTTGAATGTTTGGGGAAATATGTAAGGAAAGCCAAACAAAATGTTTCCTCAGTTCCTACTGTTTATTATCCACAATGTTCAGAGTATAGTACACATTTTTGACACTTGAAACTAAGTAGAAAAATGTGAACTATATTAAAAGGAAACCTATTCAATAAAAAAGATATTGGAGTTAGCAGAAGACTTTAAAACAACTATTATAAACATACTAAGAAAGTTATAGAAAAATATAGACATAATGGAGAAATAGAAGAGTTATTGTAGGAGAAAAATAAAACTATTTTTAAACACCAAAGGAAAACTCTAGAATTGAAAAATGCAATACTGAAATTAAAAAAAAAAAATCATTGGATAGGCTTAACAGCAGATTGGACACTGCAGAGAAAAAACAAAACAAAACATGACCTTGAAAGGAGGTCAAGCAAAATTATTCAAACTGAGTCAGAAAAAGACTTAAAAAAACATAAATAGAATACCAGTCACTTCTAGGATGTCAAGTGGACTAATATATATGAAATTGGAGTCTTATATGTAGCCACAGATATATATATATATATATATATATATATATATATATATATATATATACATATATAACATTCAAAAATGAAGATGAATTGGTGGACGACGCAGGACCACCTTGTATATATTTTCAGAACTTCCTGTGAATCTATTATTATTTTAAAGGAAAAAGAAGCAAGGGAAGAAATGAAGGTAAAATAAAGACATTTTCAGACAAAGGAAAGCTGAGAGAAATCTACAGCAGCAGATCCACACTATCATACAAGAAATGAAAAGGAAAGTTCTTTAGGGTGACAGGAAATGATACTCGATGGAAGTATGAGTCTACACAATAGAAAAAAGAGGAACAGAAATTGTATATATATGAACACATAATAAGAGATTATTTTTCTCTTTTCTTGATTTCTTCAAAAAAAAATCACAATTACAAGCAAAAACATTAATGTTTATGGGGACTTCCATGGAGGAAGTTCGACGTATGACAACAATAGCAAAAAAGGAAGTAGCAATATGATCAGTAAGGCTGGAGGCCTGGATGGCAGGATATGGGTCAGATCAACGACTTAGTACAGATTAGGGTTTAGAATAGTGGGTTACGAAGACTGCAACTATCTGGACATCACATTAGGTTAGAACAAGAGCACCTGATAAATCTTGACATGTTTGCTAACTGTCTCACCTCTCAGATGACAGAATAAGCAATGAAGGAAACTACAACTCCAAACTTAATTATGACCAATAAGGCAACACTTTTTCATGAATTAAAAGTGACAGAAACCTTGGAAGACAGTGACATTTGTGATAATCACACAAGTGGAGTATACTGGATGGTCAGAATCACTGAGGCCTTACCGCTCTAAGTGGGTTTGGGCTCTAGACCAGTAGCCACAGCAGCACCTGGGAACTATCAGAACTGCATAATCTAGAGCCCTACCACAGGCCTTTGCAATCAGAACCTGCATTTTAACAAACTCCCCAGTAATTCCTATTCAAATTAAAGTTTGAGAAGCACAGTTCTAGGATGTTTTCTTAAATGCAGATTCCTGAGTTCCCTAAGAGACCTGTTGAATCACTCTCTATGAAGAGGATTACAAATCTGAACATTTGTTAAATTACTCAGGTAATTCTCTGTGCACTAGTATTTGGCTATCATTGTCATAAGATTAGAATTTTCCTAAGTAAATTCCTTGAATAAAAAAGGATTCCATTGTAAAATAGGTACAAGGAACCCTATTATATCACTGTCTGGGAAACTCATGTTGTAGAAGTCATTCAGCAAAAAGGGTCTGAAATTATTTCAAAGTTATATTTGATCATGGAATCCTTTTTCTACTCACCCCCAACAACAAAATAAGCTTGTGGAATGACTCCATGGAACTTCATTTTTGTGTGCCCCACCCTTTGGGAAATGCGGCCCTAAGTGTCAATAGGTTTGGCTTCTGAAAGGTCAGAGAAAAATCGGGAAGGATCCCTAGGCCTCAAGACTTAAAAAGGAAATTTCGTTTAAAACTGAGCATCCCAAAGTCTACATAAATCAATGGATATCGCCATAGATTGTAGGGGTGCAAAGGTAAGAAGCGGGAGACTGACGTGGCGGTAGAGGGCTTCTCTTAGAAGCTCAAAATTAAAAGATAAATCTAGGGTACAGGACCAAGGATAAAATTTTAAGGATAATGTTACCACAATGGAGACTAAAGACTAGAAGAGGCTGAGACTTGCAAAAATGGTTAAAGACAACTATTGTTTCATGATTAACCTGGAGTAGTAGGAAGAACAGGGAGCTAAGGCCAAGGAGATGTGTTCTCATATTTGCTCTACCACTAGCACCCTGTGGCACCTCCAATGGTCCTGTGGGGACAAAACCCAAAAAAACAGTTTCCAGGCTCTCGGCCTCACATAGAAAGGTGCTGGCTCGGGTAGTAAATGGCCATCAACTGTGATCAGATGCCAGCAGCTGTGGCTAGTTGGCCGTCAGCTGTAACCCGTAAGCCATTGGCCACTAATATAACGGCTGTGGCTACGCTAGCAGAAAGGAATGGGGGCTAGCAAGAAGATGGTGGCTGGCAAGCGCGGACTGCTGTTAGGCAGATTATGTAGATCCTCCTTCCTGTGTCTCCAGCCCAGCCGCCAGCGAGAATATATTGGTTTGACTCCCCTACTTATGGCTCCATGGGTGTTCCTTTTTGGCCTTACCGTGTCCTGCGTTCTTGGGCGGGGAGTGGGAGCTGAGACCCTGCACGACAAATGGCGCAGCGAGCAGGGTCCCCTGCGTGACAGTCCCTCAACTATCTGAGGAGAGCCTCACCTCTAAATAGGAGACTTGAGGTCATTTATGTCTCAGAGCTTCCTGTTCTTGATTTTCTCAGTGTTACTTCAAATGATTCTCAAACCCATCACGTTCTTTTTTTTCCTTATTGGACTTTTGTGGGAACCTACACCAAAGGGGCTGGCTGCATATCAAGTCTGGAAGCTCCCCTTTGTAGCCCCATCTACAATCATATATTAAAACAAAGATTTAAGTAGATTGATGGCGTGTCTTTTCATTCTACATGCCTCTAGGAGATAATTTCTTTTGTAGCTGATTCTTTTCTTTCCCCCCCCCCGAGAAAGGAAGATGGATTAAAATTACATTACAGAAAAGGATACTTTCTAATAGTTCATAAAGTCAAAAATCCACAAAACTAGAATTTTGGGAAAATGTTAAAAAGCCTGTATTGCTATTCCTGAAGTTAGAAAATTGTTAGAGTAGCTTCAGTTCTTGCATTTGAAATTTTATAATGCAGACAACAGCCTGACTGCTTATTTCATTAATTTTGTGGGAACACTATTATCATATTCATGAAGGAACAATAAAATAAAAATGTAAAGAATGAGACCTAGTATTTATGCTGTTTAATCATATGCTGTGACATCATCAATACACAAGTTCAGTATATGTGTCTTCAAACCCTCTAAACAGGCCCTGACTCCACGTTTTATACCCAAGCATAAAGCATGCAGATAAAGAGATGGTCTTGTCAAACAATCTCCATGATGATGTGCATGGAAAACTTACAGGCACCAACATAATATAATTTTATTGCCATGCTAACTAATGAATGAAATTGTAAAAATAAATACATGCTTAAATATTTTAGTGGGGTATTCAAAACAGAAACTCAGAGTATTAGAACTGCGAGAAAACTGAGAAATTAACTGAGTAGGGTTTGCAAAGGGTAGTCAGCAGTCACATACCGTATTTCCTTGAAAATAAGACCTAGCCAGACAATCAGCTCCAATGTGTCTTTTGGAGCAAAAATTAATATAAGACCCGGTCTTATTTTACTATAAGGCCGGGTCTTTAATATAATATAATATAAATAATAAATATCATATAATAAAAATAATATAATATAATAAATATAATACCGGGTCTTATAGTAATTTTTGCTTCAAAAGATACGTTAGAGCTGATTGTCCAGCTAGGTCTTATTTTAGGGGAAACGCGGTATTAGCCAGATACTTTTGTTTGGATATTATTTGTTTAAGGTGAGCCGTGCTTTTTAAAAGACAGTAAAACTAATAAATGTTGCAGTTAAATTATTATAAACAGCTTAGTGCCTGCAGTCCTGTGTCCAGCCTTATTCAATATTTAACTACTTGACCAGACCCTTCAGGAATTTGAGTTTGCAACTTTCCTCCCTAGTTGAAATTTTCAAAGCTAGAAGGGACATTAGAAATAATCTAATTCAATGAATTCACAGATGTTGGTGGGCCAACAAAGGGTTGTGAACTTTTATATTGATAAGCCAAGATAATTTTTTTATCTTCAAAAATAATTACTATCTATATCATCATGATACATAAAATAAGTTATTTTTACAATAAAAAATGGAACAGCCATTTCCAAGAAAAGCCACTTACAATCTTCCAGTAACAAATATATAATGATGTAAATGTGACATCTTGTTTTTTGTTTTTTGTCTTTTTTAATTTCTCCCTCCAGTGACCCATGAAAATGTCCTCACAGCCTGACGTTGGTGTCTGGAAGCCTTCGACCTGGTTCAGCATTTCATTTTAGAGGTGAAGATATGGTTGCACGTTGTTCCCAAAGTTGCATGGCTGGTAAAAGCCCAAGCCAGATCCATCAGCCAGCTTTCCAGCGCCAAGACGAACGTTTTTTAACTTCATCAGCTGCTGGAAGGCATTGTGTCATAAGGCTTTTCTGGAGTCAGATAGAGGCCAGTATAGTCCTGCCAGTTGTATAACCTTGGGCAAACTAATAAACTCCTAAGTTCCCAGCCCCGTGCCTCCCACATTGGAGAACTGCATTTATTTGAGTTCTTTGTCTCTGTCTTCCTATTCTTCCAGCATACAAGTTGCTGCATCTGAGACACAGTTTCCCATTTACTCTATGGGAAATTTACTCTAATACGGAAGGTGGTCAAGGGTGGGCTGATGACACTTATATTTCCCTTTGTAGCTCTCACAAAGCCAGGCTTGCTTGCTGTCTCCCCACAGCCAACCCCAGAAAGAATCTGTGGTTTTGCAGTAAAGAAAACAAACTGGTGGCCAAAAAATTAATTGAAAAATAAATTAAGCCTTTACTGTCACCTCCTGGATACACCAACAAAAGGTCTCATAAACCACAGAAAATCTTTTTTGAAATCCTCCTTCCCTATCCACACCCCTGCCCTTGCTTTCTCCTATGCACAGCTACTGTGTGCCAGACCAGGCTTTTTCCTTACTCCCAGATCTCCAAAACCCACCCTCCAATTCATCCAGAACAGTCTTTCTAACTCATATTTTTCTTTGCTGTTTCTTTTTCTGGCCTCTTTTTTCTCCTCAATGAGTAATACTCTCCACCTGCAATATAAATCCCATTAACCTCCTATCCTCTCTAATTTTCTCTGATTTATGCAATCAGGCCAAGACTTGGGCTCCTTAGAAGCTGGTGGGGAGGATGGTGTAGATAATCATGCTTTAATAGCTGTGGTCCTGCCACATATTTACCATATATTTATGCTACAAAAATACTTTATATTATCAGATGTCTTTAAATTCTTCATGTTGGAAAATGTATAGGCAATAATATTATTTGTGTTTCACAGAAGACGAAACCACATGAAGAAGGAATATCAATAGATTGCCTGAGGTCACATAAGTCATTGAACAAGACTTATATAGAGTAAATCGTTCCATTACTTTTGTCTTAGTCTTTGAAAACATTTTCAAGAGTAAATATGTATCAACAGTAAGTGTTTAGTAGGCACTACATTCCAGACACAATTCTGGTTGCTAGGAAAATAGGGATGAATAAGACAAAATCTCTCATGGAGATTTTTACTATAGGTGATAGAGGAGAATATATTCTAGTTGAGTGGTGGGGAGTAAACAGATAAATGAATAAGTGTTCAGATAATGAGAAGTGCTATACAGAAAATGGAACAAAGAGAGGTGGGTGGGCCAGGGGTCAATTAAGTCTCTATGGACAGGGAGACCTTCCTGAAGACGTAAGGTTTGGGCTCAGATCATTCCAAGAGAGGATCAGCAAGTATGAAGGTTCCTAAGACTCAGGAGAAAGGAAATGTTGAGGGGGAAGGGAGCTTACTGTGTTCGTAAAGCAGAAAGTAAGCCAGTGCCTGTAGAGACTGGAGTGAGACTGGTAGTCAACGTGGCAGGAAAGGTGGTCAGGACACAGGGCATGTGGAAAATTACAGGCCAGGGCTGGGAGATGGAATTCATTCTAAATGTGATGGGAAGCAATTGGGAAACTTTAAACAAGGGAGAAATACAATCTGTTTGTTGTTTTATAAAAATCATTCTGACTGCTATGTAGAGAAAGGATTTAAGGGAGGCTGCTCAGGAGGGTACTCTGATTCAAGTAGAATATGCAGATTGCTTGGCCAAGGGTTGTAGCACTGGAGATAGGAAGAAGTACACAGATTCAGCACATATTTTTAGGTAGAGCAGATAAAACTTGCTGAGGAACTGGATGTGGGGATAAAAAGAATGATGATTCCTAGGTGTTTGCATTTAACAACTGGTGAATGGATTGTCGGGCCATTTCCTGAGATAGGGAAGAATGATTCAAAATATAGAGATGTGGGCAGACTCAAGTTTCTTTTTTACCTGTGTTATACTTGAGATGCCTCAAGTGACAGGCAGGTAGTGATATAAAATGGTATAGATGACAGGCAGGTAGTGATACAAAATGGCATCTAGGAGTCTGTCGTAGTTAAAGTAAGTATGTGTTTTTCTCTGCCCAGAATTCCTTCCCCCCTTCTTCAGCCATTTCTTACTCACCCTTCAAGTGTCAGTTCAAATGCATCTCTCTGGGAAGCTAGCGCCTCCCTCCTCTGGGGTCTATTGCAACACAGATCATGGGGAGATGTGAATGGTTTCAAGAGCAATTTATACAAGTAAAGATCAGCAGGATGTAGTTTGATACAGAGGTGAGCAGGTGTCCACAGTGAGTCGTGGATTCTGGCTTGTCCGACATTTGTGAATGGTGGTGCCATTCACAATCAAAAACTAGAGGTTTGGCAATGAGGTTTAAGAGGATGAGGCAGGAGCCATGGGTACCATTTTTACAATGTTGAATGTGAGACATACACCTGGACATGAAAAGTAGGCAGTTGGATATTGGGATCTGCCCAGGAGAAAGGTCACTGCTGAAGGTATTATATTCAGAGTCATTAATTACATGGATAACAACTGGGGCAAAGGCAGGGATGAGTCCTTAAGGCTAAGAGAGAACTTAGTGTAAGGAGAATAAAGCCTAGGGCCAAGCACTGGAAGCTCCAACATGTTAAGTTTGATTAAAAGGAGGTAGGTCTGAAAAGGGGATTGGAGATCGAGCATTCAGAGAGACAAGAGGAGAACTAGGGAAATACTGTACCACAGAAAAGGGAAGACAGCTTTTTGTAAAGTGGTATTAGATTAGTTGACACTGGTAAGTGCTGCAGAGAAGTAGCTACAATCACCCAAACCCAGGATTCTGCCAGTGTGTATTATGGGCTGGAGACAGGTCACACTAGCTCACCAGAGCCAGTTGTGAGCTTCTCTTCCCATCTGCATATTCGGTGATGTCACTTTTATAACTTGAATTAGCCATGGTGGGAGTATTTATACCATGAAAATTAGCAAGGGCTACAAATCAGGTCTTCTTCCTCCCTACCCTTCCACTCCAGAGAGCTGGTTGTTAAATATTTACCAGCACACCACCAACTAAGACTGTCTGTTAGAATCATTGGGGAGCTTTTAAATATACCAGTACCTGAGCCCCATTTCTAGATGTTCTAATCTATTTGCTCTGGGTGTGTCCTGGGCAATGGTATTTTTTAAATGTTCCCTGGGTGTTTGATTTTTTGCAGCCAGGATCAAGAACCATGGATCTTTAAAGAATAAAACAACTCATAGAACATCACATTTATGTCTAGAAAGCAGTAAAGTAAGTTAGTCCATAAGAAATCGTCTAGGACCCCAGCTCAGCAGGATTGGCAGACACCACAAATCTGAACGGGTATAGTGTTAAGTCACATTGCGAGGGGTCAAGGTAGGTCCAGGAGGAACAGGGCAGAACTACTAGAGGTCCAGGCAGCTGTGGTTCAGACTCTTTTCCCCAGTCTTCTTGCCATAGAATAGAGTCTGAAGAAGAGGCCAACTCACAGAGGAGAGTCGAGCCCTGCTGAGAGACAAAGAGAAATTTCCAACTATATACACTGTACCTAAAAGCCAGCGCCACCCCTGGGCTTTACGGGAGCCAATAAATCCTCCTCATGTTTAGAGATTTTTCTGTTACCTACATCTGAAAGAGACCTTTTTCAGTCAGATGGGTAGGAGCTGTGATCTCCATCTTTGAGAAAGGAATCTTATTATGAACAAAAACGATCCCTACCTATGGCAGAAGTGATCGATAATAATTACAATTCCTGGGTATGTATGGCAGTGAAAGACACTAAATATTCAATATTCTGATCTCTTCTGTTACTGAATCATGCTTTGCTTTTTTGTGTGTGTGTCTTACACTGGCAACATTTCCTATTGATTTATAAATAAACATCTGTGACATTTACAGTACAGATGAGTACACATAGGACTCAGACTTTACCCTATGATGAAGTAAAAATTTTAAAGCAAAGGTAGTCCGATATTTTTATTTTGGATAAATGGGGTGACTCAACGAATCGAGAAATTTACCCACTATTAGGGCTCCTACTGTGTCTCCTACAAAATTCAAACTATCCCATATTCCAGGTTTCTTTTAGGTAAATATTTGTAGCGTATTTCAAGAGGAGTGAACAAGGTAACTTGAAAGATCACGTACACTGCTTTCAGAACTCAAGGTAGTTTTTAAAAAGGTGAGTGGAAGGGAAAAGAGCCAATTAATCAAGATAACACACTATACAATTACCCAGACGTGTGTGAGGATCCCAGTAGAGTCTCATTTTATTTCGTCGAAGAGGTTTTGTACCTACTGAAATAGTAAGAGGGTAAAAGTTTTAACAGTACAACAGTCAATTGATTAAGATTATGTAGCCAGAAGTATGTAGGACCAATATACCTTTGAGCCGTGGAGATTTTTAATGAAGCAGGAGAATGGCTTTCATTATCTGGTTTATTTTCCAATTCAAATAATTTTTGTGGGTAGTATAGAGGGGAGTTTTCCAACTGTATGAATTTCTTTTGTCTTCATCCATAGGTAGTATATGTTTGGTTTGGTTTTATAGAAGGCTACATTGGCTTAACGCAACACAACACATTAACAGAACCTCTAAACTTTTGCAGATAATTTTTTCAGAGTTCAAAGGAGAGTGATATGGAAAATGATGGCAACATAGGGAGAAATAAAGCCCGTCTCATAAAGCTTTATCAGTATTGGCAGTAAGAATATTATATTCTGAATAACAAAAAGCTGTAGAACAGTTATATGATTGGCTTCTTGCTTTTACAGTCAAATTCTATTCCTCGTCATATCAGCTTGCTGATCTTCTGATATTTTAGACGCAAAACAGAAAGGTGGAGATCAATGTTTGGGTAGCGTCTATGCAAGGTGGCTCATTGGTTAATTGGACGCAAGACAATTCTAAGTTCTCTTTCTCTGATGATATGAATGTGGATTACTTCCTGCTGCTCAAGGAATGAACTAGGTTCACAGAATTTAATATTCACTTCTGCAGATATTATGAGAGAATTTTAGGAACTTTGAGGGAAAGAATTGCTTTGCTTTTCTCTTTTGTGTTTTGGTATTCTTTCTCAGAAATATTTGGGGAAAGCATATAGGCTTCAGTCAGGTCCTGTTGGATATTTCTCAATCTTTTTTTTTCTCTACCTTTCCCCTAAAGAGCAAACATTATTTAAATCAAGGAATTCAAAGTAACTGATTTTAATTAACTAATTAATTAAAATGTAGATTAAATTAAAGTTCTCCTTACTGAGAGGAATTAAATGCTAAGGAATACGATTTTATTAAGTAGAGTTGAACTTTGGAGGGCCATATATCACGGCAATACATAAGATTCTTTATGCTCCCCTCTCAAGAAACAACTTTCACCCTTTTGGGGAGATTAAGGCTCAGCTACCCATTGAACTGAAACAAAAATGAGGAAAGTGGGCTCATCATAAAGATTTTACAGAATCTCCCACAGTCGCATTACAGTAAATAAAGCCAGGCTTCAAAAGAACTGCAAAGTAGTTCAGACAACAGCTGGATTCATCGTCTCTTATCTGAGCTTTCTCTAGGCATGTCTTTCTTTCTGTTGCCCTTACTCTGAATAAGCAGCCAACCAAATGCCAGGTGTTCACAAATGCTTTGCAATCAGTAGTGTACATCTCCTTGTTCCATCTCTTATTTCTCTGTTAGCCGGGAGAACAGTGTCAACAGAAGGGTCATCCCAAACTTGGCTGATCAAGGGAACTTGCAAAAATACAGATTCCTGTAGATTTTTAATTAGCAACTATACTTCAGTGATGCAAGCTGCTAATTAAATTTCTCAATTTCTTCATTTCTCTTCACTGAATTCTTTTTAGTACTGTTCCTTTGCAGAGATGGTATAAATTATTAACGAAAGGTGCCCTGGCTTGTTCTTCTAGACTGCCAACAGGACCTTCCTCCATCTGGATCGTAAACAGGATGAGCGTAGATTACCTTAGAGAAAGCTCACAGTTGAATGAAAACTTAGAATTCTTTAGATTCGAAGGTCAAGGAAGCACCCTCTCAAGTACAGCACCGAGGCTTTAATGGTGGTGTGAGAGAGCTAGGGAGGGACAAAAGAATATGCTGAACAGTTTGAGAAGGAAGGTAAAAACAAGTTGTGTTGTGCCTTCTTCTTTGCGAGAGCTTTGTAGAGGTGGGAGGGGTAGTGGGTGGAGAAATTCGAGAGCATTTCTTCAGAAATTCTGAATTTGGGGTGGTTCTGAATAAAGAAAATAGATTCTTCATTTGGTGTTTGACCTCTGGCAAAACGTGCAACACTTCTCCTGCTGCCAGAATGGGAGTAATACAACAGCATCGTGGAGTCGCCCACCTTGGAGGGCCTAAGCAAAGGCTGCTCCTGGAAACTCCCAGACAGGTAATTTTGTGCTGGAGTATGGCACAGAAATTAGCCTGAAGCACAGACAGTCTGCCAGGCTCCCCATCCAAAACCATCCAATGGAAATGTGGAGACCCTATCGGTAGAGGTTATGAGAGGACCTTGTGAAAGAGGCAGAAAGAAGTGGCTGTGCTTTCCTGAGATTACCTACAGCTGGGCACAGTGCCTGAAAGGACATCTCATGCATTACCCAGTGAGCTAACCTCAGCCACAGTTCTCGTCACCATTGCCCACTGCAGGCCGCAGCAACTGCACAGAACCAGAACACGTGGGAAGGTAGGCTGCCTTGTCACACCTCCCCCACTCCACACTGAAACAGGGGCCCAGATCCACTGGGTCTCTAAGGCAGAGAACTCAGAAGTTCAGCTCTGAGCTTGACAGGGATTAAAATAATGCTGTAATAACACTTGTATTAGAATGGAAAGATTTTTCTGGACCAGACTGACTATCTAAAAGATACTAAATACAGAAATGTCCAGCTATAACAGGGTTAAGTTTTCTGAAACCAAGCAGGAAAGGAAGCAGATAATAGTTTAGGTTCTTGGAGCAAAACAAAGAGAATGTTTTGACTTTTGCAACTGCCCAAATCATACGTGTTACTCTCTTATCACTCCCAGCAGTGACCTTCATAGTAGACACTAAGGCACTGTATTCATGTATAATATAAATCCTTAAAATGCAGATTTTCTACAGATAATTTCAGTAAATCTCAATTCTATTAGCTTTAGTTTCTCTGAAGAACAGAAATTACAAAAAAGAAAGTGCTTCTTTCTGCATAGTTTGGATGAGAAAGAGAAAGAATTTAAAAGAAAAATTGCATCAGGAAAAAAAAATGTTCTTACAAATGTTTTGAGGCCTCTGTCTATGCCCAGACTTTAGAGAAACACGCAGGCTAAGGCGGTCAGAGCCTGTTCCTAGCGTGGCATGGCGCTGGGGCTCTGAAGGTCAGTGCACGAGCTGTAGACAAATCTAGGAGCTACAGGACCAGCTCAAAAACCCACCACTCCAGTGTTTCTCTACCTCCTTTCCAAACATCACATGATTTTCCTTCTGAAGATTTTAAAGAACTGAATTTCAATTTTTTTTTTACAACTATATCCTATGTCTTAGTAGTTGTACATCATCATTTCTTTTACCCATTTCTTTATTTTGAACATTTGGGTTACCACCCTTTTCTTCTTTTTATAAATAATAGGGCAATGAACATCCCCCACATGAAGTTTCATTCACACCCACAAGCACTGCTCTGCAGTAGATACCTAGAAGGACAGCTTACCTCTAAAAATATCTGAATTTTAAGTTTGGATAAATATACCAAATTACCCTTTCTAAAAGCTTTCCATTTTAATGCTCCCAGTAACAATGTTTGAGACTGCCTATTTCCTTACTCTCAAACTTTAAATAATTATTTTTCCTTTTTTAACTTTTATTTATTTTAAGTGTGTTTTTTCAGGACCCATCAGCTCCAAGTCAAGTAGTTGTTTCAATTTAGTTATGGAGGGCGCAGCTCACAGTAGCCCATGTGGGGATCGAACTGGCAACCTTGTTGTTAAGAGCACCGCAGCTCTAACCAACAGAGCTAACTGGCTGCCCCTTATTCTCAAACTTTTAAATGCATATCAGAAAAACACACATTCATGTTGAATTGTTTCAATTTGCTTTTTGCTGTTGACAATAAGGAACTTTCTTAAGTTTATTTACCAATATTTATATCTAGTAATTACTTTTCTTGTCTTAGCCATCCAATAAAATATGAATAGTAACGGTAAGTGTGTACAAAAATATTATTCTATTAACACAGCTTTTAGATTTTAAGCTATTAAAGTAATAAATTTCATTAACAAATGTCTTAATGTTGAAATATCCTTGCTCAGGTATTTCAGTTGGATATGATTAATGGTTCTTTTTCTGTTCAATTTCCTTACCATTCAATAGACTCTCTCAATCTGAAGTTTGTGCCTTACATTGAGGAATTTTTTTTTTCTATGATTTCTATTATTTCTTCACCTCTCTCAGACTTTTTATGAAGAAAAAAAATTAGATGGATGTTGGATCTTAAGCATTAATCTTCCATGTGCCTAAACTCAGTACTTAGAATATTTTATCTCTTGATCCCTTTATGTTCCTAGACATTTCCTCAATTTTATTTTCCAAATTAGTAATAATTTTTTCTACGTTCTTTCTATAATTTAAGTCTTTCATTAATTTTTAAAATCCAATGATCAAAATTTTAATTTCCAAGAATTCTTCATTTTCTGATTGCTCCTTTCTTATGCAGTATGTTCTATTTTATAGACCAATAGTCTTTTGAATGTCGCTGAGGATACTAATTAGGACTGATTTAATATTTTCTTCGGTTCTCTGAATTATCTCTGTTGTCAACCATTCTGTTCACTTAGCTCTTCTCATTTGTACTGTTAGTTTTTATTCAAGGGCTGGGTCATCCATTCATTTTATGAATAATGGGAGAGGTTGATTAGTGGAGTGGGTTTCTTCTGTTTCTCCATCATGCCTCTCCCCTGACGGGAAAGGGGATAGGAGTCTCCATCAGCTTACTTGCTTTATGCCCACATACTCCAAACCCTCCTCTCTACTGGTAAATAAGTGTATGACTTATTTGAGGATAGTATTTTCCTTGCCTCCCCACCCAACATCTGTCATGGAAATTTGGTATTCCCCCAGGTCCTACAGCCAAATTCCAGCACTCCTTGAGTGGCAACTTCACTTTCTTTAGAGTGTGGTTTTGAACTTTGAGCTTGATGGCAAGCAGCTCTGCCATCTGTTGTTTAATGGGAGAGAGCGAGGAGGGGGAAGGAAGGCTAGTCTACATGTTCTAAAGCAAGTATTTAAAAAGAAGAAATTTTGATAACTTTCCAGGACCTCTTTCTTCTCTTCCTATCAGTTTACTGGCTGGTAACAGCAAATTTGGAAAAATATAAATCCAGTGTGGTTGTTTGCCTTGGTTTGTGTTAGACACCCTCTATTCTGGCTAGTCCTATCTCTTCTGTTTTCTATAGTCCAGAAATTTCCTAATTTCTGCCAGAAAACGATACAATTTCCTGTTTACTACAGTGACATGTTTATATTTTTTCTTTCATTTTAATGGGTTTTGAGCAAAAAGGAAAAAAAATACATCCTGTCCCTAGGATTCTTATGCCCTCTCCTCAGCTTTTTTCTTGCTTAAACAGTTGGGGGGGAAAAATCCCCTAAACCCCCTGTCCTGCAAATTTCTCTTTTTAAATACGGTAGTTGCACAGTTAACATATTCCCTTACCATTTCTCCCCAAGCTCTCTCACCTGTATCGGCACAAGCAGGGACCCTGTGGTGAGGCTCCTGAGTCCAGACTGCACAGTCCAACCAATGGGGAGATGTACACATTTGGGAGGCTACCTGTGGGATTACACAGTTGCTTCCCCCATCCCAGTCATTACAGAAAATAGGTTAATTAGTAAGGCCGACTTCAGCCTTACTAAAGTTATTATGAATTATATGTTGGTTAAAGGCCAACACTGGCATCTCTTTAACTAGTAATTATTGTGTTTTATTGTTGTGGACCTATAACGCATTAACAAGCCAGGATTCAGATTTATTAGAATGCACGTGGCTCCTGGGTTCCATGCATATTTATTATGCGAGAGAATGGGATTCTTCTTCTCTAGCCCTCACTAATTTAAAAGAAGATATCCTCAATGAAATGTATTCAAATATTTTGACATTTTGCTTCACCTCACTTACAGAGCAGAAATTGTTTCTGACAGTTATTATACAGCGCTGGAATCCTGCTGCTTCCGCTGTTGAAGAACAGGTTGAAAAGACACAGTGCTTGCATTTTGTTCAAAGAGTGATTCGGTGGCTTAGAAATAGCAGCACTGTCAGCTGTGATTCACCGAGAGTTTAGATAATATCCAGTCTGTAGTCACTGCTAACATGGGTTTCTGGGCTTGGAGCCGAAGGAAATGAATGGAGCTAATGCCCTGAGGTTACCCAGAAGGATGAGTGCAAAATACGGAGCTGGCATTTAGCCACCTAAAATTTTGGTAAACATCTTCCTCCCCCTTCTTCACATGGTCAGCCCCCCTCCCATTGTAAACAGGCTTAATTTCAAATCATCTGTTTATACAAGGCAGAAATGGTAAATGTTCAATTGAAACATGGGTGTTACAGAAGCTTGAACTGTATAAAGTGATTAGAGCCAACATTTGATGGGCAGTTCTTTGATCTTTCTGCACTAAAAGTCAAAAATCACTCTTGGATCCTCTGTAAGGTGGGATGGGATGATAGGCCACAGAACAACTACTAAATCTAACAAGCAATCTGATGTGATTTCTTTTGGGTACCTCTGGTTTATTCAGTAGACTTCTGCTCTGAATGAGAAAGTATTCTTCCAAAGTAATAGGATAAAACACTTAGTTGCCAAGGGTCTGACAGTAGCAGTGGCAGAGTTTGGCACCAACAGAGCTTCACAGAGCTACTGAGAAAACCAGAAACAGGGAGAAAACTATTCATCAGCCCTGCTGCCATTATTTATTCAGTTTTTCTCCCATTTCACACCAACCCAAGGTTACGTCTGGAAGCAGAGAAGCAGCAGCTCTGTATCAAATCTGACCAGCTATGTTTTCAGAGGGGCCAAGGGGACTTGGCCGATCACACAGAGACATAGCTGACTCCACTGAGCATAGGTTAAAGCAAATAGAGAGCCCATATGGGGATTCAACCTGTTCTTGCAGGTTAACAAACAAATACATTACAGATTGAGAACACTGATGTTAAAAGGGGAGACTGATGGGGTAGTGGCTCTGCCTTCAACAGACCAAAACACTGAGAAATCTGGCTGGTACAACCATACAATTGGGGGACTGAGGATATTTTGGGTTTAAAATCCAGATTAGTTGAAGCTGAAGCAGCCCAGCTAAGGAGTCGGCAAGTGGCCCAAGGAAATTTGGTAGGAGAAAAAGATCCTGCAGCAGATCAGGGGATTTATTTGCTGGCGACAACCCAAGGGACCTGTGAGTAAGTCTGGAGGGCACCGAGGGGTGACGAGGCCCATTATTCATCGGAACGAGACATGGACAATTCAGTCCTCATTAGGGGTCTCTGCTGGGCAGGAAGAGGTCAGACCCCAGAAGCAACCTGGAAATAGATGAGAAAAAGCTTTGCCACTTCGGAAAGATGAAAAGAAATGCATCAAGATTTTTTTTTTTTTCAAAAAAGGTAAAGTCAGCCCTAAAGGAACTACAGAAAAAAATGTCTACATTTGAACAAGTAAATTTAATAGGCAGCTCTCTCAGTGAATAAAAATGGTTAGGTAGGAAGAGAGGAAGTAGGTTCCCAAAGCATTAATCACACTGAATTGCAAATTATCTCTTACTTCTCGTATTCATTTTGATATCTCTAGTTAGTACCTTACAAAATGGTTCACACACAATACATGCTATGTAAATACTGGTGAATGAATGTCAGACTTCTTCATCTCTAGTGTAATCATAAAAGGCAACCAGATGGGAAGCCATTTATTATAGTATTTTTGAGGCCAGCATTAACTGTGGCTGCCCAGATAACTTCTTAGGACACATAATTTGTGGTGCTTAAAAATGTTCCATGGCCCAAAATTGAAAATGTTCAATTGCATTTCTGTAATTCTGAATTTCCACAATTCACATGCTTTCCACTGGTTATGACGATGTAGCTAGGTGCTCTATACGGGTTAACTCATTTGGGGGTAATGTTACTAGCCCATTTTACAGTTGAGGACCTCAGACCAGGTGAGTTATTCAAGTTTACAGCTCTGGTGAATATCCAAATTAACTCTAGAGCTTGGGCTTTTCAGCACCATCTTATTTTACCTCCTACAATATTACAAAAAGCCTGAAACAATACAAATATTATTTAAGAAAGAAAAAATGAATTATCAATAATTAGCATATTTCATTAAATTGATTCCTCAGATAAATAAGCCAGGCACTGAGCTGGACCCTGAAGGGAGAGAATTAAAAAGTTTGATGAGAAGTGTGTTTTTGAAAATTCTAATCCCAGGGCTCTAACTCATTGTAGTGCTTACTGTGTGCCAATCATTTGGTAAAGTACTAACTATAGAGATATGTAGATCTATGTCTGTCTCTACCAGACCAGTTTCATTTTACACCAGGGAAACCCCTCTTTCCACACGTGTGTACCACAAAAGCTGCATTACTTATTTAACTGTATCTCAAAACTACTATAATAAATGGCTTCTTAAGACTTGACCAGCAAAAGTTTTATTGATTACTCTTATTACCCATTTTACAGCAAAGAAATGAAGGCAGAAGTTAAGTAACTTGTCCCAGGCCACCAGCAAGTAGCAGAACAGGGCTTTGAAGCCAGGCAGTCTGACACCAGAGCCCATATCTTAGCCACTTTACAGTACATGTGGTCTTATCTGATTAATATTCTAAAGCATTGGTGACAAAGCTCCATTTTTTACTTATTTGTGTTTCTCTTTGCAAATGAAGACCTGACATAGAGTTTGTGCCTCTTGCCCATTTTACTCAAATGAAGACTCTTTTATGACAGAAAATAGCCTTCACACAAGATTAATAAATGCGTAAAATGTGCCAATATCCTTGTACCTAGCAAAACACTTTCAAGTTGAGGGTCATCTCAAGCTAACACTGGCTTTACGTCCTTTGTCGTATTCATTAGCCTTCATTCACTTTTGAAACTCATTCCGAAATACTAGCTCCGGTTGTTTAATATCACATAAGGTAAGTTATACCTTGTTAGCTTGATAATGGTTGGTTAAAACACAGGGTAATTTGAAGCAATTACTACCTATCCAATTAAACAGACTGTTGTTCTTTACTAAAGTATTAAACAGTCTACATCTAGTTCATCCACAACTTTCCACAGCTTTTTGCTGCTTTCCAAATTAATGTAAGGTTTCACTATACACAGAATGATCATTATAATTGAAAAAGTGCTTTGGGAAACAATTATATAGTATGCTTTATAATTTTACCTTTACTTGCACACTCAGACAACAAATTATTAAACTTGCACAAATTTCCAGTCTTGAAAACATTCCATTCAAAGTTTGAATGTCATTTATTACCATTATCAGTATTTACTCAGTGTATTTCAAGTTATTAATATACCTCAAATCATGACCTTTTATTTATACAATCCATCAAAATAATTTTCAAGATAGTTTTGAAACATACATTTACTTATTTTGGCAGCTTGATGTTAGAAAACTTAGTTTTCTCTGAGTGTTGAATTCAGCACAAACAGCACAGATCCCATCTTTGCATGATACATCCTTTCCACTCTTTCTTTCTTTCTTTCTTTCTTTCTTTCTTTCTTTCTTTCTTTCTTTCTTTCTTTCTTTCTTTCTTTCTTTCTTTCCAGTTTTATTGAAATATAATTGACATACAACGTTGTATAAGTTTAAGGTAAATAACATGATTTGACACAT
The DNA here is from genome assembly GCF_964194185.1 of Rhinolophus hipposideros. Lineage (NCBI taxonomy): Eukaryota > Metazoa > Chordata > Mammalia > Chiroptera > Rhinolophidae > Rhinolophus > Rhinolophus hipposideros. The sequence goes on along the minus strand of NC_138049.1, from coordinate 54,838,572 downwards.
GTATATATTGTGAAATTGTTCCCACAATAAGGTTAGTTAACACATCCATCACCTCACATAATTACAATATTTTCTGTGTATGTTGAGAACATTTAAGATGCACTCTCTTAGAAACTTTGAAGTATATAATACAATACACTTATACTATGGAGAAGTAACCCCAGATGAGAATATATATAGATTTCTGGGCAGTGACTTATGACCTGGATGCCCAGTCAGGAGCCTGGAAAAAAAATGACTGAAAGTTTAGAGACAAAAAAGTCTGGGGTAGAGGCACATGGATAGATATAGGGGCATGGGCACGAAGTATGAGAATTTTTGTGTCACACATTAAGGCCCACCAGATACTATCCACCACACAAGAGGCACTGAACAACCAAGTAGACAAAATGATCCTAGTCAGCCTTCATCATCAGCCAAGCCAACACTGGTGTGGTAGGCCTACAAATGAAATGGATTTAGTGCCTGAGATGGAGGCTACGTGACCACCAGGATTTGCCAAGATGACAGCTGATGGTAAGGGAAATTTAGAATGGATGGTGTAAAAGGGTTAGGGTAAGTACTAGTTACACCCCAAGACTAACTGTGGCAACAAGGTCTGTAGTTTATCTCATTACTTCCCATCTCTAATTTTCCCCTCAGAAAAAGAGGCCCATAAGATAATGGAGGAATTGCTCCCTGAACTGCATGGAGAAGTAAAGCTGTATGGCACAAAGGCTGGAACACAGTGGGAATGAAAATACACCAGTCATATCTCCTTTTGTGGGGATTGTAACTAATGGATCACCCCAACTGCTGCCCTTGTGGGTCTATCATTATGTTCACCCAGAGGCAACACTTCCTGTGGGCAACCCTCAGCCAACGACTGAGCACAGAGGGGCACTAAAGCAGGCTCATTCCAGTAAAATACAGGACTCTTCTAAAGAGCAACTTTGACTTGAGAACTTCCCATCAGCCTGGCTGCATCTTTCTTAGAACTATTCTGAATTCTGAAACTTTATCTATATCAGTCCTCTCTTCTCCTTTCAGAGGACTCAGACCTGCATTATGATTCAAAGCCTCTCTCCACCTTTTCTTGTTCCCTCTTCTCTTCTGCACAAGTGTTTCTCCCAATAAATCTCTTGCTCATCTATTCCTGTCTTGATGTCATCTTCCAGGAGGACCTAAAATACACTCATCAACTGGGCTCTTGACTTCTTTTATTTTTTTGGTGTAAATTTCCATTTGATTTATATACCAGTTCTTTTGTGAAATTCTCAATCTCTGCATTCTTGAATATACTCACCACAGCTATTTTTAAGTTCCTACCAGATAATTCCAATATCTGGACACATTTGTATGTCCCTCCCTTTCTATGGTTTTTCCTCTTTGTTTTTGGACATTTGGAATAGTTCCTTAGCATGCCTGGTAACTTTTTATTGAATCCTGGACAACATGTTTTTTAAATCATAGAAGTTCTATTTGGTATCTTTTTTTCCCCCAGAAAAGTTTTAATTCAGGCAGGCAGAGTATGAATAGATCACCTTGATCCAGTCAAAGTGGAGTTTCAAGCTTTGTTATAACTGATATGTTTCTGGGTTAGTCTTGCTCCTGGGGTACACTTACTCTTATGGTTTAGCCCTGCTACTGTCTCAACTGAAAACTTAGATTGTTTACCAGTACCCCTCCACTTTGGTGGGCTCTGCACTCTTCCCTCTGCTTTCACAGACCCAGGAGACTGCTTATATCTGCTCGGCTCTTTATCTTCTTAGGTTCCGCTATTAGTTTGGTGACTTGGCATCTCTCTTTACATCTTCACAACTTACAATTCTCAAGGAGAATGTCTGTAGTTGCCTTCTCTCCTAACCCCTCAAGTCTTGACTACCTTGGCAGCTCTAAACTCCAACTTTTATCATTTCTGTCCAGCGAAACTGCAAAAAGCTTCAGGCCACCTAGCTTCTTTTCTCCATTTCTTAGATCAGTAAATTACTGAAGGTAGAAATAGAAGCAAGAGTGAGGCTCATCTGAGTATGCTTCAGTCTCTCTTGTACTTTGATCCTGCAAATCCTGGCTTCCTTGATGGCTCTCTGATGCATTCAAATACTTTTTTAAAAACTCCAGTTCTTCAGTCTTAAATGTTCCACACTTCTTCCAAACCCAGGGCCCCTGCATATACTCTCCTCCCCTCTTACAACATATTCCCATGTTGTCCACCTAATCTGTAACCACTCTTCTTTCAGCTATTACCTCGACCATTGTTTCTACCGAGAAACCGCTTTCACACCCTTTGCTAGATCAAACCCTCTCTTACAGGCTTTCAGGGCATCACACCTACCTCTACTTTCTAGTTCATATCATTGGTACAATTTTATATTTATTAGTGTAATTACTGGGTTGAATGATCTCCTACTGTACTATAAGCATAGTACAGCATGGGCATTTAGCATGTCTGACCAACATTTTGTCTCCCCATCAGCCTCCAGTGACCAATGAGTGCCTAATACATAAGGAATACCCAATAAATATTTATGGATGAATATGGTGCTATAATCCCCTTTTGCAATAGTTCATCCACTATATTGGAATATGAATATATGAGTGAACACCCTGTCAGTGAGTGAATAAGCCAACAGCTAACAGCTAAATAGTGTCCTTCTCACTAATAATTATACGCTGTGTGTGTTGGTGTGTGTGCATAATTGGAATATGGCAAAAATGTAAAGTACTCAGTAGTGGGAAAGAGACATCTTGGACAAGTACTTGAATATTCATTGAAACCAGAAAACTACAAAGATCTTCAGGGATACAATTTCAGACTCTGATAAGAGCATTTATGCAGTAATTCATTGAACAACTCTACCAAAATGAAACGCTGACAAAAAGAAAGAAGATCAAAGAATGCTTTCAAGGACAGAACAGGAATCGGGCATACAAAAGGGAGGCATGACATGTTTGGCAGAAAGGTTTAGTGAAAGGGAGAAACAGCAGAAAAAACGAACTTCTGGGAGAGCAGAAATTTCAAAGTGTCATGTCACTTGTATCAATCCAAATCAAAACATACCCCAACATTCCCACCTGCCTGACTTTATAAGACAAAATAGAGGTCAAGGGTGGGAGATTAATTCCAAATAGCCTAATCATTCTGTTGAAATATCCCAAAAGGCCGCAAGCATTCTTTGTGTGACAAGGACTTCTACTACTTTGCTGAAAAACTGGAAAGTAAGAAATTTAAATGTTGGACACTATCTTAGTTGGTACACGGAACTGGTTCAAGTTTATGATGGTTATTTGAAGCCAAATGGTCATTTGGTCAACTCACCCAAATAACCAACCAAATCACCCAAATTAGCAGCTTCATGAACTAGTCAATTCAGTCACACGTGGACTGAGCAGCTCCCCAGAGAGACCTCCAAATCCGAGGTCTGTTCATCCTGTCTGAAGCCAGACCTTACTATATAGAGAGCCTGCACATTTTGCTTATCTCTAACATTCCCAACAGAGGCCTGACAGAAGGGTTACTGGTCCAGTTTTTTGGGGGGTGAGATACACCCAAGCAACTGCATTAAATTTGTCAACAAAAATATACTGAGCAGCACCATGTGCCAGACGCTGTGCTAGGGGCTGGGCATGCCAGGATAATTTGAACCACACACTCTGTCCCTGGCCTCATAAAGTGTACAGTCTATGGGGGAGAAAAGAAGCATTAAGCAAATATACAAATGTAAAACTGGAACTCTGGCTAGTGCTACCAAGGAGAGGTACATGTGCCATGGGAGCCTGAACTCAGGGGAACTGGTCTAGGTGAGCAAAGCTTTCTGGGTGTGTGTGTTTATTCTCTTGGAGTATCTAGTTAAATTTTCAGATATGTTGTTTCTGTAAAACACACCACAAACTTCCCTTCTCTCCCCGAATACGTATTTTACTTGATTTGGGGATAAAGCAGACAGCCATGCCAATGATTTGGAAAGTGTGGCACTCCTTTCATCATACAAGACCCCTTCGTTTCATCCACCCCAGTGGCCCTGAGGGGAAAAGAAAGCAGCAGAAGAGAGGGAGAGAGCTCAGAGAATATCAGGAACCCTGGAAAAAGCACGGCTTCTTGCAGCTGCCCCTTCCCTGGAGAGACCAACTTCCTCACCACATGCTGGCATCTCTGGGGGGGTTGGGACACCCACCAGCCTTCTCCTCTGGCTGAAATGGCAGGGGAAATGGTGAAGAGATCAACTGGAATGCACAAAGCCCTCCATGTCAGCTCTCTCAAACTCTTTCCAGATGAGTGGGAAGCTGGTGCTGACTGCTTACTCCTAGGTCTCAGATCTCTCAGGAAAAGTATGAAAGACATGGGAGACAAAGCCAGGATGGAGGGGTTTGCAATCTAATAAAATAAACCACAGGGATCAGTCATTTCAAAAATATTATTGTAATTAGGGGGAGAAAAGAAGCGAAATTACTGATCACTGTAAATGACTTTGTAATGAGTCCAAAGCACCGCATTTTCTTTTCCTTGGCGTCATTTGGCTGTCATTGTCTGGCCCACAAGGCAAAAGCAACCCAGGCAGACAGCTTTGGCTGAGCTGTTACTGAGTGTGTCTGTGACTTTGCAGCACCAAATTTGCAGTTAAAATACCAAAAATAAAAACACTCACCAGCCCACTGCCAGATGTCTCCCACCAGTTTGAAGTTCTTCAGTGGTAGCTTAGGGCTGTGTCAGTGCTAATGTATTTTATAAGACTTAGGAAAAAACTGCAGTTCTCCATACACAATTATTTTTGTTTCCATATACAGGGCCATGCCCTTCTTGATGGTGATTAGATACCGTGGAGGGTGCCAGATGTGGGCAGAGTACACCAGCAGTAAAGTGTGTGGAGTCCCAAAATAGGACAAGAGGGTTTATATACAGAACATGCGATCGGTGCAATGAGCCAGGACTGCTCAGGCAGAGCAAGGTGGACAGCAAGAGCTTAGGGCTGGTGAAAGGAATGGACTGGGGTAGCCACAGTCAGGCATAGGTTACACTGAGTATTGTAGAAGAGCTCAAGTAGACACAGTACAGAAAGCAAAGGAGAACTCGTAGGAAGCATGAAGGGAGACTGCAGATCCCATACTGGGCCAGGAAAATGGGAGATAGTGGGGGGAACAACATTTCCCTAGATACTAGAAACAAGGAAATCCCAGACTGTGGAGTTAGAGCATTGCCACTGTCGAGCCACGAGGCACTGATAAGCCTTCTGCTTCCATCGGTGCCAGGAATCAGGCTGGCCCGCCAGTGGGCAGTGCAGGGACCTGAAGCCAAAAGGCTGAGCCTATTCCCTTGGTGGCAAGAACCTGCCCAGAGGAATACAATCGTGGCTACAGGACTGGGAGGCCAACAGAGACTAAAAGGGCCTCGAGATTTGCCTTTTTCAGATAAAACAGATAGGATTAACTGGGTAATAGACTGTCACGCCACCTTGCATGTAACAGGAGGATCCCATTAGGTCTGAGTTACATGAAGAGGGGACTTTTAGATTTCAATAGTCATGCTGCCTTCAGGTCCCCCTTCCAAAAGCAGGAGGTTATCAGATCAAGCATTCTTGACAGCTCAGCTTATAATGAAGTGGCTACATATAGGAAAGATCACAGACGCTTCCCCTCAGTCCTAGGAAGACGATTCCAGGCTTGTGGCTGCATGAAAGGGAGTTCTCCAACCATTCTCGCCACGCCACCTAACCATGGCCAGAGCTATTGGTCCCAGGGGCTATATGGAAAAGCAGAGTTGGTATTGTTGGCATCTCTGAAACCATCAAGCGGCCACATTAGTCCCCTCACCAGCTTGGTCTGGGGGTTTTATGCATTCAATCCCCCACTTCTTCACATTAGAAATGAAGCATACAATCTTAGATTTACAGTTTTATCCATCATGTCTCATCACAAGTCTCTCATTCTTCCTGTTTGCCCTGCTCTGTACTGACAGATGCAGCAGAACACATACATCAGATGATCTTTAGCTGAGCTGATCTTTATTCTTTGTGAACGGAAAGGAGAAAATTCATGTAACAAATATTCAGCCTTGATGCAAAGGACTACAGAGCGGGTGTGTGGCAGACCAAGTGTACGGGGCAGGAGGAGCAGATTTGGAGACAGAAGAATTTGGTCTCAAAAGCAGACAGCACCTCTTTAGGTGTCAAGGTGATGGTGGTGGGATAAAGGGGCCCAGTAATTTAGGATGAGAGACATGAAGGCCTGGGAGACAGAGAGCTAGCTCCTTCCCCTCCTCCCAAACTTGTTTTCATCTCAACAACCATACAAATGCCTCTCACATTAAACTACAGCTGAGAATGAGATTGACAGAATTTTCACTTTTCATCTGGATGATTCAACATCATGCAGAAACAGCTACTGTGGACCTCCTAAGGAGGGAAGGGTGGGAAACAACCTATCTCAAAAGACTTATTTTGTTAAAAAAAAAGTTTAGAAGCCACTAGGTGTTTGGTACTTATTTTCAAGGCTATAAATCCCACAGCAGGTGTGCCTAGGCAATCAGGATAGGCAAGAACTCTGATAAATTCAATAGTGATACTTAGGGCCACAGAAACCCTGGGAGGCTATAAATAGTCATTAGGAGTGAGATGTTGCTGAACACAGAGGGAGAAATCCACCAACGGAGCAGAAATGTAAATCAGGAACTACTATGATGAGATTATGTTTTCATATTAAGTATAAAGGAAGAAAAAGGAGAAAAAGCAAGAACTAGATTTCCTTCTAATGCTTAGTCAGAATTTGAGCCATTTCAGAAAATGTCCAAAGATGGAGGGAGGGAAGGAAGGAGGGAGCGAAGAAGGGAGAAAGGGAGGGAGGAGGGAAAGAAGGACGGGGGAGGGAGGGAGGGAGAATCCCCTGTGCACTGTTTTATTTGAATGTGTATCTGAAACTGGTAGGTTCGGTCTAGATGTTCTAGCTGCATCCACAGTCAATGAGCTTATGGTGATTCTCACAGCAACTTTTATTACCTTTTGGTTGCCAAGGTTGGGTTTCTTTTCACAAGAGAACAAAACTTAATGACAAACACTACTTACTTCTCACATATTCTCTGAGGATATTGGGAGGATTAATGCATGTGTAGTTATAATCATTCTCAAAATTCACTTCTTTCATTTTCACCCCCCAAAATCCATACATTTTAATCATTAAGGTGCTTTGTTTATTGGATTCATTTCACAAATTTCAGAGAACAACAGAAATGTATTTCATCATATTTAACAATGTAGTTTTCAGGTTATTTCTGTCTGTAGTTGTCCTTTTGACCATCTTTTCCATGAATGATATTTCTATTATTTGGGTAGGTCACCTTGAAATGTATGCTTGCACTACATATACCGAACTCTATGGAAATCACATTTTTTTTTTTTTAGGTTCTCTCTTTCTCTCTCTCTCTCTCCTTTTTTAAAAGCAAATTTTACATATGGATTTATAAAGCAATTATTGGTGCAAATATCTAGCAATACAGAATCAGAGTGGTGAAAGAGTTGGTAATGATATTGTTATACCACTTAATATGCTATTGGCTGACCCACACAGACCCTATTTCAGAAAATGCTTCCAGAGACCCAGAACATAATTGATTTATTTCCTCAGTCAGGGAAGGATGGTCATTTAGCAATTGAAAAATGAGGTTCAGCATCAAATACTGTTTTATTAAGTCTCCAAGTGTGATCAGATGAAAAGAAAGAAGGCTGGAAGTTCTGAAAATAAATATGGGGACAAAGAATAATAGCAAAGAGCATAAGCTTTGAAGGTGAACTGCCTGAGTTCAAATCCTGGCTCTACCACTTACTAACTGTGTAACTTTGGGCATTAACTTTTGTGCCTCAATTACTTCTTCTGTAAAATGGCAATACTGAGAGTACCTGCCTCTACGGTTATTGTGAAAATTAATACAAGTATCTACATAAAGCCCTCAGCACATAGTACATGCTGTACAAATCCTTAATTGTAAGCATGCGTATGTATAGATGAAGCTTAATGCTGGATCGCTTCTCCACACTGCCCGCCCCACACATTAATGTAGGCGGTCATAGGATGCTATGAATTTACCTTCTCACTGTCTCTCACGTCTGTGCCTTCTTGTCCATCCTGTTGTCAGGACTTATGGCAGACTCCCTTCACCTTTCTCTAGATACCTGAACTACTGCCATACTTTCCGGATCCCAGTCTTGATACCCTTAGAATCCACCACACCCTGCCCACTGACTCCAGTTCTGAGTTCTAATAATCATGCCTTCACATGATGAAAAAAATGTTGATATCTCCCAACCACCCACAAGATGAAGTTAAAATGTTTTATCCTGGGTCTTTCACATTCTGGCCACAGCCTGTCCTGACAGCATCATTTCCCACTATTCACCAGCATTAATACTTTGCCAAGTCAAGCTAATCTGTCTGGAGCAATGGCATGCTGCCATGTTCCTAAATCTGAAGCCAGTACATGGATACTTAGAAACTTTAAAAAAAAATTTAACGATCGGAATCAAAAGAAAATCAGACAAAGAATATATAGAATCTTCCCTATGCCAATACCTCTCCTTTTTTCAGACTAACACCCTGAAAAAGAAAGCAAAATTACACATCACCACTGTGAACAGCTTTGAGAATACAATGGACTGGTTAGATTCATCCACATTTGAGATGCCCAGACAATTCTGAATCAGGATTTCAGCAAGTGTGGGACTCTGTGGTTCAGGTCAGGATGGTGCCCTGGGTAAGGGGCTATGGGATAAGGACAAGGGAGTCTGCCAGCCCCCAGCACTAGTGAGGGAAGGTGCAAGAAGAGCAATGAAGGTAATTGAGTGATACAGTTACTATTGCTGTATAGCAAATTACTCCAAAACTTAGTGGTTTCAAATGACCAATTCATTTTGCTCATGACATTGCAGGTCAAAAAATTATGAAGGATTCAATTAGGCACATCTTCATAGGGCTAGAAACACAGATATGGGAGTCAGAGACATAATGTATATGACTGAAATCATGGTGGAATATGAGATTTTTTTTTAGGGAGAATATGCAGAGAAAAGGAGAAGACCAAGGGTAGAACCTGGGGTAAACCAGCCTTCACAGGGTCAGCCAAGGAAGGACTATCTTATTCACTTCTCACTTGCACACACTCCTTATGTACAAATGATTCCTTGGAAAAGAATGTCCATGGCCACTGAGAAAATAGGTGACCGAAAACTCTGCTTTCCTTGTTTGTTCTTCCTTGGAGTCCCTCTTGTGATGTGAGTCAGATATAGGCTGAGGCTGTAATCATCTAAAGGCTCAAATGGACTGTTTATCAACATTTTGAAGTGAATTGGATAAAAAGAATCAGCAGCACTATCATTCAGAAAAAAACAAGGTTTTGCTGCAATCACCAACAACCTCACAATCTTCGTGGCTTAAACAATAAAAGTTTATTTCTTGCTCATATTGCATGTCTATTCCAGGTTGATTGGAGGTTCAATTCCACATCATCATCATTCATTCTCACTCCATCACACAGGCTGATGGAACAGTCACTATCTAGAATGTCACTAGTCACTATGAAGATGGAAAGGAGAAGATGGCAAAGCCCACAGTGACTCTTAAAGCTTCCACATGGAGGTGACACATATCACTTCCATTTAGATTGTGTTGGCTTAAAACATGGCATGCGCATGCCTGAGCTCAGGGCCAGGGAGGAACCATCTTACAACATGCCCCAAATGAGAGAGAGAACCGAATACAGTGAGCAGCACACCGGTGACTAACACAATGCACTTTCTCAACAACAGTTTGCTTTTCATTGGGAAATCAAGGGAGATTTACTGGGGGTGACCAGGAAATGTAACATTTGTGTTCTACAGAAAAGGTGGGAAAGATTTAAGTGGATGGAGATGAACAGAGAAGAGGGAAGAAAGAAAAAAGCATGGTGATAATTGTGGAGAAGAGTCTCACTGAACTGTCACAAGGTGCTAGTTCATTCTACAAAAAACTTTTTGCTAAAGAAAAAGATGAATTTGCTCTACAGCAAACATATAAGATTGATAAGCTTGAGTGTAAAATGATATGCTAAGTTACAGAGTGGATAATGGGGTTGCATAATAGGCCACAAAACTAGGTTCACCGAGTAAATGAAAGAATAAGCCCTGAGGATGAGATTTAAGAAATAACTTTTTGCTTAAATCACAGAGATAGGAAGTATACTGTTGGAATTAGAAGATAATAAAAAAGAATACCTAGCAAGAGGGGACACGCATATTCTCAGGTAAATTTTCAGTCTGCTCTCATGAATAAAAGAATAGACTATATGGCTTTTGGTTTTAGATGTCATTGTGCTATTAACATCCCCTGAATTCTTTGTGTAGGAGAAATTATTAACATTAGAAATATTTTGGCACGTTCATCACATAGTAGAAAACTGGTAGTTTCATTGCTGCTCTAAACAAGCAATAGATGGTTAAATATCAAATACCAGTTAATATCCTCCTTTTTGTAAGTTCCTGGAAGGCAGGGCCAGCATCCTGTTTAAATTTATGTCTCCATTGCAAGTATAGAGAAGATATCCAGTAAAATATGTTGAATTGAATAGTCTATAGTAAAGAATAGAAAATTATAGGTAATTACTTCGTTTGGGTTGCTCATACTGTTCTTCCAAGGCAAATATTTTGCTTAAGTAAGATTTTTGCCTGCATTAAAGCTTTCGTGAGCAGAAAATATGTGGTTTGAATACTAATGTGGTGAATTTCGATTTTCTCATAATTTTATTCTGTGCTGGGCTCCCTTCTCTCCCTGTGTTTTTGCAGTACCTGTCAATTTCTCATCCTGGTGAGATGAGGGGAACAACTCAGTAAGAAACACCAACTGCCTCCTAAAAACCTCCAGCTGGGAGCACTCTGAAACAGTCAGCTTCCAGCTTCTTCTCTCAGCTTCAACACACTCCCCTAGCCCTACCTTCCAATGTACTGCTCCAAAACTAAGAGATTAAAAAAGGAGGAAAGTACAAAGGGGAAAGTTCTTTAGGTATTGGCTACTAATGTAGCCCCTCCAGGTTTCCTACATTATAATCTTTTGTGCCACATACTTGAATTCCTTCTAGAAGTTCTGGGTTCTCAAACATGAATATGCCTCAGACCACCAGAAGAGGGAGACGCCTTCAGTTTCTGCCCACCAGGTGGCCAGAGTGGAATCTCAACATGTGCATGGCCGCTCTTGATGGCCTAGCAATTGTATTCATGTCCCTGATGCTTGACAAGATCCCTTCCTGAGGAGGTCGAGCTGTGTGTAAAGGGTGTTAGGTCAATAGGTTATGAAATTTTTTGTAAGTTATAGATTTAATTTAGTGTATAGCAGGGGGAGCTGTTTATTGCCCTTTAAAAGAAAAAGACATTTAGGAAGCACCTTCATCTTTGGAGGGCCTGGGCATCCTTGCCTTGAATCAGCTAGGGAATGGATGATGGGTGGGGAATACCCTTGTCCCGACTAGGCCTAAGTGAATAGGGAGCACGTGTCTCTGCATTTGAGAGTCTAAGGGGGTAGGTGTGTCTGGATAGACGTACATTAGTGAGGATGGACACATATCACACAATCTAGCTAAGTGTGAGCTATACCATAGCTGGGACAGAGAAGGCTGAGACAAAGGATTTTTACCAAATTGATCATATTAAGCAGGCAAAAATCATTACGTTATGTGTGTTTAATAGAAAATCTCGATTATTCTTTCATTTGTGTAGCACAGGGCTAAAATGGGCTCCTTTGGCTTCAATTTTGACTGTGGCACTAAAGCGACAGTCACTAACGTGAGCGTGAGAGTCACCATACGTATGGACATAAAAGGGTCAGGGCTGGAAAGCAGGGGGAGGGGACTTGTGATGAGAGTTATTTAGAGGGAGCTATTATCTGTTACCTACAAGTAGTGTGAGGATCCTCAGTGGGGGTACGACTCCTTCACCACAAGCCTGGGGCATTCCCTGCAATGGAGCCACTAAGAACCGTGTCCAACACACCCAAGAACCATGGTGGCAGAGTAAGCAACTCCCTGAGTCCCTCTAGTCTGCACCTGCAGTGTCAGTGTTTCCCCTGCACCAGAAGGAGGCCATGAAAGAGCGAGGTCATCTTGGGTGTTAGACTCCAAGAAGAGGAGTCTGGACATGATCCACTACTGCTCAGGAGCCCAGAAAGAGGTCACATGCAAGGCCACCAATATTAGGGGAACTGCAGGTGAGAGGCTCTGAAAAACCAGGAAAGCACCCTACAGGAAGAACTCGATGCGCTCACTTCTCCTCGCTCCTCCAGTTTTGACCCTGATGGAGATGAAAAGCAGTTAGCAAACAGACAATGAAATAAGTCAACTTCAGGTCTTAGCACGGAGTTAGGGATTCAGGGCAGAAGTCTTACCTTTAAAAGAGGATGAAAGCAATAGTTTAAAATTAGGGCCAGAAAAACCTAATTTCTGAATTGAGATTTTGTTTTGCTCTTAAAGGGATCTGTGTTTTACCTAAGAATAAGCATAAAAATCATGGGATCTTCCATCCAGGGGCAGGCAAAGATTCTCCCCACTGCCTGAATTTTAAAGAAGTTGTAGAAGCAAACCCGGAGTAGTGTTCTAGCATATCTGAGAGGCCATGCATCCAGCAGAGCAGTTACATTTACGATGACCTTCTAAGTCTTGAATGTGACATCACTGAATCTAGTTTCATATGTATGAAAATTGCCACCATCTTTCATGTGATGTGAAAATCCACCATTTTCTAAGAGAGAAGATTCAATCTACCAATTTGATCCCTTGAAACTTCTTTAGACAATTATCAGGGAAGGTGTCTTTTTCAGAGATGTTATTTTCTTCTCAGTGACCTCAGTGTAGACAACTCTTTCTCACATGTGATAGGTCACTGGGGCTTAGAATTTTAAACTAAGATAGGAATGTAAAAATGCATTTTCTGAGCTATCCATGACATTTGCTGGCTACTCTATTCTACTGTAGCTATTAGCTGCCGTTTCTTTAAATACCAGGCTACAAAAATTTCCTAGATAACAGGGTTCTCATTCCTCTGCTAACAGGAACCTTTAGAAATGCAAGGGGCTGGGGTTGGGGGGGGGGTGAATGTGGCTATTATTCTGGCAGAGCTGGAGATGAGAGCAGGATGGTGCCCTTGAGTGCACGTGGTTACCCGAAGTGGGCTGCACCATGCTAAAGGGCAACGGGATCTTTGATTGTCAAAGTGAGCATTCAAAATGACTTTTTTTATTTAAAAAAAATATGATTAAAGATTATTCTTTATCTTCAAAGTGGTCCTTTTGAAAAATTATGATATTTCTACAAAAGATGACAATCTGCCAATACAGAATAACTTGTGAATGCAAATATTGCTCACTTCATTGTTCCTGATTTCCTTCAGAAGCTACATAATCTTACTTTCTAAAAAATGTAGGCTGCAAAGTTAATAGAATTCAAAAGGACTACCTTTCAATCTGAGAAGTTATAAAGATGTGAGTTCTCCAAGTCTTTAAGGAAATCCAATTATAGGTCTTTTTTATTATTATTATTATTCAAGCAAAGACCAAAAGAGGAGCTTTTCTTTCCTGGTGTCATTTGCTCAGCAGGAACTCAACTTGACATTGGCGCTGATTTCCCTACATTTCTCATTAAGAAGTTACTACCAGATACCCAAACTCATCCCTGTGTTGAAGCATTCCCAGGTTGCTCTGCACACCTCAGATGTACACTTTTCACACTGGTTAATCTGTGGCATTCGGAGATGGGACTAAGATAAGGAGAGGGAAGTGCCGAGGGCACAAATTTGAAGGAGCAACTCATTCCCAGGGCCACGAAGGTGCAGGGTGAGAATAGTGCCTCTTTAAATGTTACGGCCAAGGCACCTCACACCCTCACCCTGGTCCTGGCCCAAAAGAACTTGTTACTTCTAATAATCCTCAATCATTAAAAAGGAAAATGAAAATAAAATTTTAGAAGTCTAATAAAATGTGTACTGAGTTGCTTTGGAGACTTGCAAAGAATAATGATTTACTATTTGCTCTTCACACAAACAGGGAGTCGAGTAAAGTAGGCATTGACCGCTAAAGCCTTTGTGTGAATTACACACAAAAAAGTCATCCCGGAGAGAAAGCAGGACTCTTTGAGGTATCAAAACACAAAGGTATCTGGAAGCATTCATCTTTGCCCTAGGAGAGAGGTTCTTACTAGTTTTGCCCAAACTAACTGGTCTATTTAATATACTAACATGTCTATAACAATCCTGACTGTAACTGCCCTTTTTTTCTTCACCTTGTCATCATACTAATTAAACTGATTTAGCGCACAACATTTTTTATAGTGATAAATTTTCCTTTGCCCAAGGTTTGGTTATGATCAGTTTCTATCAATTTTTACAATGGTGCTATTTTTATAACTTTACAAGCATATAGAGTTCTGCTTTTATGAGGCTGTTTATCTAACTCTTGGGTTCACTTTTGGCTCAGGAGCTACAAAGAACTGTGAATACGAACTAACAGGGGGAAGATTGGGTCTTAATAGGAAATTCCTTCGATCAGTAGGTATATCTATGGCATGTGCTATTTGGTCCATTGTGTTTTTTTAATGCTAGCAATAGCAGAAAATGTAATGTGGCTATTGACTGTAGAAAATTCTATAGTTCATTTTTCAAGTTCAGGGAGTAAGTATAAAAATAAATGGCATTTCCCCCTATAGTCCTAACCACATTTGTTGTCCACTTCACACCAATCACACGTGTCTCCTTTCATCATGTATCACTGAAGAAAAACCAAAAACTTATGCTTTTCTCTGTAATCAAGTTGGCGATTATCAAGAAGCCACTCATTGATGCTTCTGAATCACTGAAGCAAATTTCCCACCTTGACTTAGACAAGAAGAAAGCTGGGGCATTCCAGTTGTTTACAAGAACTTAATACCACAAGAAAAAATTAGTGATTTCTCTTTCCTCATACATTTAGATCACAGGCCATATCAGAATTCTCAATAGGCTCCATCACCCATAAATCTCAGAGTGTGTCTTTCTCTCCAATGAATTAATTTACCCTTCTATGCACAACCAAGGGATTTGGTGTCTATATCAATCATAGAATTGCTATAAAAATAAACCACGAAGGTTTGATAGAAGTTTACTTCTTAGTCCCTTAACAGCACGATGCAGGGTTTCTGGTAGATGGGCAGATTTCTTTATGCGGTATATCAGGGATCTGGGCTTCTTCCAGCCTAGGGTTTTGCCATCCCCTAGGACTGTGGAGTCTTCTACATCCAATCACAAGGGCAAACAAAGACTGTGATGAAGGCACACTCTATTCTTAACATCCTGGGCCAAGAAATGATGTACAGTACTTCCGCCAATAGTCCATTGACAAGAATAGTCATATGATCCTACCAAGAGGAAAAGGGGCTTGCCAAAGATGTTCATGACTGGGCAATCACTTTCCAGTGACAACTCTTATGATTGAAAAGTACATATTTTGGTGCATATTTCTCTTCCAAAATGTTCAAATAAACATAGAAATTTTTAGGAACCCATGATATGGGTTGATCTCATTTTTCGTTTTGAAGCAGATTCTCTCAATGTCAAAGCTATATGTCACTATAAGTTACTGAAGTTTCCTAAAATTCCTCACTCTTTGGGGTTTTGAGGGTACTCTTTAATATAACAAAGAGTACTAAATACTAAATGTGTACTAAATGATTCAATGTCCCAAAGATTTAATTAATTTTTCAAATATCTCACTCCCAGAGAAAATAGCATGTGCATAGACGCATCAGTTTGAGAGTGTGCTACTTCTTTTTTTGTGTGTTCTGTTATTTTTGCCTGCATTTTGTTATATTTTCATTTTTATCTTTAAAAATGACTTGGATTTAAACATTGTTTGCAGAACCTTCCATTCTTGAGAAGAAAAACATAATAAGTTTTAATAAATAAGCCTAACAGTTCCCTCTGTTGCCTGTCTATTCCTTATTGGACCCATAGGTCCATGATGTGTCAAAGATGGCAAGAACCTTGAATTCGATCCAACCCCAAACTCTTCATTTTACAGATGAGCAAACATGCTAGCTAACATTATTGATTCTCCCTCTTCAAATGACTTTTCCATTTGCTTTTCAACCCTTCATCATTTATTTTTACCATTGCATATGCCAGGCCATTACCTAAACTAGCTTCCTTGTGACTCATACACCTTTGCCTGTGTTTGCTCATGAAGTACAAGGGCTTTTGTTATCCAAGCAATTTCCTAAGTAATATGGCAGGCACCGTGTGTCCCATCTCAATGTTATTAATAAAAGTGATCTACTGATATTTCTATCTAACTCTTGGCATTGTTCTTTCTAAACAGATACCAGTCAATATAAAATAAAAGTCTCTCGTTCTCTCTCTTCATGAACAGAGACTATGAGAGAAATGCCCTACACAACATCCTTGCCTTCTTTGGTTAATTCCTGTCACCAGAAGCTTAAAACTAAAATTGTAGTTTAGTTAGTCATGAAGATTCATTTTTCCCCCATCAATCTGTTCTCCAAATTTTCAGTAGGATAGTCACAGAACTACATTGCTTTTAGAAGTTAAAGATGTCAAATATGTCTTAATAAAGGTGGGGAAAAAAGACATGAGAGGAGGAAGGAATGGAAGGAGGGAGGGAGGAAGGAAAGTTAAAGAGACTCACACTAAGGAAGTTCAGCCAATATTTTTGTTTGTTTTATATTTTGCAAGTCTGAATGTTGAGAGTCAACTTCCTCACCTGAGGATTTTCATCCCCTTGTACTAGAGTATGTTTTACTAAATATTTACTCAGTCTAAAAATACTTTTTCTTACCATAGACTCTACCTATTCATTGAAATGTAACACATCACTATCCAAATATTAAAGGCCACCATCTCCACAAAACTTCTCTGAGCTCCTCTATCCCCATAGCACCCACACTCACGAGGCAGGTAAAGCTCTCTTCCTTTGCATTTCTACAGCATCTTATATTTATATCTGTATTGATGTTTATCAAGGTATATTGTTCTAGTCTATTTTGTTCTCTTTCAGATCTTGAAGGCAGAAACTAAACCATAGCACCTGGTAAAATATGGGAGATTCTCAATAAATATCAATTAAATAATGTATAGGAAACACATTGATTTAGGTTAGCCCAGTCATGCAAATTAACATAGACTCCTACACCTCCTATAACGGAAAAAGAACAAAATAGACAACAGATAGATTGCTTTTTAAAAAGGAACAATAAAATTATAATCAGATCAGTGGAGCCAATGGTGAAATTTTTTTAGACTACTAAAGCTCCCTGAGCTCAAAGATATACATATAAGGCTGAAAATTTGCTCATTTATTAAGCAAATATTTATTGAGTACCTACTGCTTACCAGGGAGGTAGAGCATGAACAACTTTGCTGGTGGATAAAAACGAAGGGTGACTTTTAAGTTCTTTATTAACTTGTCTTTAAAAGATCCCTTTTCCATGGTTTTCCCATTGTATTCCCAAGGGGCTGTATCCTGAGTAACACCTTATTCTCAATACTTCTTTATACTAACATGTTAACATTAAGCCGGGCCTTACTAAGAACTTTACATGGATTGTCACCTTTAATTCTCATAAAAACACATTTTAACGAAGAGGAGCTGGAGACAGAGGTGAAGTCATTTTCCCCAAGGCCATACAACTGCAGAACTGACCTGCAGCCTAGGCAGTTAATCAAACCACTGGGCTCCTATTAATCAGTCCAAATAGCCCTCTCTTCTGTCTATCTCCCTTTTATATAGAAGATATTCTATCTCCATTGTGTCTTTGACAAAACCTGGCTCAGGGTCAAGATTTAGCCCCATGTCTTCATGCTGGCATGTCACTTATCACTCTTAGGCTCAGGTTTATGTCTCCCACAGCTCTCCCTTCAGATGTACCAAGATGCTTTGCACACTGCTAATCTCCTGCTCTATATCTGAAAAGGGACACAAGCAATAATTTAGGATCCTGGCATAAAGAAGAACATGACCGTCCTATGGAGCCTGCCATGGTGAGGGTGACAGGATGGCCACATTGGCCAACATGAAGCCCATTAGATTGCAGCACCCTTTGAGGCCTTTGGGGAATAGAAATAAGCCCTCTCGTTCTGAAGGAACTAATCTCCCCAGTTTGGGAAGGATGCCCCACTTGACTTGGCAGTCTCTCCTTTGACCACAGACCAGTGGAAGCTTTCTCCAGCATGCCTCTTCACAGGGAAGCCTTCTACTGTGTAGCGAGGCTTTGAGGTTTGAAGAGGAGACAGAATATAAAGAGAGGAACTGAGGGGTCTCAAAGGACATCTCTCCCAACAAAAAGCAAAAGAACATGAGTATAAAAGAAATCCATGATTTCTCTAACAGTTCATAAAAAATACAGGTTGCTAGTTTGTCACATCATAAACGTTTTCCCCACTGACGCTGAAGGCATCGTGAGCTGAACCAAATCTGAATTAAAAGAGGCTTCAAAGGAAGTTTAACAGTTGGTCACAAGGGGTAAATTTCCCTGTAATGCAAAAGGGAAGGCTCCCCAGAGGGTGCTGGATGGTAAGGTCCCATCAGTAGCTTAACGGAGTAAAAAGTCATCATTCTTCACAGGCCAAAGCTGGATGACATGTCCACCTTCACCAGCTTGCTAAGAGTCATAGGAAAACAAGAATGCAAACCCACAGCTGTCATCTCTAATGACGGAGTTAGTGACTTCGGATGGCCACTTCTCTTTTCAATACTTTGCTCACCAGCCAGGATGCAAATGACACAGACACACACGACTGAGGTTCAGAAAACTCTTCCCACAACTGCTGTGCTTCTGAATAAAAGAGTCACCTTCTCAGAGAGTGGGACATCTCAGAGCAAGTGCATATTTGCAGACAAAGCAAGAGGAGAATGTCCACGTGCCCTCCTCCCCCAGGCTCTGCTTGTCCCCCAGGGCCTATCTGCTCTGTAGCCTTCCAGGAGTATGAGTTACAGCCCCAAAAGAGAAGAAGAATGCCCGCACTGCTCTCATTAACTGGGACTTTTGACTTCTCATCACGGAAATTGTTCATGTATGCATTTAATAAACATTTCAATAGTGCTATGTGGCAGGCACTATTCTAAATACCTTACAACTATTAATTCACCTAATCATACCAACAATCCTATTATACCAGGAAGGAAAAGGGGACATAAGTTTAGTAATTTACCCCAAATCACATGGTAAGTGGCAGAGCCAGGTACCAAACCAGGTTCTGCCTACAGAGTCCAAGCTCTTCACCACCCTGCCCAGCTGTCTGGTCATTAATTGTCTCTTTCCAATGCAAACAAAATTCACCTCCCTGTTTCATAAGACCTCCCTCTAGGTTTGATATTCCCAGCAAGGCTCATAAGTTATCATTGCTTCAAGGTGCAGTGCATAAGCTGGCCCACGACGACTTGGAGAAAGGAGGAAGGGCAGAGGAGGCAGAGGACCACTGCAATCATGCTCCCGTGGGCGGTTAACTTGGGGGCTTTGTTTATCGTTTGCTGTTTTTCCAATTGCTATCAGGAAACTGGGGAGCTTCCGATTCCCCCCCCCCCCCCCCGCTTGAGGTGATACCTGCTACACCCTCCGTTTGTAGTCTCCCGTGGTTCTTTTATGTCCCCACTGGTTGTTACTTGGTTTCTCTACTTCTGAAATGTCTCTGGACTCCGTTTCATTATGTAGAGTCAGGCAAAAGACAGACGGATGTGTGTGAAGCAGCGATGAAGCTGGCACCAGGTCTGCAGTGTCTGCGGTAGTTTATTACTGCTGCCAGCAGAAGAGAAATCGGATCCTGGCAGATGCAGCCTGCTGTGAATCAATATTTTACAGGTAGTATACTTTGAAGAGATGACATCAAGACAGAATCAAAAGAGAGGAGAGAGAGAGAAAGAAAGAGAGAAAGAAAAGGCGTAAGTTAGAGCAGAGAATTTATCCTGACATCCTTTGACAGTCCTTCCCACAAGGAGTGAGAGCAACGAGCCCTGCCAAGGGGAGCAGACACTGACACGGAGGAGGACAGGCTCCTTGACAAACGCCATTACTCCCCACTGGCCTTCACCACACACGGGCTATCACAAAACAGGAAACGCAGCTGGGAAACCCTTTGGACCAAAGGAAACCTGTCCTTAGGGGCAGGCTGAGAAACTCCCAAAGACACAAGAGAAAGAGACCTCTCTTCCCTAGTTGACCGGCTGAGAAACTGAGCAAGCCCTAAGTAGAGAGATGAATGTACCCTTCCCGTGCCTGTTCTGTGCATCCCAGATATCCTTGGGGATCTCGGGAAAGCATTCCAGAGCCTCACTCTGGGGGCTAAAAACATAGGATGGGTGACAGGAGTTAGCTAGGGCTTTAAGGATCCCAATAGCCTGAGCATGGGGAGAGCTCTCCCCTCTAGCACACCGGACAGACCCCCAGACGAGGTTGGGAGATATAAAGGAGCTATGGCCTAGAATAATAGGAGGGTGGCTTCACAAGGGGTAAGAATTAACTAAATAGCAATCTAGTTCCTCCTCTGGACAAGAGAGTAGGGGTGTGACACAGAAACTAATAAACCCCAACCCTTGTCTTCAAGGGGGAATTAAGACACATACATTCTGCTCTAATACAAGGTCGATTGAAGGGTGTCCAGGAGGTCCATTAACAAAGCACTATAGGAGTTCACAAAAGACAGAGGTCTCTGGGTAGCCTCGAATGGTAGCCTTTTAAGATCTGAAAGGAGCCTTGGCTTAAGGGATGAAGAAAGCTGACCGTAGAGCTGACAGTGGGATCTTGGAGGGGCTCCAGGTATTTGTGCCAGGACTGGAAAGATGGGTTAAGTCTGGGTCTGGCAAGATGTGCTGGATTTCAGCAGGGCAAGGAGGCATCCAGGCAGAGGAAATTATTTAAGTCAGCATTTCTCAAATTGTATTCTGAAGAACACGGGGCATGCAAGAGAGATGTTATATGAAATAGCTTCTTTGACAAATAAGTTTTGGACTTTCTAATTACATGGAGATAAAAATTAACATAGGGTTAAAAATATTAGAGAAAGATTTAGGGGGGGAAAGGAGATAATCAACAGTTAAAATCTAAGCAGTTACAGTGAGCTTTTCAAAAGGCAAATTTGATCATTTGACAGCCCTGCTGAAAATCCTTCCATGGTTTCCCACGGCCCTTAGAATTAAGTCTCATGTTAAGATAGTTGCCTTATGCCTCTCTCTGGAATTATCCTGAGCTTGTCCTTTTCCTCTGTGGATTCAGCCATGCGCTTTTCTTCTAGACCCTTGAATGAATCACATTCTTTCTAAAGTTTAGGCCTGGGCAGGTCAGCTTTCTTCTTCCTGGTTAAGTCCTAAAAATTTCTTTGAAGCTCTACTTAATGAAAACCCTGAGTCAGGTTAAAGCCCTTGACCATGTGCTCCCAGTGAACCCCACTTTTCACTCTAAGACCTCCCACACTATTAGGGCTGTACCCTCAGGGTCTAGACCAGTGCCCAACATACACAGACGTCAATAACACAGGGTGAAGATGAGCCTTAAAACATTTGCTAGAGGAGGGTCAAGGACTGCCTTCAATAC